>NW_021604711.1:2395139-2407916 GCF_004785775.1 Grammomys surdaster | reverse complement strand
GAGAGAGAGAGAGAGAGAGAGAGAGAGAGAGAGAAGAAGAGAAGAGAGAGATCACTTGGAAACAGGAAGCTCAACTGTGCTGACCAGGCTGTGATAGAAAAAACACAGTGTTGTTCAACAAAGGTCATCCTGACCTATCTCCTGAAACAGCCCTGACTCTCCAGCTGAATGAGACTGGGCACATGCAGGACAGGGGAACCCACTGGAACAGAGTGGGAGGAGGACAGGAAGGCTTCACACCCAGGGAGCCATCCCAGTCAGGAAGACTTGTCTCTTGGCTCTAGACCCATAACACAGGCCTTGTTTCCATCACCCTAGGGTAAGCCACAAACCCTTGGGCAGTGCTACAAATGCCCCCTGCATTCTAGCTTACCTCCACGCACCACCCCCATTCCCAAGTTCAAGGTTACCCAGCACTTCAGCCAGTATTCTTGCCTTAGATGTCACACTGGGTTAGACAGCGTGACTCAAAAGAGTGGAAGCTGGTGTAACACTTGTCTCACATGCCCAAGAAATAAAGGGGGCAGCAAAGAGAGTATAGGGGAGAGGGGATATCGGCCTTATGCAAATGCTGGAGATGGACTTAGGACTTGCCACTCATCTAGCTGGATGGAGGATATGTTTCAATAACAAATATGCTAAAGGAGAAAACTCTCAAACATCCACTGCCCATCCATCCACCTTAACTGTCCTTCGTGCTCTTAACACCAGTGGGTAACTGTCTCCTGTTTCTTCCTGTGTGCCTGCTGTCCCTCCACCGGGAATTCCCACCCCAATTCCTTACCACTCACTGCTTACCTTCCCATCCCCTCCCTCGAACACAAGGCTGCTTCTCTTCACCTGCTACTCTATAAAACAGATTCCTCTTCTTTCAAGAACTACTTCTATGCCTGTAGTCTCCTTTGCGTGAATGAAAGCCAGCCCTTGTCTGTTCCAAAAACTGGACTTCAGCAGTGTCTTTGTGAGATTGACTATATCTGAGAATAAATGAGTATGTGCACACTGAAGTGCATTCATTTATTCCAGGCTGCTTCTGGCAGAGATCTTTGGCTCTGTGAAGTATGGTTGGTACAAAGGAGGGAACACGCAGAAGAATCAGATAGGATCAGCAGCAGCCTGGGGAGATACCGGTGAGTTTGCGGTAGTCAGTGGGGATCGAACCAGGTCCTAAAGTGGCACGAGGGGTCCTGCCACACATCCCCACCGCAGGCACTCAAAGGTAGTTAGCTGCCTACTCTCAACTTGCACTCACATTCTGGACATCCACGCAACTTTGACTACACAACTCCAGGAACTCACATGCAAAAAACCCCAAACTCACACTTTCCCAGAGATTTTCCACAGTCAAAATTTCCCAGCCCTACACAATCACAGTCACAGGTTACATCACCCAAGCTACGACAAACTGAGATGACTCAACTGGCGCATACTACCCCGTAAACCCCGCCACCACCACCTCCAATCGCGCGTGCGCCACTTTCCTTCAGGCTCCGCCCAGCCCATCGTTGCTTGGGAGCAGGGTAGTCCCACCCATCAAGCGTTGAAGGCGGCGCCCGTCGGCTCCGGCCTCAACCCTCCTCTCACTGTAAAGCCGAGGTGTACCTGCCTGAGGTCGATATTGCCGAGGCCTCCACAGCAGTCGTGCCCCGCCACAGAGCTGCTGATAAGTGTAGTTGCCGGACTCGTATTTTCTTCCATCACGCGAGCCCCCTCAGGAGGTGCCACGTGGGGACCTCGCCCCGCCGCATGGCCGGAGAGCGGGCCCCCTTGGCATTTAGGGAAGCGCGGCCGGCCGGGAGGTTTTCCTGGTCTCTCTAACGTCTTCTGGCCTTCTGGGAAATGTAGTTTCCGGACACGGCCTCGTGGGGCGCACTTCTAAGTCTCAGGAAGCGGAGGACTACAAGTCCCAGAGCACTATTAGAGAGAGGGATTGGGGCACTGTCCCTTAGAACGAGGCTCCTACCCTGCTACTTTGGGACCAGTGTCTTGCACTCCCTCTGTCTAGCCTACCTCGCTTCCCACTGAGATAAGAAAAAGACACGGACATTTAAAGGAAGGAAAAGGAGGCTCTCACTCCAGAATCTGATTTTAACACTTTTGCCAACTCAACTTACTGTGAAATTTGCCTACGTAGATATAGTGTTCCTCTTATATGGATATTTTCAAATAAAAATGTTAAATTAGCAATGCAACGACCTTTAAGGCCTAAGAGTATATATGGCCTGTCTCCTTTTCCAGTTATAAACCTATACAATCTTCTAGGATTCTCACAAATCCCATTTACAGTAGAAGATATGTCTTGGCCTCTCGTGCAACCCATGGTTCATTTTACCAGATTACAATTCTAGCCACATCTGGAGCCACCCTATGATCTTGTTTATCAGTGGAGGGTGTTTCTTAGCAACCTTTTAAGATGTAGCTTGAAGCTAGACATGCCTTTTGTCCCCGCACTCAGAAGGCAGAAGCAGGTAGATCTCTTAAATTCAAGGCCAAACTGGCCTACAGATTGAATTCCAGGACAATCAGAGTTATACAAAGAAACCCTGTTGCAAAAACAAACAAAACATGTAGCTTGAGAGTTACCAGAGTGACATATGTGGCTACTGCTAGGACACCTAAGTATGGCTCTCCTCTGAGAAGCCCATACCCACACTTTTCAGTGTCTTTCTTCTGCTGAGCACCTTTTTTTTTTTTTTTTTTTTTTTGGTTTTTCGAGACAGGGTTTCTCTGTATAGCCCTGGCTGTCCTGGAACTCACTCTGTAGACCAGGCTGGCCTTGAACTCAGAAATCCACCTGTCTCTGCCTCCCAAGTGCTGGGACTAAAGGCGTGCGCCACCACCCCCGGCAGAGCACCTCTTTTTATTCATACCCATATTTACATCTATATTAAACCTTCTTCCCAATAAATTCTGCTTTAAAGTGACTTCTCCTGCAATTCTTTTCCACCATGAGAAGGTCCCTAAAGGATAGGAAGCTAGCTTCTTCTGTAGACAGGACTAAATACTGGAGCAGTGTACCAGAGATATAATTTTATGTATACCACTCTACCATCTTGCTGTAACCCCAGGCCAGTGTCCCTTACCCCCACCCAGAAATAGTACCAGACCAACCACAGCTTCCCGACACCAACACTGCTCCTCTGGGAGCTCCCAAAGCTCTGGGAGCCTTTGATTCAACCAGAGACCCTTCTCCACTCACTGCTTCATAGATTTTCTTATTCGCTCATAAGTGTTTGCTTAACATGCCTCCTGCTGGTGGTGCTTCGGACAGCAAATGCAAGATCCCTGACCTCAATGCCTTCAGAGATAAAAGACAATACAAAGGGGTATAGCTTGAGTAGTTCAGAAAGAAAGGCTGGAGGCTGGGTCAGATAGTAAGGAAGGTCTCTGCCCTAGGATGCTAAGAAGAAGTTCTCAAACCAGGAGGCAGGACAGCATTGAGAAAGCTTTGAGAACAGGGAATACAGCTGAGCTCTACATAGTGATGGACTATGAGGAGTAGGTAGGAGTCCAGGTGAGTGGGCGCCAGGAGAATCCCTTTGTAGCTAGTTAGATATATGGAGAAATAGAATCCAAAATTCTAAGATTGGCTCAGGCACTCAGCCAGCCCAAGGCCAGGGGAAACATCACCCACCTCAGTTACTTCCTAATTCTATGTGGACCATTTCTCTGTACCTTGTCTTTGCAACCCTGGCAACCTCTTCCTCTCCCCACCCCATACCCCCACTATCTCCTCCACTCTCACCCGACACACATACACCAAGTATTGAGCATCTTCTGAGCGGGTGCCTGGCCTCCTGTGAGGTGGTCCCAGTCCTCACAAAATGGTTAGGATGGGACAAGCAGACCAAGGAGGCAGGAGGGACATGGGCATTGAAGGACACACAGCAGCTCTGGAGCCGAGCCCAGCTTTCTCTTACTTAGGAATAAAGGGAGTACACATTTTAAGACTCATCACAAAGGAACTGACCTATGGGAACCAGAACTAGACACTGCTGGACTGGGCACAAAGTGCTCTATAACTGTTCTCGGATTGACCACTGCTGCTTACAAAGATCAGGAGCCTGGGCCTGCTCTATGTTACAAGAAGGCTGAGATCTAATAGGCAGAGGGCTTCTATCTGGAGATCTCCTAGCTGGTATCCCCCACATCTACCAGACATGTTCTCCATCAAAGATCCAGTCTTCTCAACTATTAAACACCTTTAGCTATTTTATTGAACTGTGGTTGTGAATTTCTGTTTGCTTTTTCAGGGGACAGAGAAAGGTAAAGGCTAAAGGTCATGTAAGAACTGATGAAATCTATTCTCTCCACCTACTCAGATCACCCCACCAGAGTGACTCTTCTCTGATGTTATGGAAGCCAAACTTGCAACTTGAAATGCAATGGGGGTTCAAGTCACAAGCCCAAAGATGACATTTTGAGGTAGAAGCTTTGCCTGAGGCCTTTGGAAGCCTCTGCATCTGAGCTTGCAGAGACATTACCCAGTCAATCTCCAACAGTCAGAATTTTCTTCCATGGCTTCTTTGATGAGTGAAGAGCACTCTGTTTGCATGCCCTGAGTGATGGGAGGCTCACCACCTCAAAGTAGCTTGCTCCTCTGTT
Organism: Grammomys surdaster; assembly: GCF_004785775.1. Taxonomy (NCBI): domain Eukaryota; kingdom Metazoa; phylum Chordata; class Mammalia; order Rodentia; family Muridae; genus Grammomys; species Grammomys surdaster. The sequence goes on along the minus strand of NW_021604711.1, from coordinate 2,403,311 downwards.
GGGGTGTTCATAATACCTGATTACTCCAGTCTCCATTTTTGAAGTTTTAGTGTTTATTTTTAGAGTTCTCTCTGCTTTTTCATACTTCTTGAGAAGCTATTCAAGAGAGAACATCTAGTTGGCTCCAGATAGTCCCTTGATCCAGAGTCTCCTCCATGATGTCCTCCCTTGGTGTTGGATCTTGACGTAGCATCTCTTCTTGGGGAGTCATAAAATATAGGCTCTTACTGATCAGGCTATCATTGTTATTTGAACACCTTTGGTACATTTCCCAGCTTACAATCTATTTTCTATCCATAAAATGAGCTTCCTGTCTCGAGCACACTTGTTCTACGGTGCACAGGCTCTGCAGGGGTCAGGATTGGGTGTGGTGGGAACACCTTTCCAGAGCAGAGATCATCTAGAGATGCATGCCCTACAGAGTTCCCACATGTTCCCTTCCACCTTGGACTTGGAAAATAGCCCTTTCCCCGTTACCTACATGGTGGCAAGAGGGCACACGAGTGACTTCATCCGAACCCCATGCTCCACAGTATCAACCAGCAGAGGAGTCCAGCAGAGGCATTGTTGCTGGTGGGCTTCTCTGCCCCTCAGCCTCCAACTCGCACTAATCCTTGCTTCCTGTTGGCCTCCTCCTGGTTGCTCCTACATGCATTGTGGTGGGTGAATAAGTGCCCCTCCCTTAGGCTCCTATGTTCGAGTGTGTAATCAGCAGGGAATGGCACTATTTGAAAAGGATTAGGAGATGTGGCCCTGTTGGGGAGTATGTCACCTGAGGTTGGCTCTGAGGTTTCAAAGCCTGCACCAGGTCCAGTGTCTCTCTTTTTCTGCCTGTGGGTCAGGATGTATCTCTCAGCTCCTTCTCAAGCACCACGTGTGCCATGCTTCCCACCATGATGATAATGAACTAAACCTCTGACACTGAAAACAAACCCCAAATTGAAGGCTTACTTTTTAAGAGTTTCCTTGGTCATCATGTCTCTTCACAGCAGTAGAACACTGTCTGACATAGTAGATAGAACACTATCTTAGCCATGTGTTCACACCGGGGGTCTCTGCACATGCTGTTCCCTCTGCTGGGGTGCTCTTCCCTAGATTTCTCATAAAGCCTTTCCTCATCCCTCCAACTCACCGGTCCACGTGCTGTGCATGCTGACCCATCAATGCACTCTGTCCCCTTCGCCACTTTTATTTCTCCTCACATCCCTGTCACTGGCTAGCTCCACAGAACTATTTCACTTGCCCTTTATTCTGGGCAGCTCCTCTGGGATGTGCACTGCACCAGGGCAGTGGTTTGATATCTTCCCTGGGTACCTCAGTCCATGTCTGACACAAAGCAGGCACTCAATAAGCAATGATGGATGAAAGTTCTGCAACTCTGAGCTGAGGGTCATGGGCAAGGCAGCTTTCTGAGCCATAGTGACTCTGTCTGTGGAATGGGCAATATGGCCAGGTCTATCAGCCAAGTTGAAAACCAAAGTTATCTCTTGCCACTGAAATGTTAGCCCTTCTACATTCTGGCTGTGTACTCTGGGGAAGTGACCTGCTCTCTCTGACTCTCTAATTTCTAAGTGGAAAACTAATCAGAGCTCTGGAAGAATGCTTCTCTGGTTCCCAGGGAACATCAGCCAAATGAGACCCTGAACTAAGCATGAGACAGACTTTGGTCTCATGGCAGGACCCATGGCATGGCTCAATCTGATACACAGTGGAGCTACAAATTATAATGCCTTCCTGGGTGATTTTGTTCCATACAGTTGCATATATGTGGCTGGTTCATTTCGGGGTGCTTTGGTTTGGTACACAGAGCTGGGAATCAAACCCATGGTCTCTGCTAGGCAAGTGCTCAATACTACACCCCAGACTTTTTTTTTCAGAAGACATATACCTTAAGGATGTTCTATCTCAAAGTTTTTGAAGCCACAGTAAAACATTCATGAGTTATCCAGTGGTCTCCCTGCACCTCCCACCTCATTTGCCTCTGCATTTCTTGGCATGTGTTTCATCTGCTTCTGATTTTGTGTATATATATATTGCTGTTTGAGGTGAGTTCACTGGGAATTCATGAACAGACATTCTGTCAACTTGTAGCACAATGCTCAGGACTAGAGTTTATAGAGAACAATAGTGTTCTGTAGCATAGAGCCAGACCCACACTGAGATGGTCCTGATCATATGCAGTTCTGAGATCCACAGTGCAGGGCACAGATAGCCTGCTTTATTCTGTGACTGGTGGACTGGATATAGTGGCACATACCTTCAGTCCTAGCACACAGAAGGCAAAGGCAGGTGGATATCTGTTAGAGGCCAACTTGGTCTACAGAATGAGTGCCAGGGCAGCCAGGGCTACATAGTGAGACTTCATAACAGACAGACAGACATACAGATAGACAGAAAGAGAGAGAAAGAGAGAGAGAGAGAGAGAGAGAGAAAGAGAGGGGGGAGAGGGAGAAGGGGAGGGAGAGGGAGAGGGAGAGAGGGAGAGGGAGGGAGAGAGAGAGAGGGAGGGAGGGAGAGAGAGAGAGAGAGAGAGAGAGGAATGAAGAAATGTACAGAGGGAGAGGCTCAGAGGATAAACTTGCCACCAAATTGCTGGAAGGATTAGATGCAATTTTCAGGATCTACTAGTGGAAAGAGAGATCCAGATCACAGAGGTTGTCCCCTGACCTCCATATATGCACTATGTCATGTGTGTACATGTATAAATGCACACACACACTAATTAATTAGCCAAATTTGAAGAAGGAGGAGGAAGAAGAGGAGGAAAAGGAGGAGGAAGAGGAAGAGGAGGAGCAGAATATGTGTATGGTAGTACTTGTCTATACTCTAACCCTTGGGAGGCTTAAAGCTGGAAGTCCACAAGTTTCAAGCCAGTCCTCACTAAAGAATGGAATCCTGCCTCAAACATAAATATTTTAGAGGTTGAAGAAGGTCAGAAGCTCTGGAAAGCTCCAACCAGGGATTCTGAGGTTTGTCACAGCTCGTTGAGTGCTCTGACTCTCTGAGTATCCCCACAGCCCAGCCACCCTGTCACAGGCTAGGAATGTACCATTTCTCTTATGCGTATTTTCGTTTGGGGGTTGGGTTTTTTTAGTGGTTTGGTTTGTGACAGGGTCTCAGCCCTGGTTGGCATAGAATCTCCTATGTAGCCAGATTGGCCTTGAACTCTTGGTAGTCCTCATGCCTTAGCCCTCTGAGTTCTAAGATGACAGACATGTACCCCATGCCAACCTACACTGTTCCTTTTGGTTCTCACAGTGAGTGAGGGATATCCATCACCAACCCTCCCAGACCTACACTTGGTGGGCACACATTAATGTTGGCACAAGCTGCTAGCAGGAGAAAGGAGACCACATGTTCTGGGGCTAAGAGACATCTCTGCAATGTCCCAGTAGTACCAAGCTGCTGGCTTCATGGGTGACTTCAGGTATGACCCAGAGGCAACCAGCAAGCAAGGCCTCAGACACTACAGGGATGGGCCCAATTGCTTTTAGCCCACCTGTCCTGGTCCCAACCCTACCAGATTCCCCTGGGCCCTACTTCTTCACCTGTAAGTTAAGTGCCCACATAGAATCTGTTCAAGGCTGAGTGTTTTGATCAGAGGCTTGGTCCCCAGCACGAGGGTGGAAAGAGTGTGCTCCAGCTCAGGGTACTTGGCATAAGGCAGGGCAATTTTCCTGTGGTTTGGTTAGCCTGGAAAGAGTAAGATATTAAACACTCCTGTCTCTCACCCACGAAATAAGGCTTTATATGCATTTCTAGCTGGCTCTGAAGAGGCCAGTTGAAGACAGTTAGTATGTACTGATGCTCCCAGAAAAAAAAAAAAAAAGCTACAACTATGTTAAAGGTTCTACAAGGCTGATTGACTGATCACAGCTTTGTGGGTGGTTGTAAAGAGTTGGAACGTTGGGAATCTACAACCAAATTATGTGGCACTATCTTTTGTCTCCTTAGTAACCATTTGTTGCATACTCTTAGCTAACATAATGTCCTTGTGACTACTGTGAAAACTTTTGAAGTGTACCGTTAACAGACCACCAGTTTCTACCAGCCTGAAGCTAAGAATGCATCAGATAGCAGTGTGAACAAGAATTCCTAGAAAGAAGTTGTATCTGCAAGGGCCAATCGGCTGATTAGACCTTCAGTGATGTAGAAAAAAGTTGGAATGTTGCAGGTCCAGAACCTAATTTTGGTTTATCTGGGACCATCTTTGGCCCCTAAATAGCTATCTCTTGCCTATCTTTGTGTCAGACTTAACATCCTGTCACTAGCAGGTAAAAACCTTTTTGAAAATGTATTCAAAAAAGAAGAAAAAAAAACCTCACTTTCCACCAAAGAACATTGCCGCTGATAGTGTCTAAAGCCTATAGCAGAATTCTCTTTATGTCCTTATAACCCGCTACCTGGCACGTCCACCAGTGTATTTGAAAAGTGTCTTGATTGTGGATTTCCTTGTTCTGTTGCCCCTCATTGGAGTGTGGCCTGTGGAGAGAGCTGAAGCTGTGTTCCAGGCCCTGGTCACTTATATTTGGCTCCAGAATAAATGAGCCCTTATTCCTTTTGTGATGAGGATTGCGGTTTTGTGTCACCAGCAGAGGCTTTCCTGTTTCCCTGTAGCTGGCCTACCTGAGCTTCCCACCAATGTGTTTGAAAAGCACCTTGATACACTTTTAAATTTTCCTTTTGTTCTGCAACTATAAAGATACCATGAAACTGTTTTCACTTTGGAACATTCTCTCTGGCCACAGATATCTAGCTCCAAAATAAACTGTCTCTTGTTCCCTTTGAGGCTGGAGGCAGGTTTACATGGACATTAGACAGTCACTAGTAACGTCAGAACTGCATCCTGTGCGCTCCAGGCACTGCCTCCCCACACACACCCCACCACGCTGTTGATAAACATTATCCCTCTGGACCTCCCAGGAAGCCAGTCTACCAATTAGAAAACAAGGCTCAGCAGTCTAAGTGACACCCCAGTAACTAGAAAGGGTTGGAAGCAGGACTCCAATCCTGGCTGCTGAGCAACCTCTATGCCCTTCTGGACTCATACTGGGCTTGTAAGCTGTTTTAGTCAGGGTTCTCTAGACTCACAGAATGTATGGAATATCCTTCTATACTAAGGGAATTTATTATGATGACTTACAGTCTGGAGTCCAACTTCTCAACGATGGTCAGCTGTGAATTGGAAGTTCAAAATTCTAATAGTTGCTCAATCCCACGAGGCTAGTTGTTTCAGCTGGTCTTCTAGAGAAGTAGATTCCAAAAGATACACTGGCAAGTAACTGCAAGCAGTGGACAAGAACAAATCTTCCTTCTTCCAATGTCCTTATATAGGTCTCCAGCAGAAGGTGTGGCCCGGATTAAAGGTATGTATAACCACTCCTGGATCTGGAACTTGTTTTGTCCCAGGCTGACCTTGAACTCAGAGGTCTCCTTGCCTTGGGATTCATAGCCACTATGCCTCAAGATCTCCATGCCAAGATCCAGGTCAGAAACTTGTATCTCCCAGCCTCAAGATCTGGATCACAGGTGAGTGCTCCAATTCTGGATTGTAGTTCATTCCAGATATAATCAAGCCGACAACCAGAAATAGCCATTGCAGAAGTTAAGGCTGAATGAGAGATGAGATTTTTGTCCAGCAAACATTCTGGCCCAGCCATTGCCCTCTAAAGCTGATCATGCTTCCACTGCAGGTATTAGGCCTGACTGTGTTGCTTGCCTCTTCAACTATTTACAAAATATAAGTGCAATTGATTATGTAGGCCTAGGGGTATATAAGATGAAGGAATGGGCTCTTGGTGCAATGACTGACGTACAAAGTGTTTGATTGTATTATTCATCACCTCTGTCCCCACCACTGTGACTTCAGGGGAAGTGGCACATCCAGCCAAAAGTTCTGGATGATCACGTTAGCAGAGGTGGCCCTTGGAAGACAGTGAGTTCACTGCAACTTACCCTGACCACAGGGTTGTTCCCTGTCTCTTTATATTAGCCCAGGCCTCACCCCACTTTCTGTGACTATCTGGAGAAGGCTTTCAGACAGACACCAACTGGCCAAGTACCTCCTGGAGAGTAAAGTCATAGTGCCTCAGGCCACAGGAAATTCTAGGCCAGGAACTCCTCCCAGCCAGCCTCACTCACTCACCAAGGTTTTTGCATGTTGGCCCATTAGCCTGGCTCCCAAGTGGAAGAGAAATATTGGTTCAGCATTTCAGCTGTGTGAATGTCATGTGACCCTCTCTGAGTGTGTTCATCAGTGTAGTGACAATTCTGGAATTTTGGTTCCTTTAAGAAACACAGAAATATTATAAAAATATTTTTCCTTTTAATCTCAGGTATGAGGTATGGAGCTGCTTCAGACTATCCACAACAGCTGACTGTGATTTGCTTCATGCTCTAGCAGGGGTGTTACTTTGTCAGCAGCAGATAGTTTCAGCGATTGTGTGACGTTTGGAATTCTGGGAACGTTTTAGAGAGTGTATAAATGTTAGGGCCCCAGAGGCAGGTTGGATTGTTGGTTCTTTGCTGTTGGTCACTGTTATGTAATCATGCACAAAGAAACAACAACAACAAGAAGAAATTAGATTTCCTGATGATGAAGATCAAATTTGCCCCCAAGGAACTGTACGCACCTAATCAGAAGGAAGTAGTCTAGTGATAATGTTACCCTCTTTCCCCTCTATCTCTTTTTCTCTCCTATCTAGTGTTAGGGGGTTAAAATTGTAAGAAAGGGTGAAAGAAAAAAGAACTCACAATGTAGTAAAAGACAGCTACATGTCAGTGTGTACACACACATACGTACCAGTGCATATCTATGCATGTCTCTGGTGTCTGCTTCAGTATGTGCATTCCCATGCTTGTCTGTGTGTCTATTCACATGACTGAAATGTTTGGGATGGGGAGGCCTCACGAAGAACACTGAGATGGAGCATTATTGTGGGCATTAGATGGGGATGATCAAGATGACAGAGTAAAAGAAAGCAGACAGGCATCTCCAGTGGCAGAACTGTTCTCTAATAAGAACAACTGAAGAGCCACAGTCTCCGCAGAAGTGAGAGGTATGCACATGGCGTAGTAGTCTCGCCATTTTATAGGATGGAAAAGTCCATCTGCAGGACAGTTCCCCTGCGGTCTGGAAGTGGTAGATCCAGGCAGGCTTTGTATGTGGGTCTCCTGATCAGTGTTATCCATCAAGTCGACCTTCCTGCACAGGGCTTCTTGGTCCACCTGAGGCTTTTAGATAATTAACCCTTCAAGGGTAAAGAAATTGTGAGAAAAGTTATTAATATCATGAACAACAGCATCACGGAGTTTCTGAGGCAAGTACAGACCCCAGCACCAGAGACATTGACTATCTTCAGTGTGTGTGAATGGGTGTGGCTGTTCAGTGTGTGTGTGTGTATGTATGCATGTGTATGCATGTATATGTGTGCATGTGTGTGCGTGCATGTATGTGTGTGTGTATGCATGTAGAGTGTTTCACCTTCTTGGGGCATGTGTGTATAATCTGGGAGAGCATATGGAATATTATGAGTTCATGTATCTTTTGAACAGTGGTCACCTGAATCTCCATCCTCAGCAGCATTCCTGAAAGAGAGCAGAAACTGAGCTCCCACACCCTCCTGTGCCTGCTGACCCAGCACACTGCTCTGATGATGATGACCTAGACACCTTTTCTGGATACATACTTCCTACAGGTACAGCAAGCCCTGGTGGCAGGTGGCCTCTGCTAAAGGTGGTCCCAGCACTCTGTCAGGAGAGAAAGGGGCAGAAGGGGCTGACAGTGAGTGAGTTCACTGAATGAGGCAAGGAAATACAATACCCCTCGGCCCGTAGGATATACCTTAAAACTCAAGGCCCCAGACTCCTTGGGACTCCCCATGTCTCCTTTGGTTCTTTTAACTATTAGATTAGAAATATGGATTCCTTATTTTCTTGATGCTATAACCAAACACCTGAAAAGAAGCAGCTTTAGGAAAGGTTTGCCAGGTGGTGGTGGCACACACCTTTAATCCCAGCACTCGGGAGGCATAGATAGGTAGATCTCTGAGTTTGAGGACAGCCAGGGCTACACAGAGAAACCCTGTCTTGAACTACCCCTCAAAACACACATGCACACACACAAAAGGAAGGAAGGAAGGAAGGAAGGAAGGAAGGAAGGAAGGAAGGAAG
>NW_021604711.1:2326326-2395129 GCF_004785775.1 Grammomys surdaster | reverse complement strand
AAGGAAGGAAGGAAGGAAGGAAGGAAGGAAGGAAGGAAGGAAGGAAGGGGAAAGGAAAGGAAAGAAAAGGAAAGGATGGAAAAGAAAGGAAAAGGAGGGGGAAGGAAGGGAAGGAAGGATTTATCTGGCTCACAGATGGGGAGCCACACTCCACCATGGCAGGGACAGCAGGCAGCTCGCAGTTCGCAGTTCTGTGGTGACAGAATTATGAGCAGCTTGTTCACATCTTAACAAACCAAAAAAGCATGCGCTCAGACAGAGGCAGAGCCAGCCCACAACCCATAATGACAAGCCCAAGGAGCCCCAACCTCCTACAGTCTCCACAACATCTCCAAACAGCACCAGTAGCTGAGGACTGAGCCTGGCTTTATATTTGAACCATAAAAGCAGAGAAATCTATTGTGAAGTACATGAAATACCCCCTAAACATAGTGTTGTGATGTAGACTATAGCTCAGTGACAGAGCACTTGCCTAGTATGCCTGAGACTCTTGAGTTCATCCCCAGCACCACAAAAATAAATAGCTAAATATACTGGGGTAAAACTCATATCTCATAAAACTCATCATTTAAAGCTCTTACATTTGCAGTGTGTACTTCCATATGTAAACCCCATGCCTATGAGCAGTTGTCAGAGTCTTGCAACCATCATGGCCTTGAACCAGAATGTGCCCTGCCCCCAGCACTCTGTGCCCACTGGTGGTCCTTGGCACCTTCTACTATTCCCAGTCTCCTGGCCTTAATGTCTGGACATGTCACAGCCACGGACTTGTAGGTCATACAGCACTTGTGTTCAGTGTCTTCCCCTCAGAATCAGATTCTTTCCCCAGCTGGCCCTCACCCCAAGTCAGGCAGATTGAGTTGTGTTTATCCACTGTTGTCCCCTCCTTGGGTCGATCTGAAGAATGTGGCTGACAGAATGCCTGACCTGTAAAACAGGGGTTCTATATGGGTGCCTTGCTTGAACTTGGTCAGTCACCATAAAAGGAGTATCTGTTGGATATGTTGGGACAGCTTGGCTCACCTTGGGTGGGCAACAGGAGGGAGGGACTGAAGGAGGGAAACTCGAGCTTCATGCTGCAACCATTTCTGCCCCTTACCCCATCCCTGTAAGATGCAGCCATCTTTTTTTTTTCCTCTGGCAGACTCTCCAACTTTCCATAGGAAAGAGCCTGTGCCTTGCTGTGTGCACCAATAAACACAGTCCCTCCTGTCAAAGATCAGGCTCCTGCCTCTTTGTGCTGCCTCAGAAATCTAAGAGTTGCCATAAGCATACTGCATGTAGGAGTTTGTTTTTTTTAATTTCCTTTTTGTTTTTCCTTTTGGTTTTTTGAAACAGGGTCTCATTGTGTAGCTCTGGCTGTCCTGAAACTCACTCTGTAGACCATGCTGGCCTTGAACTCCCAGAGATTAGCCTGCCTCTGCCACCTGAGTGCTAGAATGTGCCGCCATGCCTGGTTCTCACACGGGATTTTTAGGAGCGTGTGTTTTCAGTTCTGCATCAAGGAAACACCTTGCTGTACTCTCTTCCAGGTAAATCTCCACCTGGCTGATCATCTCAAAAGACAGAAGAGCTTAGGGGTTCTGATGTGACGACTGACCGTACAAGCAGCCACCAAGGAGCCAGTTCTCCAGCATATATGTCTTCTTCGTTTAACTTAATGTTTGTTTGTTTGCTTGTTTGTTTGTTTTATTAGGCCCTGAGGATGTACCCTGTGGAGTTAATCCTGCCCACCTGTATCTTCTTACTCTTGGCTTTGACCTCTCCAGTATGAGGTGACCTCCCTTGTGGCTAGTGTCATAGAGAGTCTTCCTGGGCCATATGCCACTCTTTGTTTCTGTAGAAGGGTCTGTTTGATGCATTATTGACTTGTAACTGAGTGACCTGCCTCTCGATAATTAGCTTCCAAGAGGTAGGGTAACCACACCTCCAACTCATGTAAGAATCAAACATGAGATCTCATAGCATCTCAAGGCATCTCCAGCTACTGCCTATGATATCCACCCACCGACCTGCCAGCCCCCATCTACAGGGAGCTAAATATTCCTTCCCCTACAAAGTGGCTTCCAGGCAATCCCAGTGCCTACACTTTACCTAATCTCTGCAGCAACCCTGTTGGGTGGGCACAGCAATGTCCTGTACTCTCCAGCCCTAACTTCCCATTTCCAGTTTGGATATCTTCTCTATTCTACAGGCCCCACCCCAATGCTGCCTCCCTCTAGAAGCCTTCCTACTTGTCCTCAATCTTGAGTCACCCCATCTCTAATTCCAGGATCCAGGCATCTGAACCTGACATACAGCAGATACTGTTGTCCCTCCCAGACCTCCCTGTCACAACTGAGGGTCATCAGTGTCTCCAGTTGTTCTTCAGAAACAGTTCTGCTAGAGACTCCTCAATTCAGTGTAGGCAATTGACTGTTACTTTCCTCAGCTACTGCATAAAACAAAACAAAACAAAACTATACAAAACAGGGTTTTTTTTTGTTTGGTTGGTTTTTTGTGTGTTTTTTGTGTTTTTTTTTTTTCTAGACAAGTTTTCTCTGAATAGTCCTGGCTGACCTGGAACTCACTCTGTAGACCAGGCTGGCCTCGAACTCGGAAATCCACTTGCCTCTGCCTCCCAAGTGCTGGGATTAAAGGCATGCGCCACTACTGCCTGGCAATTTAATTAGTTTTTATTTATATGAGTACACTGTAGCTGTCTTCAGACACACTAGAAGAGTGCATCAGTGTAACAGCCTGTTCTGCTACTTTGTAATGGCCTGTTCTGCTCCCGCAGGTCAGGGTCTAGCAAGAGAGAGAGTGGGGGATGAAGGGGCGAGAGACGCGAAAAATGGAGGCAAGACAGAGTCTGATCAAGTCTCTTTAAAGAAATCCTGGGTATTTATACCCTTTACCACGTGCCTTGCCCTCGTGGACAAGCACAGCTTAAGACACTATGTCATGTGCCTAGCAGCGTGGAGACCACGAGCACCTAGCTGCTGGCAGCACTAAACAGCAAAACAAGATGTTTATCAGAGTGTGCTCAGCTGTTGCGGGCTGTTGAAAACAAGTCTCTTGTCAGGGTATATGGCTCGAGATGGCTGTAAAGACGATAGCCGCTTTCGGCTAAGAGTCGGCTCCCAACACGTCAGAACCCATTACAGATGGTTGTGAGCCACCATGTGGTTGCTGGTAATTGAACTCAAGACCTCTGGCAGAGCAGTCAATGCTCTTAACCACTGAGCCATCTCTCCAGCCCAGCCACAACCTTTTTTAGAGGCAACGCCCCATGGAGAGCCTGCCCCCATTTCCACCTCTCACACCAAATCCCACATTCTAAGGCTGTTGAAGTCTTCTCAGACTGCTGTCTGAAGGCTGTCTGGATCCCACCTTCTAAGACAGGTCTCTTCAGACCCTCTGAGAGAGAGTTAGGGGACTGTAAGCCTATCAGGAAAGCAAGAACAAACTTTTTTCAAAGAGACTGCTTCTCACTGCCAGGGCCTGCTTCTTATTCCTTGAGCAACTTGCAGTGTTCAAAACTGATAATGGCCTGATGAAAAAACCCACTGGCAAGTCAAAGAGCCCACCCAAGAGAAGACACAGAGGCAGGACCAATCAGGGGAAGGAGAAGGAATCAGAAAAGGAAAAGGCTGGAACCCAGATTAGCCCAGGAGACTCCCAGCTCTGGACACACACACACACACACACACACACACACACACACACACACATACCCCACCCCTGTCCTGACAGGAGGCGTCTGCTTGAAGTTTGCTGTTTTCAGTTTCCTCTCTCTCCAGGTCTATTTCTTCTTTCTCTGCTGCTTCAGCCTTCAAATTCTCCAAATCCGTCCCTTTTCTCTTTCTCTGTTTCAGTCTTCCTTCCCAGGTGTAGTTTTTTGTTTTGTTTTGTTTGTCCCACAGAATGAACTCAGTAGCGATACCCCCAGAGGACCACCCCTCATAACTCCTCCAGGTCCCAGCTTCTCAGGCTGCTGTCTGTAGCCCTCCATACTTGAGTAGTTTTGTTTGGAAACAGGGTCTTCCCACTAGGGGAGCTCTCAGGTTGGCTAGTGGCCAAGGAAGTACTGAAGTCCTACAATATGCAAGACCACTTCCACAAAGCTGGGCACTACAGTGCTGCAAAAGCCTGCTCATCCCAGAGGGACTCACAGCAGGGTGAGGTCTCCAAAGAGTGGCATCTCTAGTACTTCTGGAGACACAAATCTTGGCAAAGCTTACATATGCTGAAAGGAGTCATGGGCACAGACATGGGGTGATGAGGGAGGATGCCCATCTGTCTCCACCCCCAGCTGTGTGGCCTTCATAAGAGGAAGACTTGTCTTGCTGGGTTGGGAGATGGCAGAATCTCCCACAATGCCTACTGCTTCAGAGGGACCAAGTGGTACACAGAGCATCTGTGTTTGCTTTTCTTCCTAGGCACACAGGGGACTCCATTTCTCAGCACACTGTTACAGTTAGATGTGTACAAAGGTGTAGCTGATGGAATGTGAAAGTGATATAACCACTTCTGACCTGGCCTGGGAATCCAGCTGCCGCCACTACCTTTGCACTTCCTCGTCTCTCGGCTGAGAAAACCTTAATGGTTTGATTATGGAATTCTCTCTCAAATGCATTGCATTAAGCCTAGGTCTCAGTTGATGGTGCTACATTAGAAGGTTCTAGAATCTTTAGGAGGTAAGGCTTAGCTACAGGAAATGGGTTACAGGCTCCTAGGATATGTCTGTCACTGTTCCCTGTCTAGCATGAGGTGAGAGCTCATTGTCACAGAGCCTTACTCCCATAGTCTTCTGCCTAAAAGCATCATGCCAAGTGACTGCATGGAACTCTCTGAAATACAACCCCAAATGAATTCTTCTTCCTCAAACTAGATTATGTCAGGTCCCATGCCACAGTGATGAGAAAAGGCACAGAGAAGGTAGAACCACAGAATCTAGCACAGTGCTTCTCAGCCTTCCTAACACTGCAACTCTTTAATACAATTCCTCATGTTGTGGTGACCCCCAACCATATATTTTATGATTGTAATTTTGTTGCTGATACGAATCATAATGTAAATATCTGTGTTTTCTGATAGTCTTAGGCAACCCCTATGAAAGAGTCATTCCACTCCCTAAAGGGGTCATGACCCACAGGTTGAAAACCTCTACTCTGGATCCTTGAAAGCCTATGCCCTATAACTCCCCAAGCCAATGATGGGTTGTCATGAATCCTGTAGGGGCTTGGCTGTATGGTTTTCTGCCACTCAGATTTCCTTGTCATGGCTACTGACTTTCTGTGGGAAGCACTTGTCTAGGTCAGCAGAGGTAGCAAAAGCCTAAGACAGCAGCCCCATTCCGTCAGTGTTTCAGAGCTGGCCACATGTGGGTCATGGTGGCACATGCCTTCGGTTCTAGTACTCAGAAGTCAGAGACAGGAGGATCCCTGTGGGTTTGGGGCCAGCCTAGTTTATAAAGAGAATTTCAGGCCACCCAGGACTACACAGTGAGATCCTGTCTCAAAAACAAAAGGGAAAGGCTGGGCCTGGCCTCCCGCATCTTTCCATGGTCCAGCGGTAGGCACAGAACACAGAAGTCTAGAGGAGCTGTTCATGGCTGTCTCTGAGCTTGCAATGTCTCCTCACTGGCCAGCCTGTCCCAGCTTTTGTGCATTAGAAATACATTCACCTATCTTTCTCTTCCAGAGCCAGCAAGCCCGGGCCTCTAGGACCTGGGCTCTGTAAGGACAAAGTGGCAGCAAGTGAAGGCTCCACCTTTGGGCTTTTGATCAGGACATTTTCAGGGAGCCACTACCCCCTTGCTAGACTGCCTTTACCAGCATACTCAACCCAGTAGTTCTGATGAGGCAGGACCCTGTCCCCAGGAAAAAGAGAGAGACCTGGAGTCAGCCTTCCAGAAGGGTCTAGTCATCAGTTTCTGCAAAATAGACACAAATGTCCCCAGGAAAAAGAGAAAGACCTGGAGTCAGCCTTCCAGAAGGGTCTAGTCATCAGTTTCTGCAAAATAGACATATGAGAAACTGCCAGGTCCTCCAAGCAGCTAGAACTCAGAATTCCAAAGAAATGGAAGGAAGTACAAATAAATGAGGGAAGAATCTGCCCAAGGCAAGTGACACAGAGCTTGTGTGAGAAATCAGGGGGAGAGCTCAAGGGCATGGGGACAAGACAGTGGCGGCCCTATGCTCCGAGTATCTGGTGAGACAAGCCCTGAGGGAAGCCCATCCTAGAATTCTCTGGTGGAATGAGCTCAACCACCTCCACACTCCCCTCTCACGCTCCCAGGGATCTGCCCAGGCCCTGTGCTGAAGGTAGAGCCACAGGCATTTGCCAGTGTGGCCATTCTAGGTGTGGCTGTGCTTAATCTCCCATGCCTCAGTTTCCTCCTCAGACGATCACCATCTAGGCTCACTGAGAAAGCCCTGGGGCTCAACACAGGCAGTGTAGGTGCACTGAGCTATGCACAGAGGGGCCACAGCAAGCCATGCCTCTACTGAGGTCATAGGCAAGAGTAAGTGGGGTCAGGGCTTCATTACAATCTCTACCAGCAGCACAGGATCAGAATATGGAAGACCAAGGGCTCTACACACAGGCATCATAGAGCCCTTTAGAGGCCACAGGCAATGATATGTAATCCCTAACCCTTCACATTGTTATATGTTCTCTGGGACTAAGTTTCCAATTTACAAAGCAGCCAAGAACGCTGGCTTGCTCTCCTGGTGGACTTACAATGCTCTGTGCTGCGATGGTCCAGACAATGGTCTACAATACCCTTAGGTTATTTTGGTTTGATTTGTTGTTGTTGTTTTGTTTTTGAGACAGGGTCTCACTGAGTAGTCCTGGCTGCCTTGGAACATCCTTTATAAACTAGACTGGCCCCAAACTCACAGAGATCCTCCTGCCTCTGATTCCTGAGTGCTAGGCGTGTGCCACCATGCCCCATGTACTTTTGGGCTTTTTGTTTTGTTTTTTGAATGAGTGAGTTTCTTAAGAATATAGCAAGGCAACATAGAAGAATAAATAATGAGCCTTTAAGGCCACCAGCAGAAGTTCTCAATAGAAAGAATCCCAGGGAGATCAGAGTGCTCTCTTGGGGAAGGATTCCAAGTCAAAGAATAAATAGCAGCAGACAGATGACATCATCAAGTCAAATACAAAAGGTTTACCTTCTCTCTGGTCTCAAGGACTTAACGCTCTTACCTCCGGAGTGTTTGTTCTGTTCTCTTCCCTCCCTGTCACAGAGTCAGTGGGGCCCTGAGGCTTAGGTCTCAAGTGGTAAGAGATGGACCCTGTTCCCAGAACTAGCCTCTCAGGGAACTCAAAGAGCACATGACAACTTACCAATAAAGTGTACATCAGAACATGGTCTGAGGAATTTTTGGAGGCATGAGGATGCCACCTGGGAAACCACAGGCTGGAGCAGAAGACCCTATAACAAAACCTTGTTCTTTCTCATTCTCTGGGCTCTGATCTTTCAGTGGAACTAATAAGATTGAAAGGACTCTTTTCCCAGGCTCCCGAAGCCCAATTGTTACTGATAAAAATGGAGCTGGGAGTCAGGCTTTTTTGCCTTCTCTTTTGCTCTCCCTGCCTACAAACCACATGGAATAACGGAAACATCTGAAGCCACCGTGGACATCGAGGGGATCTTGACATTGACAACCACACCCTAAAGATGGTGCCATCTAAGCTTCTAATCATTTTGTGCAGATGCCAAACCATCCCTGAACCTACTATCAGTTATCTCTGACGTGAAGACCCTGATTGCCTAAGGAACAACAATCAGATATCTCCCCCCAACCAGCTACTGTAACTCCTGATTTAGGAGAACAACCCTCAGAGCTCCCAGAGCTGAGGGTAAACAGTGCCTCTGTTGTAGACGGGTTTCTGACTGGGATGTGTCATGTCATCTCTCTAAGCCTCAGTGTGTGCATCTGAAGAGAGAGTGACCCTCTGCCCTCCATGAGTCAGAGGTAGTGACTATGAGATGTGAAACAGAGCATGTGTAAGTTGGTTTTGCTTTTGTGCTTTGTTTTGTTTTGATATGGGAGGGCCTCGCCCATTGTGCATGGGGTCACCCCGGGCAGGGATACGGGTGATGTAAGAAAGCCAGCTGAGCAAGCCATTAGGAGCAAGCTAATAATCAGCATTCTTCCATGGCATTTTCTTCAGTTCCTGCCTCAAGCTCCTACCCACATGTCCCCTTATGATGGACTATGATTGCAGCATGTAAGCCAAATAAATTCATTCCTCCCCCAGTTGTTTTTGATTAGGGTGTTTTTTAGCATTAGAAAGCAAGATACTACAAATTTGCAATCTTTAAAACATACATGCAAAACATAAGATGTGTAACTACTGGCTATTGAAATGTATGACAGCATGGCTAAACTATACAACTCAGTGGTAAAGCTCTGTCTGGTGTGTGTCCAGTCTTAGGTTCAGGCCCCAGCACCATTTAAAAACAAACAGATGAATTTCCAGGAGAAATAGATGATGGCACTATGGAAAGTAGAGACTTTAAGACTCCTCCATCTGAAATGGAATCCAAGCCAGGCAGTGGTGGCGCACGCCTTTAATCCCAGCACTTGGGAGGCAGAGGCAGGCGGATTTCTGAGTTCGAGGCCAGCCTGGTCTACCGAGTGAGTTCCAGGACAGCCAGGGCTACACAGAGAAACCCTGTCTCAAAAAACATACAAAAACAAACAAACAAACAAACAAACAAAAGGAATCCAAGAGGCAATGTAAGCATAAAATTTTCTCAACCTACTTTAATATGTGTTCAACCTTCCCTCTGGCCTACCACCCACCAGAGGTAGTGGAAGAGAAAAGTTATTAGGACACAGGGGAAGTAGACCTGTTTAGAAAAAGTTCTTTGGGGGCAAATCCAATCTTCGTTGTCAGGATATCAGCAATTCAGTCTAGCAGCAAACACCAAATACTAATCAAATCAGCAGCTGCAGTGCAGCCCTTTCCGAAGTCACCACACACGACCCAGCAAGGGCAGCTCAATCCAGAAGAAGCCTCGGCAAGGCTTGCCAACCTGCCTGAGGTCTGTGGCAGAGGCAAGAAGTTTCAGGAACCTCAGGAGAAGTTCTTTGGTGAGTTTCTCTCAATGGCAGCGTTACCACAAGTTGAGCTCAACAACAGCAATGTAAGATGAACTGATACATGCATGTCGTTAGCGAAGAATATCCAGGCAGAGCAAAGAAACCCAATGCTGTAGCTCCCACTGTCTGTGGGGTCATATTTATATCCCTTCTGAACATCATGAGCCCTTTCACATGTTTGCTATAGCGAAACATTCTTTCACCTGTGTGACTCAGCAAACCATCATTTGACATAACTGACTTTCCAAAGAAACCAGAAGTATCCACTTCAAGGCAGCAAATCAAGTGGACCCACAAACAGCTTTAATTGGCTGGATGAAGTGACATCTCTAGACCACTTCATCCAGTGACAGAATACAAGTGCTGGGCTGGGCACAGTAGCTCACACCTTCAACACCAAAACTCTGTAGGCAGAGGCAGGCAAATCTTGTAAGTTTGAGGTCAACCTAGTCTACATAGTGAGTTCCTGGGGCAGCCAGGGCTATGTAGAGAGCAAACAAACAAAACAAACAAAATTGATGAGCCAGCAAGATAGCCCAGCAAATGAAGGTGCTTGTTGCAAGCCTGACAACCTGAGTTGGATCCTCAGAACCAGCACAATAGAAGGAGAGAACCAACTCCTGAAAGTTGTCCTCAGCTCTCCCGTCTTTGTATTGTGCCATGCTCCCACAATAATAAGTAAGGACATGAATTAAATAGATAAGCACTTTAAAAATTAAAGAATATAAAAGCCAGGCATGGTGGCACATGCCTTTAATCCTAGCACCTGGGAGGCAGAGGCAGGCAGATCTCTGACTTCAAGGACAGCTTGGTCTGCAGAGTGAGTTCCAGGGCAGTCAAAGGCTACACAGAGAAACCCTGTCTCAAAGAACCAAAAAACAAGCAAACAAAAAAATTAAAGAACACAGATCCTTCTGTATTCACTCATGCTGACCATCTTCTAGGTGGTGAGACACACTTTAGCAAGTGTAAAAGAATGCAAATTATACAACATCTACTCTCAGGCCACAGTGGAATTAAACTAGAAGTCAACAGTAGAAAAACAAAAAAACAAAAAAATATTTTAATTGAGTTTAAAAAACAATAATTATCTAAATAACACCTGGTATAAATAACTCTCAAGATAATTTTTTTAAATATTTAACTAAATGAAAAGGAAATCACAACATAAAAATTGTGTGATGCAGTACTTAGAGGGAAGTGTACACATTAAATGTACATATGAGAAAGGATGAAAGATCCCAATTGGTCCCATAAAGCTCTACTTCAGAAAACCACTGAGAGAAGAAGCAAAGTACTCCTCACCTCTATCCCCCCCCAAAAAAAAACCAATAAAACTGAACACAGAAAATGAACAAAGTCCAAAGCAGATTCTTTCAGGGGGGAAATCTACAAAATTAATACATCCCTAGCTGCAGATAACTGATAACCAGGCTAACTCCAGATAACACAATGCATGATGAGAAACAGGGAATCCCATGAACATCAAAAAGATAGGAAATGAATGCCACCAACAACTCTATCCACAAACATGCTAACCTAGGTCAAATAGAAATAGACTAGAAAGTCCTGGATTTTACCCAACAGGCTAAAAGGTGTTTGGCTTTATTCCATGAAAAACACAAAAGTGGACAATCTGAGTAAGTGTGCATCTGTTAAAGAAGTCTATCCAATTACTAATAACTTTGCAAAAGAAGCAGCACCAGGCACACTGTGAGGTCTGCAAAATCCTGAGGAAAATCATATCAATTGTCTAGAAATCTGTTCTAGAAGACAAAGGCATAGGGAGTAGGTACATCCTAACACATTTCAGGATGCCCTATTACCCAATGCCTAAACTAGACACAGCCATTACAAGAAGAGAAAATTAAAACTGATTTCTCTCATGAACATAGATGCAAAACTCCTTGACAAACAAGTCCAATAACTGATAAAAATAACTAATTCATCAAGGCTATGGGGGGTCATTCCCAGCATGCAAGGCAGCCTAGTTCAACACTCAAACCTCAATTTATATAATCTGTCATATCAACAGCCCAAAAAAGAAAGCTGCACGGAAGGAAAAAAAAGCATTTGTAAAATCAGCACTTTCTCCATGGTTACAATAGTGGCTTTTATTCTTGAAAGAGCAGTTCTTGTCTTAGATTACTGCTGAGATATTTCCAGATGTTGACTGACAAGATGGCTCAGCAGGAAAAAATACTTGCCACCAAGTCTGATCACCTGAATCTGTTTGCCAAGACCCACATGGAAAAAGGAAAGAACTGACTCTGTCCAGTCGTCCTCTGACCTTCACATATCTGCTGTGGCACAAGCATTCGCGAATGCTCACACACCAAATAAACAAATAAATAAATTTAAGATGTAATTTAAAAATATTCCCAGGGGAAATGAAATGCATTCTCTGCGGATGTACAGTGTTCAGCCACTGCAACAGCAGGTTCAGTCACTGCAGAATAACCGTTTGTATTTAAGGGAGCTTCCTTGAAAAGAGATGAGAGGACCAGAACGTCTGTGAGAAAGGCCTCTGAAGGCTCAGTGGGTGCTGTTGAAACACAGTTGCCAGAGTCTCATGCCCTGTGGCCTCCTTATGAGAAGACTATAGTGGCCAGGAAACTGTCGACTCTGTGTATGCCAAGCTGACTCACTTCATGACAGTCACTAATGAGCAGCAGTACGGTGGCCAGTTCTCTGAGGCAGCAGAGGGTCCTCCTCCTCCTCCTGCCTCCTAGTCATGTATGCACCCAGGTTCCTCTTAGCCGAGCTGGCCACTTATCTTGTGTGGCCTCTGAGCAACAGACAGACTCTCCAACCAAGGCTGTGGTAGTGCCCTGCTCATCAGGATGCATGAGGGTGTGGTGGATGCGTGGTGGATGCGTGGTGGATGCGTGGTAGATGCGTGGGAGCATGGTGAATGCGTGGGGGCATGGTAGATGCGTGGGAGCATGGTGGACGCCTGGGAGCATGGTGGACTCGTGGGGGCGTGGTGGATTATGGGGGCGTGGTGGATGGGTGAGGGGCATGGTTTCAAAATGAATGCACCCACAACCTGCTCTGTGACTGGCTGGAGCAGATCTCCAGGCCTCAGTCAGGGTTGGAGCTTCATCTGGGTTTCAGCTGACTATGGGGCCATGTCAGCTGAAGTGACCTCACCTCTCTGAACCTGGATCTCTTCCTCTGCACCATGGGTACAAGAGCTCAGTCTGTTGGCTGCTGGGAGGACCTCTGGGTCCATGGAAGGCTGCCAGGCTCTTGGTGATGCTGGGCTATGACACCTCAAGAGTGGATCCTTGTAACCATCCTCAGGAAGCTGAGGGGAGACATTCTTGCACACCACTCACCCTCACTCAAGCACACACCCGTTCACTTGTCCACCCATACCGCTCATGCCCCCACCTGCCCCCACTCACACACCCTCAAACTCATTTATTTATGTGTACCTGTTCACACTTACCCACTCCTACACACACTCAGACTGAACTCTCCCTCACATTCACACTCACACAAGTCTGGATCCTCAGACACAATGGCACGTTCACACACTGCCTCTGTCAATGCCCAACTACACCAGCAATTCTCACAAGGTTTCTTTTTTTCTTTTTTCTTTTCTTTTTTTTTTTTTAACTAGGAAAAGCATCTAAAATGAAAGCAAAGGACAGAAAATAATTAGCAGACACTTTTCCAGGTCCTCCGAAGTTCACTGACTTGAAGGTGCTTCCGTGGTGGGGTCCAGGCTTCTGTCCTACCAGGGCACGAGTCTCACCTGGTTTTCGGGTCCTAGAAAGGCATCATGGCCCGAGGGCCTCCTGGTAACCTGGAACAGAAATATATCTCTGGTGCTGTTGAAACAAATCAAGGGAGTTTCTGGGGCTTGTCTCCTTACTATTTTCTCTCCTTTGCCAAGTTGCTTAAGGAGCTGAGGGATTCTTGAAGATTCCAGAGTGTATCTGGAAAATTCACTCACCACAGCCACCTTCTCTGCTTGATTGCCTCTCCCCCTGGGAGTTGAAACAGTCTTTTCCAAAGCTAGCCGTGGTGATCATGTTGGCTAGGGCTGAGCTATTACCCCACTTGAGTGGCCATGAGCCTTTGGTCACAGAGAGTTTCCCAAAGAACTAAATAAGGTCCCCACCAGGAACTTCACAGCCATGTGACTATCTGGTCCTTTGTCTTTCCATCTGTGTGAGGGACAGATCTGTGTCTGTAGGAGAACAGGGGACTGTTCTCTGTATTAGGCCCTGTGATGCCCTATTCAATATTACCCACAAACCCCTCTGCTGATCTGAATTTTGGTTCTGGGTTGACACCAGGGAGTCTGTCAGGTAGGGTGTCTCCACGGCCAATATACAAAGGACAGAATCACCCATTTTAGTATCTGCTTACTCTTCCTTCTCAGGTGCAAGAACAGAGGACATGAGACTGCCTAGTGCCCCCAGAATCAACGAGGACAGCAGGGAGACCCCGGCTGCTCTGTCATCACAGCCACAGACCACCTGTGCCAACTCCAGACACATGGCTTTTCACATTATCCAGGGCAATGCAGGATGGCCTGACTGAGCTTGGCAGGAGGTGTCTTCACAAGATCACAGGCAGCAGTGTCTGGCATTCCAGAGCTTGCTCCAGGAAAGATGGGAGAAATGTACACTGGAATCCTGAAAACAGGGCTTCACCCAAAGCTCACAGCCTTACTCCAGCTTCCCTCCTCCTGGGAACATCTGGAGCCCTCCTCAAAGGAGTTTCTGACGCCTCCTACCCATAGAGAAAGGGGGTTTGGGTCAAATGAGGGCTGACACTCCCTGTGTAACTTCCAGCCTAGCTATCCCTGGATCTCTGCCTCCCCAGCTGCAAGATGGGAATTCGTCAGAATCCTTCTGACTCCAGGCAACCTGAAGTCATCCTCCTACACACAGAAGTGACCACCTCTGCCTTCTCCCTGAGCTCCAGTTAGAGGCCAGGTCAGTGATGGTGGCCTGGTGGCAAAGTGGGAGCTGGAGCTGGGACCAACCTAGATCCTGTAGTTTGTTACTCCAGCTTCTCAGAAGAAAGAGTGGAGATTAGCTAGGGGTTGGTAGGCACGCTACCACCGTGTACCCCAGAACTGCTGGAAACATGACCATATATATGTGAGGGGCCTCGGGAAGACCCTGACTCTGAAAAGCCATCAGCACCAAAGTGTGGTACCTGGGCCTGTGGGCCAGGAATCCAGCACAGGGCCCCTGTGGTGTGAGTGGGAGAAATTTAGCACTTCCTGGGGATGTTACCCAGGGCACTGACTGAGCACTTGGTTAGGTTTGGGTTTTCATTGAGTTCCGTATGAATCACAGCTCCCAGAGCTGCAGGCAGAGGCAGACAAGTGGCTCTGGGAAGCTCACACGGACCCCTCCTTGTCTCTGTTGCTCCTTGAGGATGCTCCCTCCTCAGGCTCCACCATCCAGCACTTCTGTCTGAGGCTCTGTGCAATCTCTCCTCCTAAACCTGAGGCCTGCAGTGTAGCGGCCCATTCTGCCCCACGTTCGGGGTCACCCTATATCTGCCCGAGCTGCTGCTTCAATCTGTGGGTCAGGGTCTAGCAAGAGAGAGAGTGGGGACAGAGAGACTCGAAGAATGGAGACGAGACAGAGTCTGATCTAGTCTTTCCTCTAGTCTTGCCTCTAGTCTTTCCTCTAGTCTTTCCTCAAGTCTCTCCTCAAGTCTCTCCTTAAGTCTCTCCTTTATTGAAAGGAAATCCTAGGTATATATAAGGAGAAGCAGGGGACACAGCTGAAGACACTTTACCACGTGTGCCTTGCAGCTGGGGGGACTAAACAACAAAACAAGATATTCGAGAAAAACAAGACGTTTATCAGAGTGTACTCAGCTGTTGTAGGCTGTTGGAAACAAGTCTCTTGTCAGGGTATATGGCCTGAGATGGCTGCAAAGATGATAGCCGCTTTCTGCTCAGAGTCGGCTCCCAACACTGCAGTAGCCACTAGTCCCTCATGACAAGAAGTTGTGCGTGCTCTCTCTCTCTCTTCCTCCCTCACCCCCTCTCTCCCTCTCTCTCTCCCTCTCTCTCTCTTTCTCTCTCTCTGTCACTCAGTCTCTCTCTTCCCAGGAGATTGAGTTCTCTACCCCGAGGCCCTGTCTAGAATATATACACAACATGTTGAATAATTGAGTTCACACACAGAGGCTCCTAATGAGTTTTCACAGTCCTTCTGTAAATACCTGTCTGAAGCTAGTGAGTCTCACAGACACTTGTCTTCCTTCCTAAAACACATGTCTAAAGTGCAGCCATGTTAGTTAGTCACCAATCACGGCCATTTTGCCTATCAGCTCCTCCCAGGATGGAGAAAGGTACATGTGGCTTTGGCCCCAAGCCTCTGCCTGTGAGTGAGTTCCAGTATATCCCTGCCTATACTCAGCCCAGTAAACTGTCATTCACAGTGCATGGTAATTTCCCTAACGGGCTTCCTGCCCTCTTTCTTGTTGACCTGCAGGAGTTCCTCCAACATGCTACATAGGAATTCTTGATTGGTGGGTTGTTTGATTATAACATTTACACAAAATACGTGACCATTTAAAAGTGTATAATTTGAGGGCAGGAAAGCTGGTTCAGTGGTTAAAATCACTGGCTGCTCTTTCAGAGAACCTGGGTCCAATTCTTAACATCTATGTAGCATCTGACATCTGTCCATAACTCCAGTCCCAGGGGATCCAATGCCCTCTTTTCTGACCTCCAAGGGCACCAGGAACACAATGGTGCCCAGACATGCAGGCAGGCAAAGCACCCACACAGATGTTTAAATGTGTAACACGGTGGCATCTCCTATCTTCACAATGTGTAGCCAATGTCTCTACTTTCAAAACAACCCTGTTCCTATGAAGCCATCTCTTTACCCTAGGTTCTGGCCACCAACAACCAGATTTCACTCTCTGCAGACCAACTGTTTTATGTAAGAGAAGCCATATAGTAATGTGGTCTTTAACCTCTCAGCATAGTGACCTTGGGGTTTGTTCTCTGTGTTGGTTATTTTGCTTGTCACTGTGAGAAAACAGGTGACAGAAGTAATTTAAGCAGGATTGTGGCTCATGGTGGAGGGTTGGGGTCTGAATGGGTGCTAGCAGTAGTGGTGGGAGCCTATGATGGCTGACTGTTCACAGACTGCAGACAGGACAGAAGAAGCCCGGGCCAGTGCCAAATGTGGATATACCCTCCAGGAACCACTCCCAGAGACACCCTTCTACTGGCTAGGCCCCAGTTCTGAAGGACCCAGCAGGTTTCTGGCTGTTATTTCATTGGTAGGCATTTAACTATTTGTAATGGGGGGTTGAGGTTGGGTGTGGTTGGGGTGGAGTCTAGAATGTGTGAGGCCCAAGCTCTAGTTACTAGCACCCCAAAATATTAAAGATGGTGTGAGGCTATTGGTTTGTATGTGAGTATTTGAGTGCTCACTTCCAATTCTTTGAGGCATGTATCCTGTTAACATAAAAACACTGAAGAAACTAATTTATAGATAGAAAAAATATCTTTAGGTTCACATTTTCACATGTGTGTATGTGAGTGTGAGAGAGCAGGTATGAGAGGGTGGACTTGTATGTGGGTGCGCACGCATATGGAGCCTCCTCACAAAGCATC
Organism: Grammomys surdaster; assembly: GCF_004785775.1. Lineage (NCBI taxonomy): Eukaryota > Metazoa > Chordata > Mammalia > Rodentia > Muridae > Grammomys > Grammomys surdaster. The sequence continues at coordinate 2,378,407 of NW_021604711.1, read as the reverse complement.
ATGCCTTGTTTTTGTTTATTTTTCCTTCCATTTTGTTTTATGCATATGGGAGTTCTGCCTACATGTATATCCATGCACCATGTTTATGCAGTGCCCACAGAGGCCAGAAGAGGGCATCAGATTCCCCCATGACTCTAGAAGAGTGGCCACTGTCCTGTACTAGCTAGCTTTTTGTTAACTAGACACAAGCCATCACGTGAAGCACAAAAGCTGGCTTTGGGCCACACTGTGTGCTTCTACAAGGGGATATCATGGCTGAACATTGGATCCTTTCAGTGGGAGTCATGGTAGGCTTGGGGACATGGTGGAAAGACAGCACTCTGCAAAGTCAGAGGGGTAACAGTAACAGTATGTCAAGGCAGCTCCGACAAGGTCTGCCCAAGGAAAAAAGGAAAAGACAGCTTGTCACAGTCTAGGGCTGCAGCCAGACTGGGGGTGAGGCTGAAGGTTCTAAATATAAGGAAGAGGACCCAAGGTGTGCAGTCTGCCTCCCTCCTTGAGTCATCACAAGCCCGAGAAACATAGCAAGGACTCACTTTAGAGCCAAGCAAAGCATCTTGGGAACTGGCTACTTCAGAGCTGTTTCAAAGGTCAGAAATGGCCAGACTTGCCCATGCTCCCCAGTGGGCCCGCCAACCTTGTCCTTTCCCCTGCACGCCACCCTACACTGTCTACTCCAGACAGGAAGCCACAGCCAAGGAGCAGCAGTCCCTCTGGTTACACTGGCCCTGTGCCCAACATAAGCTTAATCCAAGCCCAGTGATGAAATGACTGCCCCTTCCCTTCCTTTGCAAGGCCCAGGAAGTCCAGACCTTGGCCCAACACCCTTCCCAAGGCAGCAACATCCCTCAAGATCCGAACAAACCACCTGGTGCCCTGTCTTTCCTATTAATGTTCTTGTTAAACACACTTCTTTTCTCCCCATCCCCACATCTGTGGGCCTTCCTATCTTGTCACCCCAGTCTTCCTCACTTTCTTGTCCCCTTCTACTTGCCGTCTGACATGTAGCCCAGGGAATCCACACATACACTGCATGCTAGGTACTGGCATTACTGCAGGACAAAGCAAACAGTGTCCACATAGGAGCCAATAACATTTAGAGAGCCAAAGCTTTAGATGGCTGGGGTGGTGGGGGGGAGTCGGGGAGAATGACTCAGCTCTGTTCAAGGGGCAGGCCACTGAGAGGCCACTGAGAGGCCACTGAGGGTTCGAGCATGCTCCAGTGAGTAATAGATGACACAAATTGGGGTTCTCTTTTGTTCTTTTTTTGGGGGGAGCCTGGGGGTGGGGGTCTCAAGGGCAGAGCAGAGTGGTCAGGGAAAGACTGGGAAGGGAATGTGATAAGGGAGTGTGGTGTGAAATTCCCAAAGACTCAATAAAAAAACACTAAGTTGGAAACAAAACACAAAATCCCAGATCTGGAAAGATGCTTGGAAGACTAACGGGGCACAATAGGTGAGAAGGCCCACAGGCCTGGAGCTCTAGAGGCCTGGAGGACTGGAGGCAGGACCACAGATCCTGGTGAGTGTGGTAAGAAACCAGAATGAGGCCAGAGTCAGAAAGATCAGGAGAAGCTCCAGCCCCAGGACGCAGGGAGAAATTAGACCAGCTGAGACAGAGAAAGCATTCCCACTAGCCTTGCCTGACCTTGAGCCCCCTGAGAGCTCAAGCATGCCTGGTTTGTGAGGTGAGCACCACATTCCCATTCTCAGACCTGGGATCCCCCAGCCACTGAGGCTTACCCAATTGCAGGATCCCACCCTGAGATGCTCATCAAAGGGAGCCAGGGCTTTGGGAGGGCTTTCTCAAGGAAGGGTTACTGAGGGGCTGAGAAGGCCCAGACCTCATCCCTACTCATATCACAGTTAACTAACAGAAAAGAAAAGGCCTGCTCCAGGGCTAGGTGGCTGGGGTGACAGGAACTTAGCTAAGGATGCCTTGAGTCAGCCTGATCAGCAGAGATACAGACGAAGCATCCTTCCTGATGGGCCTTACTTCCTCCTCCAGAAGATTGTTTGGGTCCTCTCAGTTCACAAACAGTAGCCCTCATTTCCTGTGGCTGCTGAGACTGGCTCTGGGTCTCAGGAGTCCCAAGTCACCTGACCCAATGATAACACAAGTAGAAGCAGACAAGAGAGCAGGAGGTAACCAAGGACCTTTCTCCATCGGTCCACTTTAGCCACAGTCCCAGACCACCTACAATACATGGGAGCCTCCTTTCCCTCCCCACAGTGAGCACATACAGCTGAGAGGCTGTTCCATTCTTTACGTGATGCCTAAGAGCAGTGTGATGGTTTGTATAAGCTTGGCCCAGGGAGTGCCAGTATTAGAAGGTGTGGCCTTGTTGGAGTAAGTGTGTCACTGTGGGCGTGGGCTTAAGACCCTCACCCTAGCTGCCTGGAAGCCATTATTCTGCTAGCAGCCTTCAGATGAAGATGTAGAACTCTTAGTTCCTCCTGTACCACGCCTGCCTGGATGCTGCCAGGTTCCCGCCTTGATGATAATGGACTGAACCTCTGAACCTGTAAGCCAGCCCCAATTAAATGTTGTACTTGCATTGGTCATGGTGTCTGTTCACAGCAGTAAAACCCTAACTAAGACAGGCAGTGTATCTCAAACTGTGGGTTGTGACCCTCTTGGAGTTGAACAACCCTTTCACAGGGGTCACCTAAGACCATCAGAAAACACAGATATTTACATTACGATTCACAGCAGCAGCAAAATTACAGTTATGAGGTAGCAACAAAAATAATGTTATGGTTGGGGGTCACTACAACATGAGGAATGGTATTAAAGGGTTGCAGTGCTAGGAAGGCTGAGAGCCACTGATTTAGGGAACATAAATTACGTAACAGGCCCTTGTGCTAGACTTAACCCTCAGACCAGCCTCCAAAGACGGAGACTGACACCTGGTGCTAGACATAACCCTCAGACCAGTCTCCAAAGATGGAGACTGACACCCTCCTGGTTTACCAAATAAAGAAAGCAAGGCTTTGGCTTACACAAAGTGGCAAAACAGAACCAAGATTTGAGCAGAGAGGCTCTGAGAGGCTCCCAAGCATGTTGGACTGGGAACCCACAGCCTCCACCAACTGCTTCCAGAGAACTTGGCGAAGATGTCTGGGAAGAGAAGGCCAGATAGCAACCAAAGTAGGTGCAAAGGCCTGAAGACAGGACCAAAGTGTTTCAAATTCAAATGTTATCAGGAACCTAACTGACAAAATCACAGGGTAGCACCATACCTGCTTCATCTGGGGGCTCTGCCCTGTGCCATTAGCCTCTCTGGGCCTATGGGCCATTATGACGACCAGCCTCGGTTGTCAACTTGGCTACATATGGAATCAACTAAAACCCAAGAAGCTTGGGCCCACCTGAGAGATTTTTCTGGATTGGATCATTTGAGATGGGAAGATCCAAGACCCCAAGTCCAGGTCTTCTGAGGTGAGGAGACCCACTCAGAATCTGATAGCAGCCCACATAAAAGAAAAATGGAAGAAGAAAGATTTGGCTTACAAATCTTAATGGAAAAAAAAGCAGGCCTTTTGCCTGCTTGTCCTCGCTTGCCCTGGTAGGTTCATCTGTCTGTTGCTGAGGCATTTCTTTGCTGGTATGAAAATCTACTTCTTCTGGATTCTAACATAGTCAAAAAAACAAGCAGCTCTGAAGGACTTTAGCAGCAGTCAGGACTGCTGAGACATCCAGTCTCACGGACTGAAAAGCTACCAGATCCTTAGTCTTTCCATTGGGGAGATAGCCATTGTTAAACTATCCAGACCACAGCCTGTAAGCTACTCTAGTGTGTGTGTGTGTGTGTGTGTGTGTGTGTGTGTGTGTGTGTGTGTGTGTGTGTATGTGTGTGAATGAATAGATATATGTAAATATACATATATCTATTCATATACACAGACATCTCTCTCTCACACACACACACACACACACACACACACACACATTCTATTAGTTCTTTTTCTCTAGAGAAACACGACTAATATAGCCATGAAGACTTCAGCTAGAAGGTAACCTGCCCACACCCTCAACTGCACCTTCAGACTTAAACACTAGCAGGTTTTCCTACACTGCTATCTTCCCTTATGCAATTGAGGCACCATTGGCGTCTTTCTAAGTAATATTGTCACTAATGTGCTATGAGGACATTATGCTAAAGTACCTATGTGGGCCTCTCCTGGCTATGGAATTGTCTTTGAGAATGGCTGGGGCCATCCAGACCTCCTAAGGACAAGCATGCTGGTTAGCTTTTGTCAACTTGACACAGTCATCTGGAAAGAGGGAACCTCTCACTTAAGAAAATGCCTCCATCAGATTGGCCTGTAGGCAAGTCTGAGGGACATTTTCTTGATTAATGATTGATGTGAGAGGGCCCAGCTCACTGAGGATGATGTCACCTGTGGTCAGGTGGTCCTGGGTTATAAAAGACCACAGGCTGAGCAAGCCATGCAAAGCAAGCCAGTAAGCAACATTCCTCCAAGACTTCTTTCTGCTTCAGTTCCTGCCTCAGGTTTCTGCCCTGAGTCGCATTTATGGGAGACTGTATCCTGTAAGCCAAATAACTTCCCCCGCCCCTATATAGAAAGCAAGCTATAACCCAAGGCTCTCAGGGAACCTGTGTGCACTGAAGACCCAAAGCCCTGCTCAGTGGCCATCTGTAAAACCAGAAAGATATCAAGTAAGACCTAATTTTATCTCTGTGAATATCATAGTCTACTGGTACTGTTGTGGCAGAGTGTTGCTGGCCAGGAAAGTTATAAAGAACAGATATTTGTTTCCTATGGCTCGAGAGCCTGGGGAATCCAAAGCCAAAGCACTGGCAGCTTTGGTGTCTAGTGTGGCCTGGACTCTGCTGGACCCCCAAACACTGTGTCCTCACTCAGCAGAAGTGAAGGGGGCAAGTCCCCTTTCTCACAGGCCCTGTTTAGAATCATAAGAGTCTGTTCAGGGCCATGTTTTTGCATTTGAAGATGAACAAATCCTCATAAAGCAATTACAAAATGCATGGGGGAGTGTGGGCAGAGTTAATGGAGCAGAGCGAGAAAGGAGAAAGTACCACCTAAACACCTCCTATTTCCAGACAGTGTGGCTTTTATGAGAAACCAGAAAACCAAAGGGAAGCACCAGCTGTACGCCCAGGCTTCTGACCTGGCAGGAAGAGGCTGGTGGCTAGCTGGGAGATGCATGCCAGAATCAGAGCTTCACCTTCTGTTCCAGGCTCCAGGTCGTCTCCAGACAAGGAGATGCCTGCACAAACACTGGCATCTCTGTTGAAGATGTTAGTAACTTTAAGGTCACAGCAAACAGTATGTTCTTAAGTATCTGTTGGCAGCCTTCTCACTTATTATTCGAGTGAGCAATGAACTGTGTCACCAGTGAGCATTACCATGCCTAGCTCTGGGCTAAGGCTGCTCAGCAGTCCATCACCTCCTCCAGACATCTACCCTCCAGGTCTCTGTACTGCCCACTTCAGAGATTCTCGAGAAGATGCCCCTCAAAAGGCATCCACACTGTGATCTCAGAATCTGAGCTCTCTTATGTGGCCACCACACGTTATGTGGTAAAGGACCCTGAGATGTAGGGCTTACTGAGGCATGACTGTGGACTATCCACAGTGGGCTGAACAAGACCGAGGGAGACAAGGGCATGATGATAGAACAGAGGGAGGAAGGTTCTGCTGCCATAGAAGCTGGAAGAGACTCGGAACAGATGCCCCTGTAGAGTGGCAGGAGGGGGCAGCCCCCAGACAGCTTGGTTTCTGATTTCTGCTTCCAAAACATACAATAAATTTCTGTTGAGTAATCTGTTTCTTTGTTTTGTTCAGTAATGCCTTGCATAGAATGAACCAAGGGCCTTCTACCTGTCAAACAAGTACTGTACCACCAAGCTATGGCCCAGACTTACTCGAGGTGATGCATCACAGCAGGAAGTACCCTCCCAGCTCCTCATTCTGCTGCACCAGCTGTCACACATGGTTATTTAGTCTGTACCATGCCCAGTCAGGAGAGTCCTGGTGAGGCAGGATAGCCAATGCCTCATTTTTTACCGGGTTAACACTGTCCCCCACAGAGTGAATGCCCAACTGAATAAACGAATGTGGGGACCCACATGTGTTCATTTTCAAAAAGTAATAACTTTTGCATAAATGTGGTTCTAAATCTGTAGTCCCAGCATAGAAAAGGCTAAACTAGAGCAATTGTAAATCTGAATCCAGAGTGGGAAACACGTAAGGTCCTGTCTCAAGAAAATCAAAAGCAAGGCTGAGCTGGGCTTTCATTCCCTTGCATGCAAAGATCTGGGTTTGACCCCAGAACTGCGTTAATCCTGGCACATGAGAGTCAGAGGCAAGAAGATGAGGAGTTCAAAGCCATTCACAATCTCATAGTGAGTTCAAGGCCAGCCTGGGGAACAGGCTGTCCAAAATAAAAATTAAAAAAAGAGGGGGCAGAATTGGGGCCTAGACAGGTAGGAAGCATAATCCCAGCTACACAGGAAGGCAAGGCAAGAGAATCATAAATCACTTTATGCAGGAGTTCAAGACCAGCCTTTGTTCACTGAGGCTGAGCGTAGCTTGGTGCCTTCCCAGAACACAATAGGTTCTCAGTTAACCTCAGTATGGTAAAAAATAAAATAAAACATAAGACTTAGATATGTAACCCAGAAGGAATGTCAACCTACTCACCACCTAACCCTCACCAACTTATCAACAAGGCAAACCATGGAAAAGAAAAAAGGGACCTCTTTCTTCAAATGACTAACTTCTTACAGAGCTGGGGCCAGTATGAAAGCCATCACTTTCTTTCCTTCTTTCTCTCTTTCTCTCTTTCTTTCTTTCTTTCTTTATTTCTTTCTTTCCTTTCTTTTCCTTTTTTTCCTTTTTTGCAGGGGCTATGTTAGCTTGTGAGAGCCTTTGTCCCTTCAAAGGCAATCACAGGCAACTAAAAATGCCCTTACTGTCCTGTCCACCCAACCATTGCATCAGCTAAAAGGGACTCCAGAGGCCTCTGAGAGTCATATTTGGAGAGCCTGGCTTCCATGGTCAGATTAACAAAAGCTACCACACTTCAGTGACTACCTGTGCCATACCACCAACAGACTGGCTGCAATCTGCTTGGCAAAATCTCAACATGGCATCAACCCCTGGTTTCTCGAGGAGGAAACTGAAACTCAGGGAAGTAGTTGCCAGTGTCATACAACAGAGATTAGTCTGCCCTGACCCTTCTTGTGAAGCCATGAGAAGTCATGTACATCTCTGATCACACAGCACAGCTGGTGGTCTGCAAGGATTTTACACGAGCATGCATGGACGTGCACACACACACACACACACACACACACCCCACACACCACACACCATACAGAGAAAGAGAGACAGAGAGACAGAGAGAGAGAAAGAGAGAGAGAGAGAGAACAAGAGAGAACATGTGAGCGCGACAGGGCCCTGGGAATTCTGAAATCTCCTCAATTTACCAGACTTTTTGTTTTTAATTTGCTTGTTTGTTTTTCAAGACAAGATTTCATCTGTGTAGCCCTGGCTGTTCTGGAACTCACTTTGTAGACCAGGCTGGCCTCAAACTCAGAGATCCACCTGCCTCTGCCTCCCAAGTGCTGGAATTAAAGTTGTACGCCATGACTACCTCACTTATTTTTGTTTTTTAAGACAGTGTCTTGCCTTGTAACTTGAGCTAGCCCCAAACTCAAAGCAATCCTCCTGTCCTAAGTACTGGGGATTACAAGCATGAGCCGTCACACACAGGGTCTTTAAAAGCTGCTGGTTTAAATCTACCCAACACCAAGCAAACAGCGCCATCTAGTGGATGACAAGCCACTACTTCTGGAATTAATCATGTGCTGCTACGAACTGGTCCCTAGGTGCCGCTGCCCCTGCCGCTGCCGCCGCTGCCACCACCACCATCACCATCCCCCACCACCACACCACCACTACCACTACCAGCACCAGCACCACCAAGAGATCTAAGGCCAAAGCCAAAGAGGAAAAAACAACAACAACAAAAACTCACCAAAACCACAATACATTATTACAGCTGGAAATCAGAGCGCCAGTCCCATCTGGGGGATCCTAACAGTGAACCCATATTTTTGAAATGTTCTCTAGTTCCCTCCACAGTGTACTACTCAGAGATCATCTGTCTTGTGTCCCTCAGTGGAAAAAAAAAGCCATCTGCCATTGCTCGGGGGACAGGAGCTTAGCCATTCTCCACAAGGTCCTGATGGTTGGTTGGGTCTTTCTTGGCCTGGTTTAATTTGTTAAAGTTGTTAATTTATGGCCCTCCTGCCTTCTCAGTCTCCTGAGTCCCATGCACAGCTTCCTAGCCTAGTTTGAGTGCTGCTGGCTGGGAATAGGATGTGAAGGACAGAGCCCCTCATTTTACTCTTTTCTCTTAATGGCATGCTTGTTCCCAACTCTTGCCATGGCTGGAGTCTTCTCAGTGTTCTGGGTCAGATCACACTCATTCTCCCACACAACCTTCCCTGATCACCATTAGCAGCAGACCTGGTTGAGGACCAGGCTTCATCATTTGAACTTGGTAGAGCACAGGATGTGGGTGGAGGAAACACAATTCTAGCTCTGGGGAGAATACAGAGGGATGCAAGACTTCATCTCTGAACAACAACGGGGTTCAACTATAAGTGAGATTCGCTGGGGAACACTGGATGTTGGTTCTGCTGGTTCAGGTCCTCTAGGATGAAGTTGCTGAAACAGAATTAGGGATGCAAAAAATTTACTAGTGAGTAAAATACTTGTTAAAAGTAACAAGAAGAGCTGTCTTGAGGATGACCTTGAACTCAGAGATCTACCTGCCTCTCCCTCTTGGGATTAAATGCATTTTTACCAAGGCTGGGCTTAATATGTTTTGATCATATTCAACCCCCTCCAGTCCCTCCAACATCCACACCCTCTCCCAAACCACTCAACTTTGTGCTCTCATTTTTTTAAAATCCATTGACTCCAATTTGTGCTACCCATGCAATTGGATGTGTGGCCCCTGATTGGAGCAGGATCCACCTACCAGGGGTCCCATCCTTAAACTGACTCTCCCTCCCAGCTCTGAACAGTAGCTCCTCAGTAGGATAGAGACTTTGTGTCCAGCCTCGCTACTCATGTTGCAATTGTTTCTGGTGTGAGCTTTTGCAGATCTTGTGAAAGTTGTTGCCACAATCCTGAAGTCATACGTGCAACTGCCCTGTTGTGACCAGAAAACAGTTTCCTTCTAATCATCTACAGCCTCTGTCTGTTACAGTCTTTTGTTTTCTGTCAAGATGCCCGAATTTTAGGAGACTGTATGCATTTGTTTGAACTATTGTTTCCCAAGTATTTTGACACTTAATCCCCCGTTGATTGTGCTGTTGGGGAGGCTTAGGACATTTGCTCTTTTTGGTACAAGTGTGTCACTGGAGGTGGGCTTTAAAAGTTTAAAAATGTGAGCCATTTTGTTCACTCTATTTCCTGCTTGTGGTCACAGTGTGAGCTCTCAGCATCCTGTTCCAGATCTCATGCTCGCTGCCTCCCTGTCACGATGGACTCCTAACTCTGGAACTATAAGCTCAAATAAATTCTTCTATAAGTTGCATTGGTGATGGTGGTTTGGTTTTGTTTGTTTTTTGGTTTGGGTCTCTTTTTTTTTGTAAGATTTATTTATTTATGTATATGAGTATACATACATGAGTCACCCTCTTCAGACCCACCAGAAGAGCGCATTGGATCCCATTACAGATGGTTAAGAGCCACCATATGGTTGCTGGGGATTGAATTCAGGACCTCTGGAAGAGCAGCCAGTGCTCTTAACCACTGAGTCATATCTCTAGTCACTGTTTTGGATTTGTTTGTTTGTTTGTTTGTTTGTTTTGCAGTTTTTCAAGACAGAGTATCTCTGTATAGCCCTGGCTGTCCTGGGACTTGTTCTGTAGATCAGGCTAGCCTCAAACTCAAGAGTTCCATCTGCTTCTGCCTCCCAAATGCTGGGATTAAAGGTGTGCACCATTGGGCTGGAGAGATGGCTCAAGGGTTAAGAGCATTGACCTCTCTTCCAGAGGTCCTGAGTTCAATTTCCAGCAACCACATGGAGGCTCACATCCATCTGTAAGATGATCTGATACCTTCTTCTGGTGTGTCTGAAGATAGCTACAGTGTACTCATATAAATAAAATAGAGAAATCTTTAAAGGCCGGGCGATGGTGGCGCACGCCTTTAATCCCAGCACTTGGGAGGCAGAGGCAGGTGGATTTCTGAGTTCGAGGCCAGCCTGGTCTACAGAGTGAGTTCCAGGAGAGCCAGGGCTACACAGAGAAATCCTGTCTCGAAAAACAAACAAAAAGAAAAAAGAAAAGAAAGAAAGGAAGAAAGGAAGGAAAGAAAGGAAGGAAGGAAGGAAGGAAGGAAGGAAGGAAGGAAGGAAGGAAGGAAGGAAGGTGTGTGCCATCACTGCCTAGCTTTGGTCATAGTGTCTTATCACAGCAATAGAAACGTAACTAAGGCAGAGTGTGATATAATGTCCCTTTGGGGACTGATTATTCTGCAGACTTTTATTTATACTCTGCACTTTGACAAGTTCTGTGTCTGAATGTTACTCTCCATCAACTGCTAGAAGAAGTTTCTCAGATGAGAATTGAGAGATGCTCTGATCTTTGATAAGATGCTCTGGTCTCAATGATAAGTCATTAGGAATTGTTTCAATACTGTGTTCATTTAACAAAACAATAGTAGCAGGTTTCCTCTGAGAGCCTATAACCTTCTAGCCCTAATAGCAGTGCCAGGTATGGGTTTCATTTTGTAAAGTGAGCCTTAAATCTAATCAGAAAGTGATTGGTTACTTCCATGACATTCATTCCGCTAGTGTACCTGTGGGCACATATTACCAGGCAAGTCATTAGTGAGGCTCACAATACCCATAGATGAGTAAGACTGACGGTTACTTTTCTCTGGTGTCCTGCACAGCACCTTCTAGCGCTACGAAAGCTAGCCAGTATAGATAAAGCTTCCAAGCCAGTACCAGCTTGGTTTCTCCATAGTCTGTGGTGCCTTCAGCAACAGTCTTACCATCAGTTCTGGAGGGTAACCAAGAGCATTGGCAGTATGTTATAATTTAGTAACTGATTCCTGGCACTAGGCTTTTAGATTTGTTAGCCTGCAGTATCTAGCAGGGGCATTGTCTGTCCATTGTAGGGTAACTCCATTTAAACTATGCATGTATGTATGTATGTATGTATGTATGTATGTATGTATGTATGTTGTAGGAAGCCGATACAATGTTTCCAGATGACTTCTTCTAAAGATCTTTAGTGTAATTATCCCTACTTCTATTCCTTTCTTTTACTCTGCCTTTCCATCTTCCACCCCCATTAACCCTTCCTGTTCCTTGATACCTTTTAATATTTTAATAGAACTGCATTCCATCTTCCCGACTTTGAATGCCCATCCCCCATACCCCTTATTAATTCGAATACCCTGGTATTCCAAACGAAGCACACATATCTAAAACTGTAAAGCTAACATCCACAAGTAAGAGAAAATATACAACATTGGGGGGGGGTTGGGGAGGGAGGGGTCTAGGTTCGCTCACTCATAATGTTGTTTTTGACTCCACCCATTTATCTATGAATTTCATTCCTCGTGACATCTGAATAACACTCCCTTGTGTAAATGGAGCACATTTTTGGCATCGTTCATCAGTTGATGAACTACTAAGCTGTTTCTGTTTCCTGGCTGCTGTGACTGACGCAGCACTGAACATGAATGAGCAGGTATTTCTGCAGTAGGATATTAAGATTTGTGGGGGTATATGCCCAATAGTGGTATAGCTGGCAAATCTACTTCTTGAATTTTTAGGACCCTCCCTGCTGATTTCCACAGTCACTGTGCAGTTTGCCCGCATCTCAGCAGTGAATAAACGTTTTTCCTTCCCACATTGTTAGAGTTTGGTTTGGGTTTCATTTTTGACCTTTGCCATTCTGACTGGGGTAAGATGAACTCCCAACGTAGTTTTAATTTGTATTTTCCTGATTTTGAAGGATGTTGAACATTTTGAAACCTTCTCTTAGCCATTTGTATTTGATCTTTTGAGAACTCTGTTCATGCCTCAATTTCTAACAGGCTTGTTGCTTTCTTGATGTTTTTGAGTTCTTTCTGTCTTCTAGATATTAACTCTCAGTAGATACGTAGTTGGAAAAGGTTTTGTTCCACTCTTTGGGCTGCCCCTTCACTCTGATAACTGTATCCTTTGCTGTGCAGAGCTTTTTACTCTCATGAGGTCCCTCCCACTTACCAGTTAATGTCCTGGTGGTGCTAATAAGGCCATGTTCAGAAAGTCCCTTCCCGTGCCAGTGAGTTCAAGAAATCCCCCAGTTTAGATCAGGGTGTCTATCAGGTCTAATGTTGAGGTACTTGATCCATTAGGAGTTTAGTTTTGTGTAGGAATAAAAATCTAGCTCATTCCTGTATGTTGCTATCCGAGTTTGTCTAGCATATTTATTGAAGATACTGGGTTTTTTTTTCTCATTGTGTATTTTTGCCTCTGTGTTATAAGGTGACTAGAGAGCCAGGCAGTGGTGGCACACACCTTTAATCCCAGCACTTGGGAGGCAGAGGCAGGTGGATTTCTGAGTTCGAGGCCAGCCTGGTCTACCGAGTGAGTTCTAGGACAGCCAGGGCTACACAGAGAAACCCTGTCTTGAAAAAATCAAAATAAATAAATAAATAAATAAATAAATAAATAAATAAAATAAGGTGACTAGAGGAGAATGGGCTTACACGTCAGTCCTCAGTTCTGTTCATTGATCCAGGTGGCTGGCTTTTTGTTTGTGTTTGGTTGGTTTTGTTTCGTTTTTTAAAGGTAGGATCTCTCTCTCTGGCTATCCTGGAACTCTCTATGTAGACCAGGCTAGCCTCAAACTCATAGCGATCCACCTGCCTCTGCTTCTCAAGTGCTGGAATTAAAGGTGTGTGTCACCATGCCTGGCCCAGTGTGTCTGTTTTTATGCCAGTACAATGCTGTTTTTATTCCCATAGCTCTGTAGGGTAAGTTGACATCTGGGATGGTGATAGCTCCAAAAATTGAGTTTTGATCTGTTTGGGTTTTTGTTGTTCTTTGAGCCTCACTGTGCCCTTGCTAACCTGGAATTCACTATGTAGAACCGGACCCACTTGGCTCCAGCAGAGTTTGTTTGTTTTTGGTTTTGTTTTTTTTTTCTGTTTAGGATTGTTTTTTCTATCCTAGATCTTTTATGTTTCCAAATGAAATTTAATATTATTTTTTTCAACTTATGTGAATTCCAATGAAATTTTGATGGGGATGGCATTGAATGTGTAGATTGCTTTTGGTGGGATAGCCATTTCACACTACTAATCCTGCCGATCCCTGAGCATGGTAGGCCTTTCTATCTCCTGGTGCTTTCTTCAGTTTCTTTTTTCACTGTCTTAAAGCTTTCCTTTGCAAACAACAACAACAACAACAAAGCAAACAGATAAACAAACAAAAAAACCCCGAGGTCTCACCATGTAGCCTTGGCTAGCCTGAACCTTGCTGCATAGAACACATTGGCCTTGACTCCTGGAGATCTTAAGGAAGAGTGTGAACCACCACATCCAGCTCTTAAAGTCAGTCACTTTGTTGATTTCTTTTACTAAAGTAGTTTTGAGGCTGTGGTGAATGGTGTTGTTTTCCCAGTTTCCTTCTCCATGTGTTACTTCTTTGGAGACCTTTTTTTTTGTGCATTGATTTTGTATCCCTCTGCTTTGTTGAATGTATTTTTCAGCCCTAGAAGTTTTCTGGTGGCATCTTTGGGGTCTCTCATGTAGAGAATCATATCATCTATAAATAAGGATACTTTGACTTCTATCTTTCCTATTTGTATCCCTTTTATCTCCTTAATTTTTTTTAACTTTTGGTTTTTCGAGACAGGGTTTCTCTGTGTAGCCCTGACTGTCCTGGAACTCACTCTGTAGACCAGGCTGGCCTCGAACTCAGAAATCCGCCTGCCTCTGCCTCCCAAGTGCTGGGATTAAAGGCTTGTGCCACCACTGCCCGGTAAACTTTTCTAGTTAAGACTTCAAGCACTGCATCGAACAGGAGAGGAGAGTTATCTTTATCATGTTCGTGATTTCAATGGAAATGCATTTGAGTTTTTCCCTGTTTACCATGACATCAGCTGTGGGCTTACTATTTATTCATTGTTTTTATAAGAATCTGCTCTATCGAGAACGACTCCTTTCCTACTGTGCCCCACCTACTTCTCCCATGATCTAAATAGGCTCCGCCTTTCAAAGGTCTTATCCTCTCACCCCCACCACAGTGGGAGCCAACCCCATCACTCAGAGGACATTCAAACCAGAGAGTGTTCGAGTGTGGGGTGAATCTGAAAACTCCCCGTAGGGGTACCCCAGTGGCTCAGGAGAAAAGATGGAGGACAGTATCTTACCTCTGCGTTTCTGTCGAAAGAAAAGGAGACAGACACAAATCGGAGACACAGATACCAGGCTTCCCTCTTGCTTCTAGCTCTTTTGTGAGCCCAAGTGAAGAGTTAGCGCTTTTCGGCAGAGCAGCTTAAGTGTCTGCTTTAATTCTTCCCTTGTGTGTGGGTAGGGCATGAGCTGACCTGGTTTATAGGCTCCCTGGACCAGTGATAAACTAGTACATGAAAAGGGACAAGCTTTAATGGTGGAAGCCTGTAAGTAAAACCCTGAAAGGGGGAATACAAAAGGAGCCACAGTTAGAAGGCATGGCATCAAATAAATTCTGCAGGGAGTCATCTTTTCTGATAAACAATAAACTTCTAAGAATAGATTCCAGCAAAAGGAACTTGGTTTCAGGTAACTATGCACAAGAACCATTTTTCCATAGCCCCCTGACTCCGGTTACTTTTAGAATGGCTGGCACAAGTGACCCTATTTTTGTTGTTGGTCCCATTGTATAGCCCAGACTGGCCTCAAGCTCAGGACCCTCCTGCTTTAGCTTCCCAATTCTGAGATTATGAGGGTATATCACCCCGTCCAGCGTAATTACATTTCAATTCTGTCAGGATCTCCCTACCCACTTGACTCTGAACAGTTTCCTCCCAATACATCACTGGTCACTCAGCTCAGCTTTGGTTGTCTCTCATCACAGTGGTGAAATGTGTTCTAGTTTATCTGGTCTGATCTTGCATGGAGGTTGAGAGCAAGGTAAGTGGCAAACCTTTGTCACTCCCCTCCCCTTTTGGTTACATTCAAACAACAAAGAGCTGTAGAAGAAGGAGATCCTAAGTGGGCCTTACCTGGAGTCTAGGCTCAAGTTTACATCTGTCTGTCCCGTGGGTGATGTCCTGGCTTCTCAAAACCACTGCTTAGGTTATTTTGTTTGAAGTCTCATTTCTGGGATCTGGAGAGATGGCTCAGTGGCTAAGAGCACTGGCTGCTCTTCCAGAGGACCAGTTCCCAGGCTCAACTCCCAGCAACCACATGGCGGCTCACCACTATCAGTAACTCTAGTTCCAGAGGAGCTGACGCCCTCACACCAACACACGTTATATAAGTTTAAATAAATTATTTAAAAAGAGAAGTCTCATTCCTGCAGAATGTCAAAGGTCCGAAGTACACAGCAGTAACGAAAAGAATATAAAGCACAGCCAGGAGCAAAAACTTCACAAAATCACTTTTGAAAAATAAGTACTTACTAGAGTCAGAGTCCATGAGCTCGGTTGTAAATTCATGAGGGAAGCATCAAAATGATGGGTAATTAACACAATAATCTATTTCTTTTCATTGCATAGAACAGTTTAGGGTAATAATTACAATAATTCTCCCAGGATTGTCAAGCTGGCCCACCTTTCTTTTCAGAAGCACATTTACATTTGTTTCAGTCAGGGCAATGGGCTGAGGTTATATACAAATCCCAACTTAACTGTTTAGGGCTGGTTTGGAACTTAATATGTAGACCAGGGTGGCCTTCAACTCACAAATATTTTACCTGTCTCTGTCTCTACCTCCAAGGTGCTAGTACTAAAAGAGTGCAGAAATGTGCCAAGTTCATTTTAAATTATAGTTTTTATATGTTTTGGTGTTTTGCTTGCATGGATGCCTGTGGACCACATGCGTGCACTACCCATAGTGGCCAGTAGGGGGTGTTGGATCCACCAGGACTGGCGTTAAAGAAGGTTGCCATACTGATGATGCTGGGAATCAAACTCCAATCCTCTAGAAGAGCAGCCAGTGCTCTTAACCACGGAACCAGCCATCTCTCCAGTACTATCAATCAATGTGTTCGTTTGTTTCGTTTTGTTTTAAAGAATAAACAAACTGATCTACCCACCTTCCTGCAAATTTCATGATTACGTTTTTGTTTTGTTTTACAGACAAATAAAATTCCACTGTGTATATGAACCACATTACCCATTCATCTGCTGGTGGATAACTAAGCTAGTTACAATTCCTCGTTATTGTGAACAGAGCAGCAATGAGCATGATGCACAAGTGTCTCTATGGGGCACACGGAGTCCTTTGGGGACGTACCCAGGAGTGATAGAACAAGCTGTCTTTTAAATAAAGTAAAATGTGCTTGTTTACAGCTATCCTCCATAGATGACCAATGTCTAATACCTTTTCACCACTAAAGAGGTTCTTTATGAAGTGTGGTATCGGAACCTGTCGAGTTATCTTTGTTTACAGAGGACAGCCATGATGTAATTAGAAGCACATTCGTACAAACCTCGAAAACTTCAGCTCTGAACATTCTGTTCCAGTGGGTGTGGGGGCACATGCTTGTGACCCCAGCACTTAGAAGCCAAAAGCAGGAGAATCAGAAGTTCAAGGTCATTCTCAGCTACATAACAAATACAAGGCTAGCCTGGGCTACATAAGACCCTGTACCAAGGAAGAACAAAAAAGAGGGAGGGAGGGAAAGAGAGAGAGAGGGGAAGGGAAGGAAAGAGAACTCTAGTTTGGAAGACACCAGCTTGGCAAAATGTTCTCCTAAGTTTTGTATTATAGAAGGTTTCTATTAAGAGCATAAATACATTCAAAATACAATATACACAATAATTAGTGTCGTATTTCTTTTCTGGGTACTCTGTTAGCGTAGTGTAAAAGAGTCACATTCCAAGTACCTGGGTGGACGTGAATTTTGGGAGGTGCTATTCAGTCTATGGCTCCACCGTGGAACTCTCATCCCCTCCGCTCTCTCTCATGCCTCATTCTGTCATTCTCCCCTAGCTAGTGCTACACTCGGCTCTGGCTGGCTCCTCCTCTTCAGCCTTCTGTGGCTCTGGGTCCCTTTACTCACCCGTCATCCTTCTCCCAGGCTCATTCCCATTCATAAGGAAATGTATGCCTTTCTCATCTTCGCCTCAGTGGATGTGTCAGTGCTCATCACTGTGACAAAACTCCTGCGATACCGACTAAAGGTCTGAGAGCTTCCGGTCCATAGTTGGTTGTTCTATTATGAAGAAGCAGACCATCATGACAGAATCGAGAGTATGACAGAGTTGACTACCTCTTGGTATCTGGAAAGCAAGGAATCAGGATCCCAGGTTCTTTCTAGGGGAATACTCCTTTATGTTCCACCACCTCCTGCAGGCTGGTGGACAAACTTTAGCATATGGACCTCTAGGAGCATTGAACACTGAATCCTAACTGACCATGGTTGAGAGGCCCAGAGCTCTAACTTCACCATTCTTTTTCAAATACATTTCTGAACAGTGAGGCTGCTAAGCTCCCAGTCAGATGTGAACTTGACTGTGGCCAGTAAAGGCACTGACTCCTGTGGCCAGGAAGAAGGAAGCTTAGCCAAGGCTCCTCCTCCCATTAAGACATGCGTCCCTCAGCAACACCCCGGACACAGACAGCCTTCAGCCTTGGAAGACTTGGAGGATGCTACAGTGAATAGAATGTCCTGGGCATGCCTCAGAACTGAGCCCTGACTTCCTAATGTCTGGGTGACGGCAGAGATAACAGCTTTTGTAAATGCTGGAGAGACAAGCAAGACAAAGGAAGGTATCTATCTACGAGCCTAGCTCAGGCTACAGCCTATGTAGTCAGGGGAAGCTCTGCATCACTTCTTGGCTAGTTTGATGGGGTTATTGTTGTCTTTGTCTCCTGAACTGTGTGAGAGAACCAGATTTGGCTTTTCGGAGCAGAGAGTATATCTTAGACCAGAGCAATTGATCATTCTATACAGAGAAACTAAGGTTATCACCAACATCCTGTCACCTCTGCTTCTCAGGCCCCCATTTACCTTCCTCTTGGCCCCAAACATAGCGGGCCATTGTAGGTGGTCTTTGCTACTTTGTGGGTTCTCCTTTCTCCCATCCTTTATCCTTCTGGTTTCAGCCCTATCATTAGATAGGAGAGAAAGAAGGGTAGAGCGATGGAGATCACCGAATATAATTTCTTCTCGTTTCTTCTTTGGGTCCGACTACTAACAAACAGCAATCAATCCCCTTGAATGACCCACGACCCCCAACCCCTCCTCTCAGGGCTCTAGCCTTTATAGACCCTCTGAAAAGTTCCCAGAAATATCACACAATTACAGCTGGCAAAACTACTCCTCTGCTAGAGCATGATACAAATCATATCAGATGTATGTAGATGATACATATCATCTACAGACGGTCCAAAGCAGCCTCATATCCCCACACATGGGATTAAAATGAAAATACTTTCTTATAATATTTCTGTTTTTAAGAGAAAGAAAAATTCCAGAATTGTCACTGCAGGCCATACCAATGTGTCATGGCCTTTTACAGTCTTAAACTCCTTCCCAAGCCCCTGTGGACAGCTCTGGGCCCTAGTTCCTCCCACTGTCAGCTTTCTATCCTTGTCTCTCTATGCTCCAGGCAAAAGTGACCGCCTTCTCTCTTCAGCTCCTGTACCACCCAAACATCCCCCCTAGCTGGTTGTGTCCTTTCCTTCATAGCCCCCTCCATTCCCTGGCCCCTCTGCCAACTACTCTGAATATGACCACAACCCACACAGGGCTGTTCATCTCTGTGTCGCAGATCCTAGCTTAGTTAGGGGCAGAGGATGGTGCTTGGGGATGAGGAAACCAGGGCCACAACGCCACACACCATCCTTCCATATCCAGATTACTTCCCCACTTTGCACCCCAAAGGCAGCCTTATCCTTTCCCTCCCCCATCACTTCCCAGAGGCCCAGCACTGCCATCCAGTTTGGGGGTCAGCTATACACAGGTCTTTGCATCTGTGTGCCTACCTTCTGCTCCACAAACTGCTGCAGCCACGCCCATCACACACTCTAGCACATAACATTGCTGAGCCTCGGACAAAGGAAACTCAGGCCACCACAGGGCCTTTGCTCTTGCTGTACTTGCTGCCTGCTATCTCTCCCCAGGACTGCCAGTCCTCCCTTTAGATTTCTACTCAGAGCTTAGCACCGTAACCATGGGCTCAATATTCACCACTCCCACTCCATGTAATCTATTGTCTTAGTCTTGGAGTTTTGTTGTGGGTGTTTGTTTGCTTGTTGCCATGCTGAGGCAGGGGTGTGCTTAGCATGCGCACCTCAGTGCAAGTGTACTTCAGCCCTTCAGCCATCGTTCTGCACTTTCCTGGGACATCTGCTCTGTGTCTCTTGTACTCTGTTTACACAGTTGTGCACTGCTGTCTCCTTCCAGGCTGAAGATCTTCAAAGGAGGGGCTGCTGGCGAGAGCTGCATCCCTGGGAACCGAAACATAGCGGAACCTCAGTAACCAAAGTTACTCTGTGTCAAAGGAGTAACTGTGGACTAATATGAGGTGTGCTTGCCCTCACAGCCTGCTGTTGTTTACACTGCAGGAAGCTGAGGCTCAGAAAGGTCCAGTGACTGCCTCCCTTTCCAGGACCACACGGTCAGAGCATCAGACAGCAGAAACCATACTCCTCTCCCCCAGCTCCTTCCTACCCACTCCGTCTTGGGGCCAGAATCCCAGAGCCACATCACACAAGAGCCCCATGGACATGCAGACCACACAAGCACTTCAGACACCACACCCATGGCGAGATGCCCGCAGCACAGGTTCCAGTCTTGCCTGGGCAGAATTCTTTTTTCATTGAAAAGAAATCCTGTTCGTGCTCAGGCACATGGCTGGTGTCCTCAGGAATCCCTCTCTCATGCCCATACCCACTCACAAACCTGCAGGCTGACACCCCACCAGTGGCAAGCTTTGGTACTAACAGGGACGGGACACCATAGGCCTGGGTTGCTATGACAACAGACAGCTCCACATCTTGGGTATGAACACTGCTGGCCACATGGAAACATGGGAGCCAGGTTGTGTGTCACTGCAGCTGAGGGCAGGAAAGAATAGTCCCTAGGGCAGTCCCCAGGGCCACACGGCATCTCTCTGCTCTCACTAGGCAAGTTTTGTGTATGTGCTACATGTGCAGACTGTCACACATCTTGCTGTGTAATCCTGATGGTGTCTTGCCAGATGAGTACTGTGGAGAACCAGGTTTCCAGATGGTGAGACTGACAATCCCTGGGTCAAGAGACCTTGCCTTGCTTGGGGTTACACAGTGGGTTGCCAGTGGGTCTGTTGAGCCATGGAAAGTCCTCTTCCCATTATCTACCTTGCATCTGAGCCTGGATGTCCCCAGGGCCATGATGCCTTCCTTCTACTTCTTCATTCTGTGTATCCCATTCAACCAAGAGTAGCCAGAGTAAGGTAGCTTTGCCATGTCAGAGCCCCATCCTGAGCATTCAAGGGAAGGCTGTGGGAGCTGCTGTGGAAAAGACCAAAGATGGGGAGACTGGCTGGCTCAGCTGACTTTGCAAAAAAAAATTAATTTAATTGAAAAATACTCTTTGAGTTGCAATTAGTGTGTGTGTGTGTGTGTGTGTGTGTGTGTGTCTGTCTGTCTGTCTGTCTCTCTGTGTCTCTCTGTGTGTCTGTGTCTCTGTGTATTTATGTGTACCCATACATTCACAGGCCAAATTGGAAGTTACTAGCTTCAGGCACAGTTGAATCCAGGTCTCTGGTCCCATGCATCTTTTTCTGGCTGTTGTCTATGTTCAGACCAGCTTGCCTGCCCTGTGTAGTCCTCACATCACCAGGTTTACATGTCATTGGCTCAGGGCCACACAAAGCAAGACTGAGTAATTGGGAAGTCCAAACGTAAGGAATTCCAGCTAGGACCTCTGAGAAGTCTTGAGAATCAGTGGCCACTTAGAATCAGTGTGGTGTGACTCCCCTATGCTGAACATTGTCTCCTTTGAGGCATGAAGACTATGCTGTCCCTTACTGTGTCCCAGGACACGTCCTGATCATGTCACAAGTACTGACTCAGGAACGCCTGTAGCAGCTCCATCCCAAGCCCTGGGAAACTGGATTGAAAGTGATGCCCAGAAAAGCTGGGAAGGACTACTTCTGACAAGTCAAGACGCTTCCCAAAATTAGTTGGTGCAGAAGTTGACACAAGAGGCAACTTGCAGGAAGTTACAAGGTGAGCACTCGCCCGGACACATTGGCAGCCAGGAACTGCTGTGGCCCTAAGGATTCCCTCTGCAGGGAGGGGCCTTTGGGAAGCTCCTCCTATAGACAGGCCTTCATGGCCTATCTAAAAAACTGGAGACGTGCCTGTTCTCATCTGTCCAGTAGCAGGACACTCCTTAGGTGAGGTCACCAACAGTAACTATGCTTACCTTATGGGCCCTGGGAATGTGGCTAGAGTGGACAAACTTCTACATTTTATTGTTTTTAATTAATTGGAATATAAATAGCCCCATGTGGCTAACGGTACCATATAGACGGTAGAGCTCTAGGTCTAAATGAACACTTGATATTAATTTCAATTTTTCTCACTTTTTGCCCATTCCTGTCCTCAAGTCAGTTTTGAGCAGGCCCAGTTACTTACATTTCCTCTCTAAGGGACTTCTAGAAGTTTCTCACCTTCTGGGAAGACGTGGTCACCAGGCCTATTCCAGCCTTGCCAGAAGAGGTCATGATCAGATAAGGCCCAGGATAGCTGTATTACTTGGGGTGAAGGATGGAACCGATAAGGACTGAGATTCAGTTTCCCACTAGCCAATAGGGATGGTGGGAGGTTGCTTAGAATAGGACATAGGTTGATTTAAAGAAAATAAGGATGTTCTTGGCATGTCTGAGCTTTCTGCTAAGGCTAGACCAGGTAGTCCCATACCTGTTCCCTACTTCTGTGCCCACAACCCATGTGCATCCATACACAGGTCACCTCTTTAGCATCTGGCCCAACAACTCAGATCACAGCCTGCTCCTGGTCACAGATCCTACCACCTCCTTTTCCTGTACCATTCCAGATGGCTCCGATGGTCTGAGTCCCCACTGCTCTGGAAGAGCTAACGGCCCACACTCACCCTGCCTACTCACACACCCTCACGTAGCTGTGGGAGGAGTCCCAGGACAGTAGCCAAGAAATTCTAAAATGAAGGTGTTCTTGTAGGTGTTCTTGTTTCTAATCTTCCCTGACTGCTGAGAAAACTCTGTATTTGGTATCTTATAACAGGAGATTCATTCTCTCACAGTCGTGAAGAGCAGAAACACAAGGTTGGTGTCTAGGGACAGAAATCAATGCGATGGTGTGGTCTTGCTTCTGGCAGAGGCTCTGTGTTAACTTGTCCTGGCCATACCCAGCTCCTCCTTCCTACCTGGTGTTCCTTGCCCATTGCTGTCTCATTCCCAATCCAGCCACAGCAGCCACATGGCCTCCCGTGTACCAAGCTTCCTTCTGCCTCTCTCTCCCACTCCCCTTCACCCCCCTCTATCATTTGTTTGTTTGTTCTGCTTCTGCTGCTGTGCCCAGGGTGTGGGCACCATATGTCTGTGCCCCTGCACCCAGCTGCCTGACTCTTACAAAGACCCTAGAATGGCATTAGGGAGCCCCCAAAACTAAGGATCATCCCTGTCTCAAGACCTTTAATCACATCTTCGAAGACTCTTTTGATGTAGTTCGAAGACCCTTTTGATGTAGGAGACATTTCTGGGCTCAGGCATGGCTACTTCTGAGGTGTTTTTTTAGGCCTAAGACAATGAACAACATAAGGGTGGAGTCTAGATCTTACATAGCCATCTTCCTATACTCTCTGTAGCTGTAATCAGATAACCCAGGAGGCATATACAGCAAAAGACCTCGGGGACTCCATGACTACAATAGCATAGATTCATGAGCCTGTGGTCCCAGCCCTTAAGAGCTCTCAGATGTATGAGATTTCAGAGAAATAAGAGACTGAGACAAGGTCCAGAGGGGACCCTGCAGAGCCCTAAGACAACATCTCAGTCTCCTCCCTGACACCCTTTATTAGTCTTCTATTGACGTGAAGAGACACCATGACAAAGGCAATTTATAGAAGAAAGGGTTTGAGCTTACAGTTCAGGAGGGTTAGATTTTATGATCCCAAAAATGGCATAGCTGCAGGAGCAGGAAGCTGAGGACACACATCTTGTACCACAAGCAGGAAGCAGACAGAGTGAACTGGGGATGGCACAAGGTTTTAAAACCTCAAAACCCCCAGGCTCATACTTCCTGCAACAAGGCCATACCTCCCGAGCCTTCCCAAACAGTACCAGCAACTGGAGACTGAGTGTTTAAATGTCTGAGACTATGGGGAACATCTCACTCAAACCAATGTGGCCTTCCTTGGCACATCAGAAAACCAGAGCTGGCAGAGTCTTCTGTGCAGCTTCTCTTTGAACAACCCCATCAGGTAGTCCTCATCAGCGCCGTGCTAGAGGGATGAGGTGCCTGCTCAGATAAGTGGGGTGACAAATTCCAGTCACATAGCAATAGCTGGCAGCAGGGGAGCCTCTTGGGTTGACTCAAGCACTCACCATCTTGGGGTCTTAGGCTGTGAGTCCCCCACCCCTGGAGGAAGTGCAGGAAGAGAGAGGTTGAGAGCTGAGTGAGCTGGTTAGGCTCCTTCTGACTTCTAGAAGAAAATGCCTAGCAGTGGAACCTGATTTGGTTTCTTCTTGCAGGTACAGGACAAACTCCAGCACTGTATGTCCCCAAACACAGGAGTTTAGCAGGGAGTGTCCTAGCTAAGTTCCACATCCACACTACCAATATTGCTCACAGGCTGCCTCCTTCCGGGCTCCCTGTGTCTGCCCCCCTCCTGTCTACTCCCCCATGGATGAACAAGGTGGGGACTCTGAGTGGCTGAAGGACTCATATTTCTAGAGAAGTAGGAATGGGGTGGGACCCTGAATAGGAGCCTGGGGGCCTATTTTGCCTCTTATGGTGGCTGGCTCTGAGCCAGCCTGGTTAGGCCTAGAAAGAATGGCAAAGGTGCTAAGCAGCCTAGGCAGGAACACTCAGAGAGATCTTGTATTGCCCAGCAAGTGACTCCCTGGGCACACCTCGGCCCCCAGCAGTTAGACACACTGGTGCTGCCTCATACAGGCTCACTGCCAGTCACTGGGCTGAAATCTGGGGCATGCCCTGTGCTGTTTTCCTCATTACATGCAGGGAAATCCTATCCATTCAACTTCCAAATACAGTTGAAAGTTGAAGCGTTTTCAGAGGCAATTCTCACCCCAGCCAGCCAGGCCCTTTCTATTTCTGCCTGATCCAAGGCAGGGCCCACTGGCTCACCTTGCCTGTCTTCCCAATCCCACCTTGGCCCCATGTCTGTTGACTCCAGAGGAGGCAGGGAGCACCAGGAAGGCCTAATGAGGAGCACGCCAGGAGAGCCGTGATCTTCACTCAGCCAGGACTAGAGTCCTCACTGCAGCCACACAGGCCTTTCCTGACCCTTTCTGTCCTTGTCACTTCCTCACTGAAGCTACATAGACCCCTTCCTGTTCCTCATGCGCCCCTGTCCTGGGACCTCTTGTATTCACTGGTCCTTCTCATGAGCGTGCTCTTCCCCAGCTCTGATCTGAGAGCATTAACGGCTCACCACTGCTGGTTGCCTGCTTGTTCTCCCTCTCCTCAGCATCTCCCAACAGATACAATCATCCGCAGCCATCCATTCATCTGTTTTGTCTGTCTCCCCCACTGCTGACTCCCATTAGTGTGTCGGCTCCCGGAAGGAATAGTGCTTTTTGCTTTGATTATTTTATCTCCACCTAGCTAGGCATCCAGTGCAGAGTACGTTTCAAACAAAGGTGGCCCAAGGACAAGAATGCAGCTGACCCATCCAAACGCCTGGCTCTGGGCTCACCTCCCCACAGTCTGACCTCAGCCTCTGGGGCACAACATAGCACCAGTACAAGTATGTACAGCCACCTCATCCACACCCGACCAGCTGCCCTTCCAGCCAACTTATCACAGACGGCTTTCCTGATGGGGATCAATAGAAAACCTTTTATCTCCTTCCCTGGTGGCGGCTCAGACTCAGGTCGGAGCATAGCCAGCTCCTGTTACTATGGTGACCCTCCTGGTCTTCACTGCCTCCCTCCCATTCTTCCTGCTATCCCTTCTCTTCCCCACATCCCAGATCCCTGCCCCTGCTCCCTTCTCTCTCCAAACCACAGCCCAGTGCCAGCATTCTCTGCCACCCAGAGGGGCTTCGGGAGCCTGTTTACAACTGACCTGAGGATTGGAGGCTGGGAAGGAGCTGCTGGGGCTGTGGGGTCCAAGCCTGACCTTGCTACCACTCAGAATTGGTCAAACAGCTCCAGTGCTCAGTTCCAGCTCTGATGTGCTCTGTCATCCCTCACTTGGGTAATGATCTGTCCCTGGTTCTGTACAGATAATGCTGTCCTCTTAGGGAATTGCTCTGAGCATCCTGGAAGCATGAACTGTAAAGTGCAGAGCCTACGGCCAGCCTGTGGTCCAGCTGAGGAGATATTAGCCTTTGTTGATAAGCTTCATACATAGCACTGCCTGGGGGCAGAGGACTGTGGTGGTGAAGCCTGTGAGGAACCAGTGACAGACAGGCTTAGGCATGGCTCACCTTTCTTCCCTCCGTCCTTGAGAGACTGTAAGCTGGGGGAAAGGTGGAAGAACAGGCATTTTGGCACTCCATGGGGCACCCTAGAGATGGCTCCAGCTTGCAGGTTATGAACAACTTGTCCTCAAGTCACTGAGCCCCTCCTCCCACCTCTGGGATACTCTTCTTCCTGCCTGGAGGCTATGTCCACGTTTAGCCAGAGCAAACCCTCAGAGTGGCTCCTGATAGGCTGCCAGGGACAGTGAGAACTTCAGATGTACCACTGCTCTACCCTTTGACAAAGACTGCATGTTTGTCTCGGCCTGGTGAATGTTCCCACAGTCAGCAAAAAGCCTCTGCATGTGTGGTTGAATAGTGTTCCCAGGCTCAGGAGATAGTCACGGGCCATACAAGGGCAAGCCCTATAGTACTAGGAAGAAAGAGGCCTATAGAGAGGAAAGATGACACAGGAGAAAAGAAGATGGGCATGCTGGCAGAAGCTAGAGGTTGAGGGGATGGGAGGAGGAACCACAAGCCGAAG
This sequence comes from Grammomys surdaster, assembly GCF_004785775.1. Lineage (NCBI taxonomy): Eukaryota > Metazoa > Chordata > Mammalia > Rodentia > Muridae > Grammomys > Grammomys surdaster. The sequence goes on along the minus strand of NW_021604711.1, from coordinate 2,352,025 downwards.
ACACTGGGCGGTAAGACTGAGGTTTGCAGAAGCTAGACACTTACTGCGACCCTGCCACCCACAGTGTGACCTGACTCTAAGACTCTACAACCGAAAGAAGATAAATGAATGCTATCTCAAGTTGCAGAGTGTGGGGTGACTGTTACAGTAGCCCCAGGAAGCTCAATCCTGCCTAGATCCGCCCCTTCGGGAATGTAGGACCTGCAGAGGGCCCCCTCCCCAGCTCAAGACAGAGATAGAGTAGCCAGGAAGAGCCCAGTTCAGAAAACGGAACAGTGCTGTTGCTTATTTGTCTGAGACGGCAGCTCAGTGTGTAGCACTCATGATCTTGAGTGCTGTGATGAGAGGAATGGACCACCATAACCAGCAAATGGTGATGTTTAAAAAGCGGAGGGTCTGAAATTGATTTTCCAAGGCTTGAGGAAGACAGCATTCCTGCCCTCATGAGGTTCACAGCCTGGAGAGACAGATTCATGAAGATGATGACTAGAAGGCTATGGAACATGACTGGATGCACTGCCCAGGGAGCCAGGCCTGACTTCACCAGAGGAGATCTGGGAGGGCCTCCTGGAGGAGGCCACTCAAACTAAACCCGCAGAGTAAGGATGGGAGGAGCCAAAACAATGAGGGAAAGGCATCTGTGGCACAATAAACCACATCCAGGAACACTCCGAATGGAGAAGAGACATTTGGAAGACCTTCTGTGGGAATGGAGACAGGAAAGGGTGTATGTGGAGCCAGACCAGACTTGGGGCCCTTCAGGGTGGGGCACTCCAAGGAGAAATGCACAATACAGGAAGGATGAGGACTATGGCAGAGACCAGTCCTACAGTTAAAGGGCCAAGAATGACATCAAATCCTCTCCCAAAGTATTTCAGAGCACCCTGGACACAGTGACAGCTTCTTGTCGAAAGGAAGAGGAGGAGGTACTACCCCCATGTCAGTGACTCTAAGAACAGAGGGTACCAAAGCTGAGCAGGTGGAGTGAGACACACCATGGTGGTAGAGGCTTGCAGGGCATTTATAAGGCCCTGCTTGATTTCCAGAACTGCTAGATAAATAAATAACAAAATAGAAAGCAGAATGCTTGCTATCATAGATGTGCTCCAGGGATGCATGGACCACAAATGGGCTCACTCAGGCTCAGTGTTTTCTCTAGAACTATGGCCAGGGTAGCAAACAGAGTGGAGGTGGATCATTGGTCACTTGAATGCAGGAAAAGAAGGTGAGAGAGTCTATTAAATCTGCAAATGAAAACTTGTCTGTGATGGATTTTGCTAAACCTTGCTTTTATTCACAAAGGAAAAGAATTAGATGTTTTGTTTTCTCACTCTGTTGGCTTGGAACTCACTAGTTAGACCAGACTGGCCTTGAATTCGCAGTGATCTTCTGCTTAGTCTTCCTAGTACTGGAGTTACAGGTATGCAACTATACCCTGCTAACCCCTCTACTTAAAGGGAACTGTCCTGTAATGCATAGCCTAAGGACTATGCTTACCTGGTCAGAGCTTGGAGAATAGAGAACCTTAATGAGGCAGACTATGGTTAGGAGTCAGCAGTCTGGGAGGTTTTATTTCTGGAGCTGACAGAGGCAGATGCAAGATGACTATAGGATCTTTTTCTGTGCCTTCTTGACCAGATTAAGCATTTTATAATAACAGATTGGGGTGTATCTGACATTCCCTAGTTCTAGCAATGAAGCTGGCCTAACATTCGAGTCATTTCTAATCCATTCCAGGATCTCTGTCTTTCCAGCCATCTTCAGTCTCTCTCACTGCCTCTGATTACAGGCTTCAGTCAATGGCGAGCTCATATTTTCTCCTGAGATAGCCTGTGGCTCTCTGTAAATAGCCTGATCATGGGAAGGTTCTTCTTCACAGGTTAAAATCGTGCTGCAAGGCCTGCTGCCTTGTGAAGCCTTGTGAAGCTGCAGTCTGTCCATGAGTTACTAACACTCTTAGGTGTTATTCATATATTTGTGTTTGCGGTACTGGGGTAGAAACCAGGGCTCATACGTTATGTAATGTGTCTACCTCTGAACTATACCCAAATACTACTTATATAAATAAAACAACACCAGATCCCTTCCAGCACACCTTTAATCCCAGCACTTGAGGGATAGGGATAGGAGCTCAATGCCTGGTCAGCTATGTGGTGAGTTTGAGGCTAGCTTGGGCTACATGAACTTCTGTCTCAAAACAAAAACAAACAAACAAAAAACCCCTACAACATAAAACAAACAAACTAGAGGATAGAGAGATGGCTCAGTGGTTAAGAGAACTGGCTGTTCTTCCAGAAGACCTGGATTCAATTTCCATGTACCCACATGGTGACAACTATCTGTTACGCTGGTTCCAGGGGATCCAATACACTTTACCACATTCTCCATGGGCACCAGGCACACATATGGTACACAAACACATATACAGGTAAAATACTCCCCCACACACTTTTTAAAAAATAATTTCCTTACTTACTTATTAATTAACTAATTTTTGAGCAGGGTTCCTCTGTATATTCTGGGCTGTCCTGTAACTTGCTCTGGAGACCAGGCTGGCCTCAAATTCAAAGTTCTATTTGCCTCTGCCTCCTAAGTGCTAGGATTAAAGGGGTACACCACCACTTCCTGGCTTAAAATTTTCTTTTAATTATAAATATTTTTTTTAAAAATTAAAAGAATAGATTACAGAGAACCAATTCAAGCTGATTACATGAAAAGGTGAAAATACTAGGGCTGGAAAGATGACTTAGCTGGTAAAGTCCTTGTCATACCAGAACCTGAGTTTAGATCCCCGGCACTCAAATAAAAACTGGTACGGCAGAGTACTCTTGAAAGTCTAGTACTGGACCGTGGGGACAAGCAGGTCCTGACGACTGAGGGCCAGCCAGTCTAGCCTGTCAGTGTGCTCCCAGTTCAGTGAAGCACTATCTTAAAAAAAAGAGAATCAAGTGGAAGGGCTGGAGAGATGGTGCCAGGCCAAGAGCACAGTGCTCTTCTAGAGGGCCTATTTTGGTTTCCAGCATCCACTTTAGGCTGCTCGCATCACAACCTTCTACAACTCCAGCTCCTCTGTCCTCCACAAACACCTACACTCACATGCACATATACGCACACACACAATTAATTTAAAATAAAACTTTTTAAAAAGTAAGACGAAGATTCATAGATACCCGACATCGACCCTTAGTCTCCACATAGACATATGTGCATTCCCACAGATGTCACATACATGACACACACACACACACATATGTAAATGGTTGACTTGCCTATCTGAAAGTCCAGGGTTTTCTACTCTAAGCCTCTCTCCAGAGTTTTTACTCAAGTCTGTCAATCTCTGTCGTCTCTCTTTCTCTCTCTTCAGAATCTTGGACTAGTGCTGTACCTCAGCTGGTAGAGGGCTTGCCTAACATGCCAAGAGCCTGGATTAAATCCCCAATACTGCCTAAAGCCAAGCATGGTGGTGCACACCTGTAATCCCAGTATTCAAGAGATAGAGATAGGACTCAACCAAATGGCACATTGAAGGCTCTACTGGGCAGCACAGAAAGACCGTGTCTCAAAATCCACAGATAAAGAAAGACATAAATACAGGCTGGAGAAATGTCTCAGTAGTTAAGAGCACTTGGCTGCTCTTCCAGAGGGCCCAGGTTAAGATTCCAAAACATGTGGCAGCTCACAACCAGTTGTAACTTCAACAGGTGGTTGTGATGGTGGTTGAATGGGTGGCTGGATGGCTGGATGTGTGGATGGATGGGTGGATGGATGGATGGATGGATGGGTGGATGAGTGGATGGATGGGTGGGTGGATGGATGGATGGATGGATGGATGAGTGGGTAGACAGATGAATAGGTAGGTGGATGTGGAGTAAACAGATAGATGAGTCAGTCGGTGGATAGATCAACAGACGGGCTGGTAGATGATTGGATAGATGTGAAGATGGATGAGTGGGTGGGTAGATGGATGGATCAGTCAGTGGAGGGATGGAGGGATGGATGGAGGGATGGATGGAGGGATGGATGGAGGGAGGGATGGAGGGATGGATGGAGGGATGGATGGAGGGGTGAGTGGATGAGTGGGTGGATGGGTGAGTGAAAGATCTTAGTGATGCTTATCTGGCCCTGGTTCCCCCAGCCTGGATCCCCTGATCAGCATCCCTGGAACTGGACCCAAAACCCCTTTCCCTGTGGTGCTCTGGTGCTCACACTGCCTACAGCTAGGCAGTCCTTTCAAATCTTCATCTTTTTCTGCTGGAAATCAGAGGCCTTGCAGGAAGCCAAAGGGCCTGTCCTTGCTCAGCTCCCCATCACTGCCCTTCCCAGGAAATGAGTACTCCTTTTTTTTTCTGCTCAGGGACTCTGACAAAACACAACTTTGGGGAGGAAGGGACTTGTTCAACTTACAGTTCCAGACTACAGTCTGGCACTGTGGGGAAGTCACGGCCCGATCTCAAAGCAGCTGCCACATCACCACCCCAGAGAGAGCAGAGAGAAATAAAGCCCGAGTGGCTTGGTCACTGCTGCTCAGAAGCTTTCTTCTCTCCTCTACAGCACAGGACCTCAAGCCTGAGGAATGGAGTGCCCATACAGAATACCTATACCAACTTGACGTCCTGGGTAGTGAGCAGGGATGGCTGGTGGTACAGAACTCAACAGTATTGAAATTGTTTTAGCTTGAGAAGCCAGAGGTCTCTGGAGTCCCGGGGAGGTGCTGGAGACAAGCTGTGACCAGGTGGCAGGGTGGGGCAAGGATTCACCTCTGAAAGCTTCCTGACAGCTGTGTATACAGAGACAGTGGGTTTCCTGCCCCCTCCTCAGGGCCTAGTTTCTTTGCAAAATAGAGATAATGAGATTCACTGCACATAGTAGGGGTCAAATAAATTCTAGTTCCATGTTTTGTTGACGGCAGTTCTGATGATATACTCTACACTCCATTGGGGCTTTCAAGAGCAGACTGAAGTCTTCGTGTAGGAGCTTGTGTTCCAGAAGAACACAAGGGGACAGTGTGTGTAACCTAGGATCATCACTCTGGATGCAAGTGTGACCTTGGTGATGGGTGGCCTTGGCTATCAAGTATAAGCACTCATGACAATCTTTTATGTGAACCAGTGATAAACCTAGTCCTTTTTGTTTGTTTGTTTGTTGTTGTTTTGTTTTTGAGACAGGATATCTCTACATTGCCCTGACTGTCACTATTTAGACAGGCTGGTCTCAAGCAACAGAGTTCTTTATGTCTCTGCCTTCCAAGGGCTGGATTTAAAGGCTAGTGATAAGCCTGGATCTTAACCAAACAGGTCTCCTTTTTCTTTTGTTTCAACTAACAGCCCCTCTGCCTCTCTAGACAGGAAACATTAACCTCCTTTTGTTTGACAGAAAACAGAGGAAGTTCAAGGCCACACAGATAACCAGTCTTTGGATAGCTGGGGGAAGGTGTCTCAAATTCAAATACCTAGGTAGGTGAGGAGGTCAGCTAGTTGATTTAAGTGTGTGTCTAGAACAACGGATGGTGGTAGGCTCCCCTAAAGGTAAAGTTCTCTGAAGGGATTTCAATTCCCAAAAGTTCTCACTGCTCTGTTCTTGCTTTTTAATCAAAAACACCCCAGGGGATTATGAGTGTAGCCCAGAGTTAATACACTTGACTGGCATTCAGGGAGGTTCTGGGTTCCACGTCCAGCATGGTCATGTGCATAGGACATGAGTGCACAGGTGCACTCGAGTGTGTGCACACACACCCATACACACACCCCTGGGGAGGTGGGGGAGAAGGGAGTAGAGGAAGGGAGGGAAGGATATATAAGAGAAGAAATATAAGCAAATAAGATCACTTACCTTTAATTCTAGCACTCAGGAGGCAGACAAAGGCACATATCTGTAAGTTTGAGGCCAGCCTAGTCTACATTATGAGTTCCAGGATGGCCAAGGCTACACAGAGAAACCCTGTCTCAAAAGAGAGAGATTGAGAGAGAGAGAGAGAGAGAGAGAGAGAGAGAGAGAGAGAGAGAGAGAGAGAGAAGCAACAACAACAAAAAAAAGAAGACCAAGTTTGAAGTCTGCCTGGGCTGTAGTAAGCATAAGGGAAGCTGCCCTACATTCAGAGCTGGAGGCATGGCTCGAGGGAGAGCACTTGCCTAATGTACACAAAGCCATAGGTTCAATTTCTCAGCACAACACAATAAGGATAAAATCCAATGGTAACAACATCAAAACCCCCATAAAAACAAACAGTGCCTCCCTCCAGCAGCCCAGATGCATTGGCCTTTGATCTGAGTTTGAGATTCCTGCACCAAGGCTGTGCATCTGAGTTTCTGTGTGACAGCATGCCCACCTTCTAGCCCTCCTGCATGCATCCTACTAAGGGTGCACACCAGGTTCTCAGCAGACACGTTCCCTGGTGCTGGGGCTGCTGACAGTGATTCCTAGGCTCCTGGTTCTCATCTTGAAGAATGCACATTCTTAGTCAGTATTAGTGCCAGTCATGTCCAGGCTACCTTGCCCTGATAGGCTGCTTAGAAACCTGTATGGCTAAGAGGAGAAAATCCCTCTTGAGTGATCTGTGGAGTGGTGAGATGGCTCACTAGCTGCTCTTTCAGAGGTCCTGGGCTCAGTTCCTAGCACTCACAAAGCAGTTCATAACTGTCTATAACTCCAGTCCCAGGGAATCCAATCTCTTTTTCTGGCCTCTATGAACACTGGATGCATCATGTGCACAGTAACAAATGCAGGAAAAATACCCCATACACATAAAACAAAAATAAAGGTTAAAAAGAGGGAAGAGGTTAGAGAGATGGCTCAGAAGTTTAAAAACAAAAAACAAACAAACAAACAAAAACAACTGGCTGTTCTTCAAGAGGACTCAAGTTAAAGTCCCATGCAGGCAAAACACCAGTTCATATGAAATAAAAATAAATTAATTGCGAGAGAGTAATTCTGGGTGTGTCTGTGCATCTTGGCACTTTGCACAGATGATTTCAAGACTATTCTACCCATACCATAAACATGTAGAAATTGAGATAGAGTCTCACTGGCCCAGGCTGGTATTGAATTCCTGGGCTCTGGCAATGGTCCAGCCTCTGGTTCTCAAGTAGCTGGATGCCAGACCCACTACTGCTGGTGTGAGTCTGTTTCCTCTTCTGTGCAGTGGCTTGTGGTGAGATAGCAGTAAGGGAAGAAGCAGCAGTAAGCAGTAAGAGATACAGTAAGAGAAGCCAGCTCTTAAAGACATTCAATCCCTGAATCAAGACTCCCAATCCCTGAAGCCTAGGGATATCTTCAGATACAACAAAGGGGGGTTGGGTGCTGTAGATGTGTTTAAACAGAAGGTCTTGTTGAGATGAAGAGTTCATTCTAGATTGCCAAGGGGCTGGAGTACAGTCCTGTATTCTCAGGAGGGGAGGAAAGAAGACCAAGGGAGGAAGTAGGAGCCAGACAGCTGAACCAGCTTTGTTGCTGTTGGGTTTTTTTTTTTTTCTTTTCCAGCTTCTTGCAGTTGCCAAGGGGTGCAGCAACCAGGAAAGGAAGGGGAAAGAGAGAGAGAGATTGATGCCTAGTGTGTCTGGAAAGACCATTCCCTGTGCTTGGCTTATGGGAATAAAGATGCCATGCTCAGAAGCCAGGTCTGGAGTCACTGTTGAAAGCAGACCAGAAACAACACAGTGCCCGCTTGCCTCGCTCTCTGCCTAGAATTTGTGTTTCCCACCAGTTGGCAGGGAGGACCTAGGGCGGGTCTTGGCTTTGTCATTATAGGTGGAGAATCTTCATAGATGTGGTGAACTAAGAGAGAAGCAGTCAGGATGTATAGGATGAGGTGGAAGGAGTGAAGTACCCGGGACAAGACAAAGGCACTCAACTTAGCAACAGCACTCACATTCTAGATGAAGAAACAGGACTGAAAGGGTGACTCACTTGTGTCAAGTCACCCCGGGACTTAGATGCTTTGACCTTCACCTAGCAAAGGATGAATGGCTTGGGCTTCGATGAAGCCAATAACTCATGCTGCTTTGGGCAGGGAAGCAGAAGCCTTGGGGTAGCCATGGCTCACGGGTATGTCTGTCTATAAGTGAGTTGGTTCATTTACTAATCCATTCAAAATTCTTTTACTTAAAATCTGTTGGTGGCTTATTTCTCACAGCACTAAGAAGGCATCCATATTTCCTTCAGACTCTTTGTAGTCCTACAGGCTTTGGCTTTAGACTAGAATTCAGCGTGACCACTTCTTACCCCATTGGGTATGGCCTCCTTACAGCTGTGCTTATTCATCAAGACCACTCCTGCCTCTGGGCACTTGCACTTGTCTTTTCCTCTCAAAGAATGCTCTTCCACAAGCTGCTGGTGCAGGCTCCTTCCTGCTCCTCAGTTATTTGTTCAGACAGGCCTTCTCTCACACGCTGCTAAATCCATCACTGCACCTGCTGATTTTCTTCCTAGCACTTATTTCTCTCTAAAATTATCTTCGTTATGGACCTGATCATTGTTGGCTGTCTGCGTCTCCCTTACACAATGGCAGCTCCTTGACAAGCAGGGACCGCATTGCTTCAGTACCCAACAAGGTGCTACATGTGCGGTGGCTACATTTCACATCTAACTTAAGGAAATCTGAAACTGATTCTCGAACCAAAGAAATGGTCACAGGTGAGGGCCACACGGTGGTGGAGTGAGCGGGGGAGGCCTGGCCCAAGTCTAAGTCCAAAATCCTCAGCGACGGATTACCAGACCAAGTCCTGGGGCTGTCCCCAGGCCTTTCTCTCTGGGCTGCACCTTCAGGCCCTCTGCCAAGCCCCTGCCCCCAGACGGGCATGGGGCGTGCAGTGGGGCGCGCAGGCGCCAGGGGGCGCTGTCGGGGCGCGAACGGCCCACCTGGCACCCGAGGCCACGAGCGAGAGCTGCCTGGCCGCCCGGGAACTTTTTTCCTCGCGCCCTCGCTCTCCTGCTCCCCCCGCACGTCGCCCGCCCGCCGCTCTTCCTGTGTGGAGGGGATCGCATTTCTCTCAGGCTCCCGCGGGCATCAAGCAGGCCCGTCAGGGTGCGCGGTCAGGGCCCGCTACGCGCGCCGCCGGCTCCCGGCGCCCCGGTGCCGCCCCCGCTCGCGCCTGGGCTCGGACAGGCCGCTTGCAGAGCCAGGCGGTGGTGGTGGTGGTGGTGGTGGCGGCGGCGGCCAGGGTAGCTGGCTGCCTTGTCGAGGTCCGAGGAGGGGGCGCCGCGGCCCACCCTCCTTCCCGCCTGGGCGGCCTCCGCGCCGGACACCCATGGGCGCGCGGGCCTCCGGGCCGCGAAGTCGCAGCGCCGGACGGCGGGCCCCGGAGTGACTGCGGGCGCCGAGGTGAGCGGGGCGCCCGGTGCGGGGACAAGGACCTGGGCGGGGGGGCGGCGCGTGGCGTGGGGACTCAGCGGGCAGGGGTCCGGGCGGGGGCGGGGGCCGAGCGCGAGTGGGGCGCGGACGCGGGGTCGCGCGGCCTGGCTTTGTGTGGCGCCAGCGTGAGGCCGCTGGTGGCCGTGTACGAGCTGCAGGAGGGTATTCTGGAGAGTCGGTGGCCGGCCGGGCGCGGGTGCTGGGACCCGAGGCCCAGTGTCACCGAGTGTGGGGCGGGGACGTGGGGCGGTGCAGCGCGGGCCCGAGGGAGCTTTGTGAGTGCGTTCTGGGTGGGGACGGGGAGCCGGAGGCTCGGTGCGTAGCCCGTTCCCGGGTGTCCGGGTTGCGAGGGCCGCTCGTGGTGACACAGGACGCGCCAGTCGCCGCGTGTCCCCGCCTGGGCCTGTGTGCAGGCCCCGCATTGAACAGGAAGCGGTCCCCTCGACCCAGGAGTCCCGTCGCCGCCAGGCCCGGGGCGCACAGGCCTTTCGGGGTGACGCCACCGGCTTGGAGCCTGGGACACGCGAGCCTGGTGCCCTCCCGAAAGCGGCGCGGCGGCCAGGCCCGCGGGCCCTTTCGAGGCCGAATCCCACGCCTTTGGAGGCAAGAAGACCTGTGGGGATACTGGGCCGAGCGCGGCAGGGGCGAGGGCTTGGCAGGGCTGGGAGGTGACATTTGGAGCTTTGGTCACAACTGGAGGCCTTCAAAGAGGGACAGAGGGGAAGCGAAACACAAGGCAGGCTCCAGGTCGCGGCGGCCCCAGCTTCCTGGGGCGCCCGTTTTCCCAGCCACCAGCTAGCTCCTCTTGGGGCTCCTAGTCCCTCATTCACACAGCAGGGCGGGAGTGTGGCCAGAAGCTGTGCCTTCGTCCCGGGAACCCAGGACCTGGGCTCTGAATGGATTAAACCCAAGCGTAATACGCTCCTAAGGACTGGGGACGAGAGGTTGCGTGCCCGCACGGCACTTCCAGCCCACCGCACTCACTCCCGCAGCGCCGGTGTCGCGGTTCTAGCGGGGCCCCGCGCCCCCTCCCACCCCCTTTTCCAACGGCAGTGCTGTGTTGAGAATTCAAGGGCATTACATCTGGTTGCAATCTAGTTTCATGCGGCTGCTGGGCTGTTAAGACCTCGCGCTGACGTCAGAGCAGGGGAATTACTTCTTTTTATTTTATCTTTTTTTAGTTGTCTGCTGCCCTGGGAGGGGAGGCGGGTGGAGAGTGGGGCCAGGCAAGCTGTGATGTGGAGGCGCCAGCGCGATGGGAGCCCAGATCTGGGAGCTCTGCTTCCTATCCTATCCGCCTTCTCCTCCCCCATTCTCCACACACTCTTGTCTCAGCTCCAGCCAGGCCCGGGTTGGGGGCAGTGGAGTGGAGGCCCTTCCTGGCTGACTACACAGCTGTTTCCAGAGGTTTCTCTGGGACGTGGCCCTTGGGATCTGGAAGCTGGAGAGTAATCTAGTTTCCCACCCCTCCTCCCAACACCCCAGAGGGTATGTGGGGCCCAAGAACAAGGCATAGACACAGCCATTCTAGTCCCAAGGCAGCCTCCCCCCAGAAGCCTGGCCAGGCTCTCATCACAGTAATTCCTTGGAGAGGAGAGTGTATGGGGCGATTGAGGCTTCAGAGGCCATCTTGGGAGGGGGCAAAATGTGACCTTCCTTGACAGTCAGGCACCCCTCTGACTTCTGCAGAGGGGCCTTCTGCTTCAGAAGTGTCTTTATTTCCACTGGTCCATGAGGTCTCTGGGAATGGGGTTGGGGTGGGGGTGGTATTTCTTTTTAGGCCCCAAATCTAGACCATTGGTTTAAAAAGCCTTACCCAAGATGAAATCCTGCTACACACCCCTCCTGCCATGTGCAAAGTAGGTTTTAGGTCACAGTATTGTTCCTACCTATAATATATAGCAAAAAAAAAAAGTTTAGTGAATGAATCTACTGCATGTGCTTTTTCTCTTTTTGTTTATTTGATTAGAAACATGACTAGTTGTAGCCCAGTAAATTTGTTTTCACAACCAACGATAGGTCACACCAAATTTGAAAAGCAGGCCTTGGAAATGGATCTGCTATATATTCCTTCACTAAATAGTAATTGAGACCCTACAATTGCTCTCTTTTCATTACTCAAGTAATACATAGAGAGGTTCTCACTGTGAAAAAATGCAAATAGCCTAAAAGCACGTAGAATTACAGACCTTCAGTGCAGGTGGCCGCTGTAAAGTCATTGTATCCTTCCATCGGCACTTAATGTATGCAAGAGGCTATGTACAAATACATAGTTTTATTTTCCCCCAAGTGAAAACATACCCAGATCTCTTATTCTACAGCCCTGGTTTCCTTTCTCTCTGGGAGGGGAGTGGGTGAGGTACTTCAGAGAGGACTCTGGATTGACTCCTGGCTCCACCATCTGCTGAGGGAGTTGTTTAGCACTCTGGGCCTCAATGTCTCCATCTGTACAATGAGAAGCCCAGTGCTGACTACAGCTGTAGGGATCCATAGATGGTTAGGTCGGTGATTTTGAGAAAGGCCAGCTGCCGTGTCTCCACTGCTGCCATGGCTGTCTTCTGTGTCGATGGCAGCACATACTTGTCCTTTCTGCTTCAACCAGCTGCCTGGGCTGTGATATGTATGTGTGTTTGTAGTTCCCAGGGAGGAGGAGCCATGTGCATTGGCAGTGATGATGCCCTCAGACCAGGGTTCTCTTTGGGACAGGCCCTGGATGCCAGGCCCCAGCAACTGCAGACTGTCCAAAGGCCTATTGTTTTCAAAGCCATGCCAGGTTCTAAGCAGGAAACACTTCCCAGGTTATTGCCCAGTGACAGGTGTGTGAGTCCCAGGTAACAGCCAAGATCTTTATGGAAGAGAGGATTGTGAGCAAGTGATGTACGGGCCAGGGGTAGAGAAGCAGGGAGAACGATCCTGCTGCTCTTGGGAGCCTTTGTGTTTTGGCCACTTGACTCAGGAGAAATAGTGAAGGAGCCATTGTGCCAGGGCCTCCTTTTTGGCCTCCTTGGCATCTTTTTCTGGACTCCAGTAGCTACCTTGAAGCCTCCTTTTGATTTCTGAACAGAGGGTAGCCTGGGGTCCTTTGCTTGCTCCCAGGTTCCTCTCTGTCCTCAGCTCTGCTCCTGCACATGTACCCTCCTTTCAGTTCAGCTATTTTTGTGCCAGCCTCTTGAGTTTGCCTGGGCTGCCCTTTCCACCTGGGTGCCCTTCATCTGCCTCCCAAGACCCAAACAGACATCCTGTCTCCTCCTCCTGACCTCCAAGGGAATGAGTCATCTCTCTTTGTCTATGTCTGTGGCCTAGCCTGGATCTCTGAATGATAGGCCCTTCTGCCTTGCACACGAGGCTAGAGCAGCTGAGCCCCAGTGACTACTTCCAGGGCCCACAGCCAGGGGTGGGGTCTGGAACTCAGATGCTTAGGAATGCTTCCTGGTAGGGGCCCCAGGTGAAGTGCAGAGGATAGGAACCTCATAGCCACTCAGAGTCCCTGTTGATCCTTGGCTGGTGCCTGTTCTCTGTGAAGAAAGTGTGTGTGTGTGTGTATGTGTGTGTGTGTGTGCTTGCACGCGTTCGTGTGTTTGTGCGCATGCGTGCTCGCACTTGGGTGCACTGGAAGAAACCTAGGGGACTGGAAGAAACTGGCTCATCCTGTTTCTCCAAGAATGAGGGTGAGTTGTGCCCCTTTCCGGTGGGTCACTGAAGACCTAAGATTGGAATGTGACACCAGGGAGGGGGAGGCCACAGGAGGCACAGGCTGAGGCTTGGCTGCCAAAAGACAAGAGTTTGTTCTGCTGGTTCTGGGGCCTTTGAAACAGAAGGGCAGGTGTGGGAGAGACAGATACTCAGAGAAGCATGTGCAGGGGTGAGGGAAACCTTGGGAGCCGAGAGTAGGAGAGAGGGAGACTTACGGAACTGTAAGAGAAATTGAGGTGTTCTTGCTACAAATGAATAGGCTTATGTTCAGGAGAGAAAGCAGTCACATGCACGAGGGCTCTGGCCACACCAGACGTTTAGTTCATTGGTTCTTTGAGCATTATTTCTGTGCACACATTGAATAATCCAGTGTTAAGTCTTCAGGGCTCTTGAAGTTTTGTCACTAGGTAGACAATCAACAAATGTCCCATTTTTGCACAGTTGCTTGCCTGGGGCAATAGTGTCCTGTGAAGAGGAGAAATGGCTGCTCCAGGGCCCCAGATAGGGAAGTGGTATGTTATTGGCTGGGAGTTGCGGATGAGGTACTGGAACCAGCCAAGGAATCTTTTCCCCTTGCTCTCTAGACTCAATGCCATCCGTGTCAGCACAAGGTAGACTGTGCTTAGTCTATAGGCCTGAACTGCTCACTTCGTGTGTGTGTGTGTGTGTGTATGGTGTGTGTGTGTGTATGGTGTGTGTGTGTGTATATGTATGGGGTGTGTGTGTGTGTGTGTATGGTGTGTGTGTGTGTGTATGGTGTGTGTGTGTGTATGTATGGTGTGTGTGCGTGCGTGTGTGTGTGTGTGTGTGTGTGTATGGTGGTAGGGGTTGCTGCTGCTAATGGAGAGGGCTGATGGGCTCAGGCAGCAGGTTTGCCTAACACTCACGCAGACCTGTAGGAGCTTACAGAAGGGTGTGCAGGGGAGACTGCTCATCTTCACAGTGAACTCTCTTGGGACAGATCAGCAGGCACCAGATTAAGAATCAGAGAAAATGTCTGAGTTCCAGCCACTGCTGGAATTAGGGGAGCCACTTCCCTTTCCTTTAGCATCAGTTTCTTCTGTCAAGAATGGGAATATGAATTGCTACCAGCATTAAAAGTGACATTGGCCTTGATGTGTTTTGTGGTCGAAAGCAAAGAGGGCCCTATAGCTTTGGGACATAAAAATTTTCAGTGAGGCCAGCCTGCATTCCAGTCCTAGCATCAGCTACAGTTTGGAGGGCTCTATTTTCCTCCATTGTAAAATGAGCATAATAAGAGGGTCCTGCTGGCACACAGCCCTCTCCACTTGGTTGTTACTGTTGGGTTGGTATTTGTTTTTGTGATGCTCGGATGGAATGTAGAGCCTTTAGCTTGCTAGGCAAGTGCATATCAACCCTGTGCTGTATCCTAGTGCTGGACTGTTGGAGCTTTGCAACATGTACAAGGTATCAATGACTGTTTTCCTTGACAGTCACCTCTAACTCTCACTTGCAAAACAGAGAGTCCAGTGCCTATTTCTCTTCTGGCAAGGTGGAGGGCAATGCGGGGAAGGGACATGAAAATGACTCGCACAGTTTCTGTTTGCATAGGGACTTTACCCCAGTGATGATAATAGACCCTAAGAAAGTGCCCAGAAACTTATGACTTAAGTGGCAATGTGACCAGTTTCATTTGTAACATTCACTTGAGTGATTCAGGCTGAAAGGGCTATGGCCATCCCTAAGGTGTAGTGTGTTTGCTCGCTTCCTTTTCCTTCCTTCCTTCCTTCCTTCCTTCCTTCCTTCCTTCCTTTCTTCCTTTCTTCCTTTCTTCCTTTCTTCTTTCTTTTGTATGTGTGTTTTGCCTGCATGTGTATCTGTGCACCAAGTGTGTGCCTGGTGTCTGTGGAGGCCAGGAGAGGGTGTTAGAGTCCCTGGAACTGGAGTTGCAGTGGATTTTTTTTTAAGTATGTATTATTTCTGTGTACGTGTCTGTTTGTGGGTATACTGTGTGCTACCCTGGAGCTGGAGTTACAGGTGATTACAAGCCACCCTCATATAGGTGCTGGGCTCTGCACTTCTGTCCTCTGGAAGCAGCATATACTCTTTTAACTGCTGAACTATCTCTCTAGCCCCTCCTAGGCATAGTTCTAAGCACCCCGGCTGCCTAGGTTCTGACCCAAGTTATGTTGCTTGGGCAGGTTACCTGTCTCTTTTGCTCATTTTCCTTGTTTATGAGGCAAAAGGCAAGGAGCACCCTTCCTTTTAGGCATTCCTAATGGCAGAATGAAGAGATCTGAGTTCACACAGATGAAGCACTGTACATAGTGTCTGATATGTACAAAGTGTTCTCTTAGCTAGGCTGTGATGATGCATGCCTTTAATCCCAGCACTCAGGAGGCAGAAGCAGGTGGATCTCTGTGTTTGACCAGGGCTACAGAGGGAGTTCCAGGACAGCCAAGGCTACATAGAAAAACCTTGTCTCGACAAAAAACAAAAACAAAAACAAAACCAGTCAAACTACCCCCAAACAAAGTGGTTTCCTCAGAAATGTCTCTTACTTGCTGTTGCCTGGGGGAGGTCAGTCTAGCTAGCCATACTCCTTCCAGAAGTACCACCTACTGGAAAGGGGTAGTGGTCACTGGCCCTGCTAGAGCAGCCAGCTCCTGGAGCAGTACTCATTGCTACCCTATCCCAGACAGGCTCCCAGGGTAATGTAAGGCTGGCCGTAGAGCCCCTGTGAGGCTGAGAAGATGAAACCCTAGCCAGCATCAAGTCGCAGACTTGAAGCAAGAACTCTGACATCTAATGTTAAAGTCACCATCAATTACCACAGGCCACCAGATTGTTCCTATGTGATTTTACAGAGGTCCTTCAACTCCTAGAATCCCTGTGTCCACACTTACATGGCCAAAGCATGCATGCATGCATATATATGTATATGTATGTATATATATATACATATATACATATATATATATATATATATATATATAAAACTATTTTTTTCGAGCCAGGGTTTCTTTGTGTAGCCCTGGCTGTCCTGGAACTCACTCACTCTGTAGACCAGGCTGGCTTCGAACTCAGAAATCCGCCTGCCTCTGCCTCCCAAGTGCTGGGATTAAGGGTGTGTGC
This sequence comes from Grammomys surdaster, assembly GCF_004785775.1. Lineage (NCBI taxonomy): Eukaryota > Metazoa > Chordata > Mammalia > Rodentia > Muridae > Grammomys > Grammomys surdaster. The sequence continues at coordinate 2,335,890 of NW_021604711.1, read as the reverse complement.
CACCACAGCCCGGCCCTAGGATATATTTTTTAAGACATCTATGATCCAGATCTTGGATGGGAAGATTATACTTTGTGTGCTAATTGCTCTGTTACCAAATGCTGCAGTTGATTAGCACTGGCATAGAGCTCAAAAAGGCCTGCCTTCTGGGAACTTCTAGTCTACAAGGGAGAACGATCCTCGCTGATGATTAGGGTAAGATAACTTCTTATCTTATGTAGAACCACAATGTTCTAAGACAGAGCAGAGTCGTTCATTCGATATTTCAGGGACACCATAGGCTATGGAGAGGAGACTATCAATTTGAGGTAATTTTGTCACTTGGGGGATGTTTGAGTCATGTCTGGAGGAATTCTTGGTTGTCTCAGCAGAACACTATAACAGTCATTATAACAACAAACCAGCCAAGACATCTATAGCACTGAGGGCTCAACAAGCCTTGCTGCAAGGTAGTAGTAGCCACACAGATATAGTCCTGCCATTCTGAAGTGTCCAGTCTGGTGGGCATACTGGCATTGCAGAAAGGACTGCAATAATCACAATTGCAAGATGAGTTGTAATGTGCTGAGCTCAAAGAAAAGTGCAGAACCAGTGATGGCTTTCTACAGTCCTAGTCCAACATGGTGGCCCAATCTCTAAACTTCAGAGGTGCAGGGGAAGGGTATCATTGCTGGCTGCCCAAAAAAGGCTCCTAGGTCAGCCTTAGGGACTTGGGGAAAGCTTCCAGAGGTAGAGGGATGCTAATGAGAAACCTCTTTCACTCCATCTGCTTTGAAGAACTGCAGCTTCTATGTTGTACTGTGGAGATAGAAGACCAGGTTAGATATGAGAGAATAGAGGCCATTGCTGTCCCAGGCTGCTCTGGGACCAGATTCTAGATTCTGGCCTTGGTTTGGATTATATCCTCTAATAGGTGGGGAGAGAGAGAAGAGGAAGAACAACATTTTCATGTCAAGCACAGAGAGGAGTGGGGATGGGAAGCAATCCTATGTGTGATACCTTTGAGACAGCACAGAAAATCCCCACTGTGGCTCAAAATAGCACTAAAAACAGAGGGTTTGCCAAATCAGACTTAGCATAACGTTGACGGAACTGGCTTTGTTCCCTTGGGGTGACACTGTTTCCTGGGCACTTAGGGACCTCAGGTGGGGTGGCCATGGCCTTTACCAGAAGTTTCTAGAGGCCAGAGATGGGAAGAGGTGATGTGATACCTGTAGACAAAGCCAGTTGGTGAAGGCAAAGGGAAGGAAGGGAGCTTTGAATCCTCTGTTGAGTGAAGGCCTGTCTCTCATTGTCAGGAGAGCTATCATTTAATCTGTGCCTGTTTTGTGCCAGGTATTGGGTGGTCCTCTCTAACTCTTATTAACTGTTCTGTCAAAGAAACTAAGGCTCAGAGAGGTTAAGCCCCTTCATATTAGTCACTCACCCATTGCATGGACAATCAGCTGCTGTGAAGTGACTCTGTGTTCGGGTAAGAAAAATTTAAGGTTTGGAGACAGACAAGACAGCCCTGAGGTTGAATTCTGACTAGGGAGGTTTTTCTTCCTGTGGGTTTTTCTTTTGGTTTTCCCTATTCTTGGGTGGGCATAATATTTTCATCCTAGAAGTGGCCATAGGGGTTAAACTCAGCCTGGAAAGGGAAAGAGGCCCCAGGGAGGTAAGGACCCGCCCTGGGCCACCCAGCTTGGCAGGGTGCAATAAAAGAGCTCTGGTGGAGGAGCCAGGCCAGATTGCCTATCTCTGTGCTGTATCAGTGTCGAATTTCTTTATTTGAATGGGGAGAGAGGGTAGCCTCCCTCTGCAGGTAGAGAAGGTGGTGTGGAATGTGGCTGTTTGTTTTTCTTTGCCTGTGAAAGCCTTATTTCAGCTCACTTGGCTGTGCAGAGCTTGAGACACAAGATGTTCTCTAGGGGTGCCTAGCCAAAGGGGACACTGACAGGGCACCCACCAATTGAGTGGGAGCTGGGAAACATCATCCGTCTGCCTGCTCCAATGAAGCCTCCTTGTCCCCTTCATCTCCGTATCTCCTGGCAGACTCTAGGTTGCTTTTGATAGCCAAGGCAGCCTTCCCGACAAACAAATCTTGCTCACATGGAGAGGGGGAGACTAGTTGAGTCTATCTAGTCTTTCTTTCTCCACGACTGGCATTGCCCACCCAGCTAGCACCCTCTATGCTGAGGCACCTTGAAGGGGCACTAGTGTCATCGTCATTTGTCAAGCCATCAAACTGAGAGCCCCTTGTACTAGGGAGGTGGATTCGAGGAACGAGATGGAGTGATCATGAGGCAGGGCTTTCTGCAATGGCTGCCCCTCTTTCCCTTCGGCCCCTCCTCTCCAGCCCGCTGGAGGCTGGGAGAGGAAGCCCTGCCGGCAGGTAGCAGAGAAAAGACATAGGATCCAGGGGGGAGTCGCAGTGAAAGCAAACAAACAGGCCTTTGTGTGGCTTCAGATTGGCGGCTCAGAAGGAAAGCCAGGCCTGTGGTAGGCGAGAGAGGGAGGAGGTATGGGAGGTCGGGCCTTAGTTGGGTTGTGGATAGCCGGAGCTGGATGATGAGGCCCATTCCCTGTAGATAGGCAAAGCTTGGGCCTTGCCCCTTGACTTTTGAACACATCTAACGGACTTACTCCCTGTAACTATCACACCTTTGGAGTGTCATGGGCATAGCCTGTGTCGGGCTTGCATCCCACTTTGCTGCCTGTGGCTGCTAGGAAGAAGTACAGTAGTAGGGAGGGAATCATGGCCACCCGGGAGGACAGACTTTTCAGAACCAGGAACACGGAATGAATTTCAGTGGGGGAGGCAGCCCTGTGGAGCAGGAAGAAGGTTTACTGTGCAGTGACAGGCAGTGGGTGTGGGTAGGTAGAGATGGTATCTCAAGCCCCCACGACTGGGAGTCAAACTGCCCTATCACTGGTGCGCCAGGTTGGGGGCACAGGCCCGAAAACAGGTTTCCCCACAGAGTGTATGAGGGGTCGTCTTGGGTAGTATTAGTAGTGGAGCTGTATTCATTATCCTAGTGAGGACACCCGCACCAGCCCGGCTGCTCAGACCAGGACCCAAGTCCACGGAGGCGCGGTCGGGTCAGACGACCAGGCAGCTGTGTGGTTGCTCCGGGGCCATTTCCTCTCCTCTCCACGACCTCGAAACGGGCGGCGGGAGGACAGACGCCCGCGCTTCCTGCCCTCCAGTCCCCGGCGCCCCCCTAAGCCGCGTTCCACCCGGGAGGTGCACGGGGCGGGGTGGGGTGGGGCGGGCACTGAGTCGCCATGGCAGCGCCTGGCCCGTCATGCTCCGCGCTGCTGGGACCGGCAGCCAAGGCCCCGCCCCTGGCAGAGCCAGGCCCCTTTCCGGGAATGCAAAGCCGGAGGCGTGGCTTCCAGACCTGCTAAGGTACTCTCGGGGCTCTCTCGGCCTGTGTGCTGCCGTCTAGCTAAAAGGAGAGATACCCCTCTCCCTCTTCCCCGGGGGCCACAGCCTTGGTGCTTCTTTGCGCGGTCCTTCACGGATGAGGCACGGGGAGGGCCCCGACACTCTCTTACCTTGGTAGAGCTGTGCCCAGAGGTACTCGCTGGTCCTCGACAGAGCCCAGCACTTGGGCTCTTGTAGTTGGCAGGCGTTTGGTTGCCCAGCCAGGAGGCACATTCTTACATTCTGAGTCTGGGCTTCATCGCCTGCCCTGGGGAAACCTCTAGCTGAACTTTGTTGCCACATTTGACCCCTGTAATGCTACCCTCTCTCCGCGTGCTTTTCATGCCTTGAATCCCTAACTTCACCCTCCTGATCTGCTTTCTTTCCCCTAGTTGAATAAGAGGCTCCAATTCATCTGGCTTCTCCCCCTTCTGTTTGTATGGTGCAGGCAGCTAAATTTAATACTGGTCTTTGGGTCTTGGCAAGAAGATTGCCTCTTAAGCTGCTGGACTCTGCCTTTCTTCAGCCTCACCCAGGGCACACACACAGGAGGATGAGAGTAGGTTTTTATGGAAGCAGAAGGATGCATCTTGATGTGTCATAGGTAGGCCAGTAGTAGTGGTGCACACTTGTATCTCTAGCGTTTCAGGAAGCTGAGGTTGATAGGCTAGCAAGATTGAGGTCAGCCTGGGCTGTATAATGAAGAGGTCCTGTGTTTGAAAAAAACAAAACAAATCTTTTCAATTCTAAGTATTTTTTAGTTTGATAATCTGAGTATGTTGACTGTAGAGAAGTTCAAAAGTAGGAGAACCAGACCCATCCATGCCTGTCATCCCAGCTCCTTTTGAGGTTGAATGCAGCAGTTCAGGATTAGCCTGTGCAACATACCAAGACCCTCATCTCAAAGAAGAAATAGGGCCAGTGAGTGGCTTAGCAGGTGGTAAAGGGGCCTGCTAGACTGGCAAGTTTTACACACACACACACACTTATGTACGCACTCATGCGCACTATATGTGTATATGTATATCCTGTATTCCTGAAAAACAAAATTGGATGAGCACAGCAAATGCAAAGAATGAAAGAGTCATGCTGTATGTTTGGACTTGTAAACTATTTGATGATTTTAATAGCTTTTTTTCTTGCTATAAAAGGAGAACAGGCTTATTATAGAACTTTTGGAAAATATGACGAGTTAACAGGAAGAAATTTACCCATGCTCTGGTCTTTAAAGGCAGCTGCATTGCCTGTCATAGGGTTATCCCTGTTGTGTATGCTACCACTCTTGTAGATACCTGAAGTATATACTCTGCCTTTTTCATATAATGCCATACAAGGTATACTCTGTTCTGTGCATCTATGGGAGATCTTACATGGGGAGTCTTAATTTTAGGAGAGCTGGCAGCCTGTTAGGCTACCCAGGTAGTCACTTTGCTCATCTCTTTGTCCACAGACCCTTGGCAGGTAGGTCTCTTTTCCTGCTGTTAACCTCTAACAAGTGTCTTGGACCAGGAGTCTTTCTTACAAGAGGCTGAGGAAGCCACCTATTCTGTACAGGGACCCAGAAGGCTCTTGGCCCATGCTGAGTCCAGGGCTCAAGCAAAGATTTTGATTTGGCCAGACATACAAGGCTGGAAAGGATCAAACCCAACCCCACCCAGTGCCAGGCAGCCTTCCTTCAGACCTAGAGGCTTGTGTTCATCTCCTGACTATTCTTTTTTGCATGGCTTTGCTGAGGATCAGGGTCTGCTGTCCTAGTTCCATAGCCTCTCACTGGAGTCATGCAGGCCTGTCACAGGGCACAGCCTTTCTATGTCCAGACAACTTCCAGACTGGGCTTTGAACTACCCTGCCCTCATCCACTATGGAAGAACCATAGACTGTCCTTTGCCTGGCACAGGGTCATCAGTAGTAGCACCAGACCCTCCCTGGTCACTACCCACCACCAACAATATGTGCTATTGAAGAGGTACAGTAGACATGTTGTCAGCATGCAACCAGCAGTCCTGTAAGTTTTATTTTATTAATAAGCTTATTGATGTAGTGGCTATTAAAGAACAGTTCACTTTACCTGCATGGATGAGTCTGCCAGGTTATGGCTAAGATTCCTTGTCTGCACATGATTGATTTATCTGAGTTCCCTCCTGTGGGCTGGGCACCACCCCTGTGTGGAATTTAACCATCTGAGGAGAGGGATACATGCCTCCGGATGTGAATTCATAGTTATATCAATCTTCCCCTTCCCCCTCATGTTTTTGAAACAGGGTCTCACTATGTGGTTCAGCTGGCCTTAAATTCATGGTAATCTTGCTGCCTCGGCCTCCTCCGTGCTGGCAGGCAGGTGTGTGCCACTACAGCCACCCTTTGTTTATTTATCTGTAGTTATTCTTTCCTTGTTTTCTTTCTTTTTCCTACAAGGTCTTTATATGTAGTCCAGGATAGCCTCAAACTCAGGATTCCTCTGCTTCAGCCTCCCAAATAATGGAGCTATTGCAGTGGTTCTCAACTTTTTAATGCTGTGACCTTTTAATACAGTTCCTCATGTTGTGGTGACCCCTAGCCATATAATTATTTCCATTCCAACTTCATAACTGTAATTTTGCTATTGTTGTTATGAATTATAGTGTAAATATCTGTGTTTTTCAATGAGTTAGAGTTAGGGAACTTCGTGAAAGGGTCATTGAACTACAAAAGGGGTCTTGGCCCACAGGTTAAGAACCACTGTGTTATTGGGTTTGTCACTGTGTCCAACAAGGTCACTGTTGGCTGTGGGTTTGTGTGATTGCTACTCTTGGTTGCCAACTTGACTACATCTGGAATTAACTAAAATCCAAGCACCTGTGAGGGATTTTTCTTTTTCTTTTTTTTTTTTTTTTTTTTGGTTTTTCGAGACAGGGTTTCTCTGTAGCCTTGGCTGTTCTGGAACTCACTCTGTAGACCAGGCTGGCCTCGAACTCAGAAATTCGCCTGCCTCTGCCTCCCAAGTACTGGGATTAAAGGTGTGAGCCACCACCACCCAGCCAGGGATTTTTCTTAGTTAAATAATTTGAAGTGGGAAGGCCCATTTTTACTCCAGATCTTTTGAGGTGGGAAGATTTAACACCACCCTCCCCCCTTTGTTTTTTTGAGACAGGGTTTCTCTGTAGACCAGGTTGGCCTGGAAGTCAGAGATTCACCTGCCTCTGCTTCTCAAATGATGGGATTAGAGGCATGCACCACCACATCTGGCTATCCTTTAATCTGGGTCACACCCTCTGCTGGCAGCCTATATGAAGGACATGAAAGAAGAAGTTTGCTCTCTTTACATGGCTGCCCTTATTCCTGCTGGCAAGTCTATTCCTTCACTGGAATTAGAGCCTACTTCTTTGGGATTCTGGCATATACATCTAGACCAGCTGAGACATCTAGCCTTATGTACTGAACAACTATTGTATTCTTTGACCCTCTGTTGATAGACAGCCACTGGACTAGCTGGACCACTGCCTGTGTCTCTTTGTCTCTCTCTGTCTCTTTGTCTTTCTGTGTGTGACTCTGTCTCTCATTCTATGAGTTCTGTTCCTCTGGAGAACTCTGACTCATACAGTATGTTAGAAGGGCTGCTGGTTTTTGTCAAGTTTTCAAATCATACATGCTTTAGTTACCTGTAAGGGCTTGTATAGTATGTGAGTTTGTGCTCTTGCATAAGTGGATGCTGCCTGGTGGCTATACATCTGTATTTATGGTAGGGACCAGTATATGGTTATATGACTATTGCAGTGGATGGTGGATTCTCCTGGGTATGGCTCAGTTTGTGTGCATGTGTGCCCCATGGAATAAAGCACCTCTTCTTTGCCACCATGCTGTACCCTCAGCCTCTATGTTGTTAGTATTGGTGTTTCACAGCAGGCTTTGAACTCGGCCAATCTATGTGCCTCCATTTTGGTAGTGCTGCACCACCATACCACTTGTCACTATTGGGCAGTGCTACAAGCAGAATTGTTCTTTAAGGGCGTTAGTCCTAATGTCCTGGGAAGACTAGGTATATGGCCATCCTTTGTGACCTCAGTGTGGCTGGACCATGGATCCAGGAAGGGCTGCTTTGGTGGTTGAGGGTCACTTAACTTTCTTATGGCAGAACTGGGTCTTGCTATCCTGTGGTGCCAAGACCAGAGAATATTGGGGCAGGGACATCACAGTGGTCTAGGCCCATTTTTCATAGATGGAGAAACTGAGTTCTGGAGGGACACACAGGTTTTTAATGGCCAAGCCAGGTGCAGAACATATGTTCTACTGTGGGGCTCAGTTCTGAGGCAGCCCTTGCTCCTTGCATGGACTGCCATACTTTTTTCTGGAGCACAGTAGGTGGGCCTCTGGCCCATTTGGTTCCTTTCAGGGCTGCTGGTGGCAGACTTAGAGCATGGAGACCTGCATGGCCAAAGCAGAGAGGGCTGGGGTTTGTTATGGAGTACTAACCAGGACTCAAACACAGGAAGGGGTGCTCTGCATCCTGAAGCCCATTCCTTTCCTTTAGTAGCTAATATCCCTGTCTTGTTACCCTGCTGGGCTGCTCAGGGACCTGGGGTCAAATACCTTTGCAGAACAGCTGGCAGCTGAGGGATGGGTTAGCCTTCTGATTAGGGGGCAGGGTGTTGAGTCTTCCCCTAGGCCTGCTCAGTTCAGTTTTCAAACGGCAACAGTGAGACCCAAGTCCCCTTGACTCTGACTAGAAGGCAGGAAAGGCCACAAAAGAACCGGGTGTTCTTTGCCGTGTGGCTGTTTGTAGCATTAATATATTTCATCTGGTAAACAGCTGTGTGTGGCAGACCAATTGTGTACAGGCACTGATAATCTGTTGTCTCTATGAGCCCTGCTCATAATGAGGGATGGCCAGGATGAGCCTGTAATTGAAGAGCCTGCCTACCTGTGTTGTCATGCACTCATGCATTCATGTGTGAGAATGCACTTTGGTCACAAGCCAAGGAAAAGGCCAAGAAGGGTGCAGTACTTCTCATGGAAACCAGAGTCCTGGCTAGGCTAGGGGCTAATCTGGCCACTGTTGAATGGCACAGTTAGAGCCACTGATTGCCTGTGTGGTCACAGGCAGATAGCTGCCCATCTTCTATACTATACTGTACTATACTATACTATAATCTATAGGATCTATAGGCTCCTCAGAGGCAGACAGCTTCCTTATAACTCAAGCTGAGTGTAACTCAGGTGGTCAGAGAGTCTCCTTTCCCAGTGCTCTTCCCCTCCACCCAAGGTTTCAGTATCTCTTGGCTACAACTTCCTTGGAAGTTACCAGGCTCTATCTCAGGGGATGCCTGCAGCACAGCACAGCTGCTTCAGGCCTCACCTGACTTCTCCTCTTAGCCCTTTTGCTGTCCCAATCACCCAACTTGGGCTGAAGAAAGCACTTAAGAGATGAAATCAGAGGATAGGCCCTGGTTCTTCTCTCCTGTTGCCAGACAGCATTCAGTATTAATGCATTCACTCATTTATTCATGTATCTAGTATTTTTGAATACCTGTCAGTAACCAGATACAATTACTATGCTACATGTATGTTAGCCCAAGGGGTCCTCCTGTCACATGCAGCCCACAAACCTAATTCCTGTTGTTTTTGTTTGCTTTTAGTGTTTTTGAAACAGGGTCTCACTGTCATCCGGGATGGCTTTTGGAATTCATTATGTAGCCCAGGCTGATCTTTAATCATGGTCATCTTCTTGCCTTAGTCTCCCAAGTGCTGAGATTACAGGCATGAACAGCCAGCAGCTTCATACTTATCTTGAAGTCTACCCATTGGTTAGGAAGTGGGGGTAAATGCTTCAGTAATTCATCTCAGATCTCCAAGTTTACCATCCTAGATGGGTGAAGCTTTCCTCACCGTCTCCCTTCTTGTTCCTCTTGGCTGTGTTCCATATGGTAGTAGGGCTTCCTGGTTATGAGCCCTGGCTGAAGTTCAAATCCTTATGTGGCTTTAAAAAAAGAAAATTCACAGGTGGTGGAGGTGGTGGCACACCTTTAATCCCAGCACTTGGGAGGCAGAGGCAGGTGGATCTCTGAGTCTGAGGCCAGCCTGATCTACAAAGCTAGTTCTAAGGCAGCCAGGACCACACAGGAAACCTGTCTCAAACAAAACAAAACAAAACAAAACAAAACAAAACAAAACAAAACAAA
>NW_021604711.1:2320556-2326316 GCF_004785775.1 Grammomys surdaster | reverse complement strand
AAACAAAACAAAACAAAACAAAACAAAACAAAACAAAACAAAACAAAACAAAACAAAGCAGATGGTTCAGTGGGTAGGGTACTGCCTACCACGCTTGAAAAACCTACCTGAATTTGATCTCTAGAACCTACATGGTGGAAGGAAAGAATTGACCCCTGCAGTTGTCCTCTAACTCGCACAAGGGTCACCCCTCCCCCAAAGTGTAAACAAAATAGATGATGCTTTTTCTCCACCCCACCCCATTTAACTCCTTTCTGTTCACTCCTAGCCCATTTCCTCTTCCCTCCTCATCTTCTATACCGTCTGAGCATAAGTAGTCCACTTTAGGGAAACCCTGCCCTAGGTTTCTGCAGGCCAATGTTGGGGGCACAGATGGAAGTTGGATTCTGGCACCGTCATTTATGAAGCCTGGCCCTAGAAAAGGATACTACTCTGCTGTGAAAAAACTGGTATACATGTAGGGTTTGAAGTTCAGCTTCTTATCTTAGCTTGGAGTGCAGGATGTGAGATATTCAGAGGAAGCAGCATCCTAGGTAGAGAAATAGCTGGAGCAAGAACCTGGCTGCGTAGAACAAAATGCTTGCTCACTTGTGGGTAGAGAGGCTTGAATCTAGAAAGGTGAGCAGAAGTTTGTCGCCTGCTTAACAATCTTCAGTGACACCCTATTTAGGCTACCTGATTACCACTGGCATTCTAAACTGCAGATATTTACTGGGGGTCTATTGTGTTCAAGGACCCAGGAGTCATGGCTGTATATGTGTTTGGTGGTAGTGGGCCCTGGTGGGTAAGCCTTTTCTAGGTGGCTGGAGTCCTAACATGCCTGGTCTTTAGATAGAAGTTAACGTCACTCTTGTCTTTGCCCCCAGATGTCCTTGCCAGTAAATGGGCAGGCTGCCAGGGTCACTAGGTGGCATTACAGCCAGCCCGCCAGTGTACTCTGATTAATGAGGTGCTAGAAACCTGGAGGGATGTCTTTACTGGCTCATCTCAAGACCCTGTCCTGGCTGTCCAGGGAACATTGTGCAGCTCATATCACCCCGTGGGTTGAGTACTTCCTTGTACCTGAAGCTCTTGGTGCTTTATAGCTTATTACCACCTTGAGGTGGATCCTGCTAACATCTCTGGCACATAGAACCACTGAAGCTATTGAGAAGTATAGTGACCAGAGCCACTCAGCTGACAGTCCATCAGAATGGATTTCAGATTCAGGCTGGTAGTTTATCCTAAACTAGGGTTCTGGAGGTAGGATATATCAGGTGTATATATCAGGTGCTCAATAAACACACATGGTTACCTGGATGATTAGGGCAGTGAGCAATGCACTTTCCTTCCCAGCTTCCTATTGCAGGAATTGGGTAGCCAATAAACAAACTCAAAGACTCAGAGCTTCCAGGCAGAGGAAAGTTCTCTAGAGACTGGGGAGGGTCCAATTCGGCTCCATGTACCATGTACCATGGAGGTACTGTGAGATAGGGCTGGTTTCTGATCAAGCCCATAAACATGAAAAGAACTGTTTGATTGCATGCTTATAACAACTGAAAAAGGGACATGCCTCTTAACTTTTATAATATGGAGGCCCAGCTGCAGCTCAGAAAGCAGTGAGCTGTGCTTCTGGGGCTCAGTGATGGGGACAGTGATTGCTGTGACTCCAGTCTTAGCACATACTATTCATGTTAGAGACATATAAGTGCTAGGATTTTGATCACACCTCCATTTTATAGGTTGAAAGCCATTAAGATGATAGAGTTAGTTGGGTCTTACAGTTTTCTTAATACATTTTATTTATTTATTGTATGTGTACATATATATACACACACATGTATATACATATATATAAGTATATATATATGTATATATACATGCATGCATGTGTGTGGAGGTCTGAGGACAACCTGTGAGAGTTGGTTCTCTGTTCTACTATGGGGGGTCCTAAGAAGGCATGGCAGCAAGCACTTTTACCCACTGAGCCAGTCTGAAGTCCCTTTGCTGGGTCTTTCAAATTGCAGTGACTCTTTTCTTCATTCCATGCTGCTTCCCAGACCTCTTACACTCATGGGCGTGTGGCTTATGCAAGGCCTCATGTTTTTGGAAGTCTGCGCATGGCGTCTTGGTACAGAGTCTTATATATTCTGTGCCTCTTTGGCCTCCCTGGCAGAGCTGTCCCTAGAAGCACTGAACTGGCTGGCAGTCAGCCCAGTTCCTCAGAACACAGCAAGCTGAATGGACGAGGGTCTGTGGTCCTAGTCTGGATGGGAGGTTGTATTCAAGCTTGGTGATAGAAGTCAAGGCCCGGCCAGCATTGAGGTATGGAGGAACCTGGGATTACCTGGAGCAAGTTTCATGTTGGCCAATTTCTTTCAGGCTGTGTGACCTTAGTGAGTCTCTGGACTACAGACTTCAATTGTCTTAAATGAAAAGTGGAAACATTGAGTGTGGTCTGAGAACAATGTTACTGTGAATATTAAAAGAACCTTTCACTTCAAGCCCTCTGGTCCACAGTAAATTCTGCTCTTTTGTGATAGGAATTACATCTAGGACTGTTTTTACTCAGTGGCATTGGCCTGTTCTGGCCTTGTCAAGCAAAACACTTCATAGCTTGAGTGGGATTCCTTCCCTCAAAGGTCATGGCTACTCAAAGGTCCTCTTACTAGAGGAAGTCTCCTTACTACCCCATGCACATGGATTTTGTTTTGAACACTTGAGCTGTGGAGGGTGGTTCTATAGTTTTCCCTTCTACCTCCCCAGGCTCCAGGGCCTTACTGTATAACTAGCTGTCCTGGAACTCGCAGAGATCTGCCTGCTTTTCTGCCTCCAGAGTACTGGGATTAAAGGCTTGCGTCAGAACCCTGGATACCACCTTAGTTTCTGAGACACTATTTCTCATTTAACCTGAAGCTTGCTTAACTGGGTTGGCTGGCCAGCATGCTCCTGGGATCTTGTCTCTTTCTTTCTGCTCTGGGATTATAAGCGTTTGCCACCATGACTGGTTTATTACATGCATGCTAAGGATCCAAATTGAGTTTCTCATGCTTGCAATCAAGTACTTTAATCTTTAACAGATCTCCTTAGCCCCAAGCATCTTAATACTCCCCCCCCCCATTGTTGTGATGAACTATCTGACAAAAACAATTTAAGGAAGAAAAAGTTTAATCTGACTCACTGTTCATGACTTCCCCATGATGAACCTGGTCACATCCTATCTACAGATAAGAATTAGAAAACAGCATGATAGCACACACCTAAATCAGAGATGGCTGACTTCTGTGAGCTCAAGGCCAGCCTGGTCTCCTTGGAGAGTTCTAGAGCCACCAGGGCTTCATAGTGAGAATTCCTGCCCAGGAAAGCCTCATCTACAATTAGGATGACTTTTTCTATATGAGTTAACCTAATGAAGATAATCTCTACAGGCTTGCCCAGAGGCCTACCTCCCAAGTGATTCTAGAACCTGTCATCCTGACAGTGAACACTATCTGTCTCACTAGAGTCTCACTTTCTACCCTAGGCTGGCTCACACTGCAGTCTTTCTGCTTCAGTCTCCTGAGTGCTGGGATTAAGTATGAGTCACCACACTTGACTCATGAAGGTTGAACTCAGGGCCTCACACCGCTAGGGAAGCACAGTACCACCAAACTGTATCCCCAGCCCTTTTTTTCCCCTTTTACTTCTTTGTTTTGTTTTGTTTTTGTGACAGGATCTCACTATGTAACTCTGACTGTCCTGGAACTCACTATGTAGACCAGGCTTGCCTCAAACTCATAGAAATCCATTTGGTTTTTGCCTCCTGAGTGCTGGGAATAAAGGCATTCATTCACCATTATACTCATTCTTTTTTGAGTTTTCGTTTTGAGATGATCTCACTCTGTAGCCCAGGCTGGCCTTCCATTTGTGATCCTCCTGCTGTGGTCTCCTAAGTGCAAGAGGCACCAGATTATTATTGGGCTTGGCCAGGAAAGATGGGGCTAAGTGACAGACACCGGGCTGCAGGGGGACTTTGGTCTTTAGTTCATGGGTTGTGGAGCACCAGTGCCCTGAGTTGAAGGCAAGGAGAGCATGCTGGGCCAAGTCCAGTGTGGAGAACCAGTGGAGACCATCCCTGTGTGCACAGTGACATGGGTAAGGGTAGCATCAGAGAGTGGAAACCATCCCTGTGTGCACAGTGACATGGGCAAATGTAGCATCGGAGAGCTGTGAGCTGAAGCAGTGTCTTGGCTGACATCAGGGTGACATCAGGGTGTGAGCTGAGGATCAGGGCAGTGAGGACCAGCCAGTGCCCATCAGCAAACCCTTATTTGGAGGCTTATGCTGAGAAGAAGGGCATATATTCCTATTTAGCTCCCTTTCTTTATCTCAGGAGACTTCAAAGGCCACCTCAGACTAAGGCCTTCCTGTCTTGAGTGGCAGGGTTGTGATTCACTCACAAGTCAGATACTTGTAGACCTGTGGCCTACTGCATGGGGCAGGATGTGCTCTGTGGCCTGATGGAGGTTCTGACAGGGTGGAGGGGACACCATGAGGTAGATGGTGAGCAAGCCAGTTGAGTATAGTCCAGAGCATGTCCAAAGAACAGAAGTGGAAATGAAAGGGAGAGCAGAGACAGGCTCAGGAACAGCCTGGCATTTGTAGGTTGCAGTTAGGGAGCCAGAGAAGGTATACTGAGATAGTGAGATAGCAGCAGGTGAGCTGAGACTCAGGGCATGACGAACAGTGTGTGTGTGTGTGTGTGTGTGTGTGTGTGTGTGTGTGTGTGTGTGTGTGAGCTGTGGTAGGAGTCTGCTTTGTTAATTGCAGTTTTTAGAATAGCAAGGGGACAGTTTGGCCAGAAGGGAGTGAGATGTTGAGCTGTCTGTGGTGCTCCAGGTTTCCCTGGGACTTAAGGGAGTTAAATTCCATGATGCAGTTCATTAGAGATTCTGGAGGTTATAGGTTGTGTCCCCACCAACATCTCCAAGAAATATACTTGGGTGCCCCAGGCTTCTCAGGCTTTGCTCTTTCAACTTCATACAGGGTGAGAGCTATGAGCAGAAGGGTATGGTGGGGGTGGGGTGGGGGGTGGAGGGTGCAGACTGGCTCCCAGCCAGTTCCCACACTCCCACAACCTGGGATCACCATGTGACAGCAATGTCTGCTAATGGAGGGCCTATGTACTAGCACCCTGCTAAGAAGTCCTGAGCAGGTGGTGGCTGCTATGCCTCAGGGAAACAGACTAGACTCAGAGAGCAGAGACTGGCTGTTCTCTTGTCCTTGAGAAAGATACTCCTCCCACTCCATGCTTTAGCCTATTGAAAGGCTGGACTGCCTGAGTCTAGGTGTACCTGACCAGTATGCCCCTTGAACCTACCACAGACTTGCCCTTTCATTTCAGAGGTAGGGAGACAGAGCTAAGAAAGTGGCCACAGGCTGTTTTGAAGATATAAGGGCAACACTGGCCTCATCAGAGACAGAGCCCCCTTAGAAACTGTGCATCTAGTAGGCATAGACCTTTGTGGTCATTATCTCAAGAGACCCAGTCTCCTAGGTCACTCAGCAGGTTCCCTGCTCAGTGGCCACACAGGACCAAGGATAGTTGCATATGCCTTCAATCCTGCAGAGGCCAGTGGATCTCTGTGATTTTCGGGTCATCCTGATCTATATAAGTAAGTTCCAAGCCAGCCAGGGCTACATAGTATGACTCAGTTTTGAAAAGAAAAGGAAAGGGAAGGAAAGGGAAGGGAGGGGAGGGGGGGAGAGAGAACGGTAGGGGGTGGGAGGCGCGGGGAGGAA
>NW_021604711.1:2281840-2320456 GCF_004785775.1 Grammomys surdaster | reverse complement strand
AGGGAAGGGAAGGAAAGGAAAGGAAAGAGAAAAGAAGCCAGCCTGCTGCTCTTCCAGGGAGCCTTTGTGTGCATGGGAGGGAGGAGGGGGTCTTATTTCCTTCTCCATCTTCCCACCCTCTCCCCAGATCCCCTCTCTCCATCACACGGTTTGTTTGGAGAATGACTCACAGGAATGCAGCAAAATCCTGAGTGTGGTGTACTGGAAACCTCTCTAGGGGAAACAAGGATGGGGGAGGGGCCTGAGAGGCCTGGGACAGGGAGCCCTGGGCTGAAAGGAAGCCCTCCTTCCTGATGATGAGTAGAGCTCATCTGGGCTTCAGCCCCTGTCCTACCAGGTCTGTTTCCCCACTGTCACACATTTCCAGGTTAAGCATCTTTGTGCCCGATGCACAGTAGGTGACTAACAAGCACCCATTGACATCCAGTGTGAACCAAATCAGACCCTTCCTTCCTCCTAGCCCCTTTGTAGATATAACTGGTTACCACACAGCAAAGAGCTGCAGGTAGGCTCTGCCCAGAGGTCAGGCTAGGATGGAGGGGACCTATAATCTGTCCCCTTACTGAGCACATACAAAACCATGGTTCTCGGGTACAACCCTTGAAACCATGGGTTGATGAGAGAATGCTCCTTGTGGTTAGAAGAGCTTAGTGTGCCTGGGAAGGCACAGCAGTTGGAGGGCATAGAGGACAGTGAATGGGGCCAGTGGGCTACATCAGGGAGCAGTAGCAATGAAACATGGGTTTCCCTGGAATTCACTGTCTCCCAGGCCACTCTTTTAAGGCCCGCTGATGGTGGTCCTGCAGGTGTATAGCTTAATGTGATCACATCCATGCTTTCTATAGAAATGACCTTTGGACTCTGTGACTTCTCCCGACTCAAAAAGGCCATCTCAACTAATGAAGTGCAGATTGTGGCTGGAGTTGCATGTGTCTGTAGGAGTAGGACTGTCAGTGTCAGTGTCTGGATGCTTGGATTTTTCATGGATGTCTATCATGTTGCATATTTTATTGGAAACTGCCCAGTTTTCAAGCTGAGCTGCAACTCTGTGCTAGGGTGCAGAGGACATCAGTGAGTGAGATAGTGTTCCCTAGGACTTCCATTTCAGCTGGAGAGAAGGCAGCAATCAGATGTGTCAAGTGGTGAGTGCTGGAAAGAAAAGGAAAGAAAGCAGGCCTGTAACAACAGAGTAGTTCTAAGTGTGCTCCAGGAGAAGGGAACCAGCACAAAGATCCCGAAGGGATTGCACTGGTGTGCATGAGGCACCACAAGGAGGCAAGTGTGACCAAAGCAGGGGGGAACTGGCAGAGAATGGGAGGAAGGGAGGCAAGTGGACTTGGAATGTCATTCCAAGTTCAGTACTTGTACTTAAGCACCCCACATGCAGAGCACATAACACATAGGGGAGCATGAGGTATAGCAGGAGTTTGTTTTTAAGTTTTATGAGAGATGGGAGCCACAGAAGGTTCTGAATAGGCAGGGAAATGGTATGACTTCTGTTGAGTTGACATTGTGGTTGCCATAAAGTCTTTGAAATAGGCAAGGAGGTCAAGAAGAGCCTGTACACTAGTAGTAGGGGTGGGGAGTGGTGTCACTACAATTGAGGAAATAGTGGTGTAAAAGTCTGCCCGTGGAGTCAGATGTTGTGCATACCTATAACCTTAGCATTCAGGAGACTAAGCAAGGGTGATCAGGAGTTCAAGGTCTTCAGCCGCATTTCCCCTAAATTAACCAATCAACAAACAGAAAAAACAAAAAACAAAAAACAAGCCCTCTTTACTTGCAAAAATCAAGTATAAGAAAAGCCTTGGAAACACTATGGAAATGACTATATTCTGTTAGGTGAAAAAAGGAATTTAAAAGTATACATCAAAGGTACTAGTGCTGAAGCTGGGCATGGTGACATACACTGTGATCCCAGCACTTGGGAGGCAGATATCTGAGTTTGAGGTCAGCCTGTCTATATAGTGACTTCCAGAACAACCAGAGGTATGTAGAGAGACCCTGTCTCAAATAAAACAAAACAAAAAAACCCCAAAATGCAAAACAAACAAACAATAAACAACAGTGCTGTGGCCCAGTGTGGTTGGGCATGCCCTTAATCCCAGCACTTGGGAGGCAGAGGCAGGCTGATATCTGGGTCCTAGGCCAGCTAGGGATTGATTCATAGTGAGATTCTGTCTCAAACATCTCAAAACAACCAACCAACCAGTGCTGGATGTGAAAGGCCATAGAAATGTCTAGGAAAAGAAGATAGGATGGTTATACTTACGACCTCATAGCAGCATGGTGGCCTGCATAAGACCCCACAAGATCAAGCCAGTTAATAGTCCAGTATGGAAGGGGAGGAACTCATGAGCCCCCACTCCCAACTGAGGTGCTACTGACAGTGGCCCAGGAGGAAGGAGACTGAGTTTTCTTTAAGGGTATGGCCCTCCGATAGGTCACTCAAGCTCCAGTGTATGGCCCCACACCTATGAGTATATATGGCCAGCATACATTGACTGTTTATTTAAAAACAGCAGCAACAACAACAACAAACCCCTCATAAAGTTGGTAACGAATCAGTAGATAGGGATGAATCTTAGAATTAAGAAGAGAAATGGGATGAATATGATTAAAACACAGTTTAAGAAATCCTCAAAGAATGAATAAAAATACTTTTAAAAACAAATTTAAAATTAATGAGTTCAAGTGTATCTGACTATGCATTAATATGCCCTAGTTTTATTTATATATATTTTTTATCACTGCATTTACAAGATTTTAAATAAATTCCATCAAAAGACAAAAAGAGGAAAAGATCCAGAACAGACAGGTGTGTAGAGTGTGGGCACCCTTGGTGTGGGCTAGCAGAGAGAGGAGACCTGGACTCCCACCAGGACATCATTCAGAAAGGAGATGGTAGAACTAGTTGAGCAACTCTGTGGATGGACCAAACCCCTCTTGACTTGTAAGTTTTAATTTAAGTGTTGGAGATCAAACCCAGAGTCTCATGAAAACTGTACAATGTGTTCTATAACTGTTAAATCTTGGCTCTCAAAGAAGTGAGGCTCCTAATATATGAAAAACATCATAGTTGAAGATACTTTAGTGATGGAATTTCCAATTCAAATTGAAGCATATAGAAGAAATGACCAGACAGAACTTACAGAAATTCACAGTGAAGGAAGCTGGGAACTTTCTTTTTTCTGCTTTGTGTACTTACTCCTTTCTTTAAAAATTAAAAGTAGGTATTCCTCTAGAAAAACAAATATCCTACATGCTGAGGAGAAGCCTGGCTTCTCATCCAGTCCTGCTATGTGGGATCCTGGAGCAGGAGCGCTTGCTCTGGCCCAGCACTAGCCTTCTGGAATCCATTCCTGCCCATGTGGCTGTGGTGGAGTCCCACCACTGCCTGGCAGCAGTCCTCTGGTAGTGCCCAGCCACAGGCAGCTGCAGCGTTCTCTGCTTACATGGCTTCCTCCACAGGCCACTCACCACAGTTGCTGCTTGCACCTTCCATTTCTGGGCAGCTCTGCCTGTAAGCAGGCTCTTCCTTATTTGGAGGTAGAATCTCACCCTGGCTGCCACCTTTCTCAGCTTGAGCCCTTTGAACCCCAGTTTCTGGCCTGATCAAAGGGGCCCTCAAATGCCATTTGGAGGTCATGAAAAGACAGACACTATAGCCCAGGGTATGTGTTGGTGGTCACTCCTCATGGGACCAAGTATAGGAGCTTTTGATCTGAAAGCACAGTGAAGCAGAGTTTCGAGATTCAGTCTTCAGAGCATCACCAGGAAACTGGAATTCCATACTGAGCTCAGATGGAAGACTCAGACCTCACAGAGCAAGAGGAAATGACTGTTGTCAGGGGTGACGTCATGGCTAACTCCATGGAGATGAATTTCTATTCATCTTTTACATGAGGAATTACCTGTTTTTCTTCCCATTTTAAAGGAAAAGAAACATAGGCATAGGAACATAATGAACTTCAGTTTCCACACTGACATATTTGGAGAATTATATTAACTTTTCATTACTATAACATGTACTTGAGATAGGTCACTTCAATAGAGGTTTGTTTTGGGCTCACGGTTTTGGAAGTATAGGGCCCAAACAGCATTGCACAGGCCCTGGCATACCACATCATGATGGCAGTGTGACTCTGGTCTTTCTCCTCTCTCTAGAAAGCCATCAGGAGACTTCTATTCCAGTGATCTAATCAAACCTAACACTTCCCAAAGGCCACAGAGGGATTACATTTCCATTTCCTCACACAATTGATAGGTTTCTTAGTTACTTTTCTGTTGCTGTGTAGAGACACCCAGGCCTATGCCTTTCTTCTGCTCTCCAAGCTGCAGTTTCTAATTGTTCCAGATGACTCTGGACATATGACTTAAAAGATTGCTGTGAAGTCCTATATGGGATATCTTACAGAGTGGACATCCTTCTCTGCATGTTCCCTTTCCTTTAAAAAAAATTACCACACTTGTATCATGGCAGAGTGGGTTCTCTCTTTCCACCTTGTGAGTCCTGGATTGAACCCAGGTCATCAAGTTTGGAACCAGACACCTTTACTGGCTGACCTATCTCACTGACTTTCTTGATACAACCACATAAACTCATGCAGGGCATTCTGGGAGAAAGCTAAACTGGGCAGAAAACTAGAACAGACATTCTTCCTGATCTTTCTTCTCTTCCCAGATTTGTGATGTGTATTCACACAGCTGACTATGATAGTCCTTTTCAGGGACTCTGACCTTCTGGGGACAGATTCTTCTAGTAGTTCTGGGAACTGAACCCAGGACCTTGAACATGCCAAACCAAGGGTCAGGTTTCTGTGTTGTTTGGTTGTTTTCAATATTGTCTTGCCTAGACTGACCTAGAACAGGCAATCCTGCCTTTGCATTCTGACATGCCAGGCTGCATCAGGATCAGTTTTGATTAGAACACCCATCTCTCTTTCCCAGAAGTAATCCAATATCTCTGCAGGTTCAGATAGCTCTCTGGCCTAGTCCCAGATGCACCCAGTACTTCAGAGAAGCTGAATAGCTATTCTAAGTAGGCTCTGTGGGGGTTCTTCACCTTCTCTTTGACCTCTCAGTCTCCCAAAGTCCTTACTGCCCTGGGGCCAAGAGAAGTCCGTAGGTAGCAGGTCACCACATATCACAGGAGGCTAGAGGTCCTGAGCTATCCAGGGATGGGTGAAAGTTAAGGAGCCCTGATCCTGGGAATGGCAGAGTGAAGTCAGATGGTTGACACCTGTGTATATACACACGCCATCCTTCCTTACATTAGAGGAGTCTACATGTCCTGAACTTGCAACATGCCACACTTATTTTATTTATTGACAGTCTAACTTTATAGCCCAGGCTGGCCTCAGACTTGTGGCAGTTCTCCTGCTGTGGCCTCCCAAGTGCTGAGATTACAGGGGTTTGCCATCACACCATGCTGCTACATTTTTTTAAAAAATGTTTTTATGTGTTGAATATAGGTAGACCCCTTTCCATATCTCTGTATCAGAGTTTACAGCCTGCCACTTTTTGACATGGCTGGGCCCAGGCCTTTTGTACTCTTATGAGATGAGTTTGGCTGTACCATCTCTTTAGTTCTTTCCAAGTTCTCCCCCTATCAAAAGTTAAAAAGTCTGTGACTGCTGTCAGGCCTCAAGAAGCATAGCCAGGGCTTGGCCTAGCATCCCAGACTTGCTGTTTTCCTTGGTCCCTTGGGCCCTGAAGGAGAAGCAAGGGTAGGCATTCACATTGTACCCATTCTTGGGCACCTGGTTGAGTGACAGTGTCCAGGTGAGGCGCAGCTATTATGGCAGCCCAGCTCAAGACAAGTGGTGTGTACATATGCTTGCTTCTGAGTACATGAGGGCTTGACAGTGCCTTCCTGATACAGGCAATTAACTTTTCTTCCAGCACAGGGCCTGACTGAATTTCTGGAAACTTTCAAACTTATTATAAAGGGTTTAGTGCCTATAGGTAAAGTCTAGAGGTGGAGGAAGAAGCTGTTTGGGCTATAAGGGGATAGAGAGGAGGTCTGATCAGCTGGAAATGAAGACCAGATAAGTGATGAAGGAAGGAGAGTGAGAGCCAGGGAAAGGGAGAGGAAGACAGGGAGCAGAGAGAGAAGGGGGACAGAACCATGCCAGAAGTGGATGTCTCAAGGGTTGGGCAGGGTCTCATCTCTGTCTTACCTAGGCATTCTCTGCATGTCCTTAGGTTTGGGTTCCAGCTATAGTAAAGGCATATGTGGCCTGGTGAGGCTATCCTCTGTCTGGCCGTGATGACAGCCCAGATGGTTTCCTCCTCCACCTCTGGGCCTCTGCAGCCACTGGCATCAAACAAGTAAGTTTGGAGGCTTCTAGACGTTCACTCAGGCCTGTAATAGAAGAAAAGTTGAGCACTTGTACCATGGCACTTCTAAGACCCTAAAAATGGAGAGAGGAGCTTTAAGACTACCCAGGAAGCAACTGCAGGGGTTCAGAAGTGATGCTTTAGCTGCAGCTAGGGTTCCTCAGGACTTAGAGTAAGAGGCTTTATTTTAGGTTCTGCCCTGTGTGAACCTAGAGTGGTGTTGACTCCCTCTGGTGATATCATATAGGCTAGGGAAGAAGGTTGGACAGACAGACACATGGTAGGGAGAACCACAGATGAACAAGATCAGAGTCAGCTGAGAGGAAAGGCTGCTGGAAAAAGGCTGGTATGCATTTCCACTTAAATCAGAGATCCCAGCCCTGGGTAGAAATGCATTTCTGTTCCTAAGCTGGAGCAGTGAACATCTAGGCAGCTTTCTGTCTTGCTTTTGCCAGCACCAACCCTGGACACCCAACTGGTTTTCTGATCCTCACTGTCAGCTTGTGGGATTTGGGGAGGGGGGGGGAGTGGGCTGGGAACCATATGAACTCTTTGAAAATATCTCATAAACTAGGAATTGGGATGCCCATATTCCCAATGGTATCACCACTAGTTGAGACACAAAGCCTTTGCTTTAAAAAAGAAATGTGTTCTCTGTACTCCTCCCCTAGAGAGGGCGACTCAGCAGAGGGTTCTAATGTGAACAGAGATGTACAGGCTGGCAGTGAGTGTCCACGCCACCCCCAGGCAGGCAGGGTTGTCTGTTGTTCACTGCCATCTCCCTAGCACATTAACTGTACCTGTCATGCAAGGAATACTCCACAGGTACATGGCAAAGCAGAGCTATAGCAGTCGGTTAGCTTGGTTGGTTTAAGAATACATCAGATCCGCAAGGAAGTGAGGTCTGACAGCTGACCTGGGTTGACATACTCATAAAATGATGATATTGAAGCTCAGAGGTGGGTGGGAAGGTAACAGGTTGCCCATGTTGGACCTAGGCAGAAGACTATTCATTCAGAGGACAGTCAATGAATGAGAGACCTCTTTGGCATGATGAAGTTAGCAGATGACAACGAGGGTGATTAACAGGTAGAAGGGGCATCATGGAGGCTGAGGCTGTTACCTCCTGAGGGATAGTTTTTACATGCCCTGGTGTTCCACAGCATGGCAGCAGAGCATGAAAGCTCTTTGTTAGCTTAGCTGCTCAGCCAGTATCAACTCTGCCATCAGACTAAAGCTAGAATGTGACCTAGTACTTGCTGGCTTCCCTACTCCTGCCTTGGCCCTACATTCAATCTCATCGTGGCAGCCATGGGTTATAATGAGGACCTAGGGGAGATTATGTCCTTTCTATGCTTGAAACACCACAAAGACCTTCCCTCACACCCAATCATGTTCCCTGTAAAACAGAATATTCTTACTATGGTGTACTATGTCCTATGGATATGTCTTTGACCCTCTTTGACATACTAAAGTATAGCTACAAGCTCTCCTGCCTCTGGGCCTTTGCTTACTTCTCACCTGCAGCTTTCCTTCCAGTTTTCTGAATATTCTCCACATATTCTTTCCAGTTATGTTCTGAGCCTTAAGTTTCCTGGCATTCAATATAAAAACACAGCCCTCACCCCATACTCTCAGCCCCTTCCCTGGCTCTATATTTTCTTAACACCCTAAGAGTAACAACTATAGTCAGACACCACATAACATTTCATTCAATAACAGACTGCATGTACCACAGAGATTCCTAAGATTGTCTCCTAGTGTTTGCAGATATGTCTTAGTTTGTGTAAGGACACTATGATGGCACAAGTGCCTGATGTAGTTCTCAGAAGGAAGGAACCATGTTGATTGTATATCATTTACGTCTACATTCTGTTTCATGCCTGCCTGGGAGGAAAATGGAATCATTGTCTCATTTCTTGCTGAAGATCCTCAGCACAGAGAGCAGATCCTTGTGCCCAGTAGGTACTCAGCACATATCTACCAAACCTCCTGTAGATGAACACTACACACACACACACACACACACACACGCACACACACGCACACACACGCACACACGCGCACACCCCTACCAGACCTGTAGATGAACACTTTAAATAATTATGTGCATTGGTGTTTTGTCTCATGCATTTGTGTGTGAGAGTATCATGTCTTGGGAGTTACAGAGAGTTGTGAGCGGGCATGTGGATGCTGGGAATTGAACCAGAGTCCTCTGGAAGAGCAATCGGTACTCGTCACTACTGAGCCCTAGATGAACATTTTTACCACCTGAAAGTTGTGTGACATTGGGAAGAGCATCATTGGATATTAGTGACCCAGTCCCTGAAATGGAGAGGATATATGGAAATTTAAAATTGCCACCCCCTCCTCCAAATATAATACATGCAAAACCTGCCCCACTCCAGCAAAGCAAACAATAAAAAAACACCCTGGCTGTCTTCTAAGCCAAGTCTTGTAGACTTTTAGCCTGAAGCTATAAGCCCAGGGTTGTTTGAACTTGACTTCTGAATCTCAGGGACACCTACTTCTCTTGTTTGTGTGGGTCTGTCCTTCTCCTCTTTGCCTGCTTAAGTGTTCCCTAGCTAACCCAGTCCTTGGTGGCCTTGTCCTTTGTGTTGTGCCCTCCCCCAACCCCCAGACTTCTCTGTGCTCCTGCTTAAGTACCCAGCCTTTCCATTTTTCTCTAGCTTTCCTCTCACTGTGCAATAAAGCAGCTGTTCAGATAGCCATAGGCAACTATGAGGCAGGCTGGTCAGCCACACCTTTGAGAAGCACCCATAAAACTCTTCCTAACTCAGTAGGGGCCACCACTCTGCTGTCCCCAGGCAGGACTTAACTAGTGGAATCTGAGGCTTAGGACACAGGAAACCCTCCTGCCCTGTAGCCCTACACCTGGCCATCCCTTGCATGAAAATGATTTGTGCTGCAAGCCTGAACTGCCTGCCACCACACAGAACCCTGCCAGCAGAGTCTTAGGAAACAAGCCAGAGGCTGGACTCACACAGTTTAAATGTGAGTTTTGACTTTGTCATTTGATAAATACAGACTGAGTTCTGAGTACCACATGCTAGATACTGTACTGGGCAGAGAACACAGCTTCTCTTGACCTTTCTAGTTGGGAGTTCCACTGAGCCAAAGATAGGCCCCTAGAACAAATAAGTACTCTTCTTTTCTTGGGGACAAGTCACCCATCACTACCTCATTCCTTTAGACCCATCTGGATCTGTGACGTGTATTCATGGCTAGGTGAGTCATGCAGCCTGACTGAACCCCAAGTTTCTCTAACCCCATCACCTTGTCCAATAGGCTATCAGTTCATAGAGAAGCCATGGGCTGAATCAAGGCTCACCCACATTCATTACCAAATACTTACTGAATGGATATCAGGAACCAACCTACCAATGGAGAACACACCAAGGAACAATCAGAAAAGCCACCTACAAAACAAAAAGGGAATTTCTGCCACTTAGAATCGGGAAAGTGTTTCAGGCAGAGGAACCAGCATGTACAGTACTGTAATGAAGCCAGAAAGTAGGATATGACATCAAGAAAGTCATAAAGGCCTGTGTGAAGGGACCATCAGCCACTGGGAACACTGAAGAGTTAGGCCAGAGGGGAGGGGGACTGGAGAGGTGACTCAGCAGTTAGGAGCACATGGTGATAATACAGAAAACCTGGATTTGGTTTCTAGCACCCACAAGGTGGCTCACAACCATCTGTAACTCCAGTTCTAGGGGACCCAACACCCTCTTCTAACCTGCATAGGTACCAGCCATGCTCACAGTGCACAGACATACATGCAGGCAAAACACCCATATGCGTAAAATAAAATGAAATTTTAACACATATTTATTTTTTATTGGATGTGTATGAGTGTACTACATGAATGTCCAGTATTTGAAGAAGCCAGAAGAAGATTTCTGAATCCTTGGAACTGGAGTTACAGATGGTGATGAGCCTCCATGTAGGTCCTTGGAATTGAATACCCCATCCCCACTCCCACCTCATCCTCTGGAAGAGCAGTCTGGGCTATCTCTCCAGATCAAAACTAAGCAGCCCTGCATTTTAAAGGTGAGGAGATTAACCTTATCCTTTAAGTTTCATCCTTGGCAGAGGTCTGCTTTGCTCTTCAAGTGACTAAGGAGGCCCTCATTGCATAATGGGACCAGAGGAAACTCAGAAATGCCAAGCTTGGCTGTAAATGCTGATTCCCTGTAAAGAGAACAACAAGGGCCCTGGGCATCCACTTGATAAGGAAATGTCTGTTTTGCTTTTTCTTTTTGTCTGAGAGAGGATTTCAAGTATCTCAACCTCACCTCATACTTGCAGTATAGCAGATAGCCTTGAACTCCTCCCTCTATCTCCTAAGTGCTGGGATTCCAAGTCAGTTAGTTCCCTCATGTCCAACTTGGAGTGTTTTTAAAGCATCTTTCCATTCCAATGGTAGACTTAGGGTGACTTTCAAGACAAGGACCAGGAGGTAGAACAATTGTTGTCATATACTCGCTCCCTCTTAGACCTCACCAGGTTGCAAGGAGAGTTGAGGAGAAGAAACACCACCACCTTCACCCTAGCCTAGAAGGCACACCATCATGGGCAGGGTGGGATGAGGTGTAGGGTCTGTGGAGGTTTCTTTCTGCACGTGCAAGGTGGGGTTTAGAAGCATCAGCCACTGGCCCCTAAGTGTGAAAAAGATAGCTCCTTTCCCACAGAGCAGATAGGTGCCTGAAGAAGAAGAGATTTAGGGGGGCAGGATTGGGTAATTAATCTTGGCTTGGAAAACCTAGATGGATACTTGAATGAATGGATGTATAGATTCATTAATGAATGGATGGATGGATGGGTGGGTGGATAAAATGGGTGGGCTGCGTGGGTGGCTTAGAAAAGGGCTGGCTAGCAAACTCTCAGTTTGCAACTAAGTGTGGTGTTTCTATCCTGTTCCCAGGGGTCTGTCTTTAGTGTGGTGGCAGCTCTCTTCCTCACCCCCCCACCCCCCCACCCCCCCTCCTGGCCAGGTCCAGCCTCAAAGTCCCAGTTTCTTTGTTTCATCTTATTCTCTGGCTGTCTTCAGGCACTACCTCCCTTATTGCCCACCTCCAAGATATCCTGAGCTCAACCAGTTTCACCCCCTCAAAACCCTGAACCCCTGGGTCTGTGGGGTCTGTAAGTGCCAGAATCTCTGAGGTGCATCTCTGGTGCAGTGAAAGGAAGCACGTCACGAAGGTCCCTACCTACTTGTCTACACCTACACATACACACTCCCACACGTCCTTCTGTGCCCCAACCCCAGCTCTGCTTGTTCGCACCTTAAACAGCTCTTCTGCTCGGTGGGATCCTCTAGGGCTAGCTTCTGCCTGCCAGGTTTCAGACCCTAAGCTATCACAGGCAGCCTCAGATCCCTGCGTGTGTCCAGTGCACGCACAGGCGCAATGTCCATACTTTTTCAGTCCCTTGGCCCCACACAGCAGCCAGCCCAGTCGCAAACAAGCCCATACTAATACACAACGCCCTCGGAACACAGCCCACGCAGGCAGCCCCGCCCACACAGTCACACTACCACCTATAAACAATCGCACACAAACACCACCCCCACGCAACCACTGCATCACTCAGTCCCGCCGAGACCTACCGGCATGTTCAGAGGCTGGTTTCTAGTTAATCGCTTCCCCCCCCCCCCCCATCACCAGCCCGTGACATTCACACGTAGGGCAGAACAGAAATTTATAGCCACACTGATACACGGTCCTGAACGCACCGCCAAGGGCTCACCCGTGGGCTCGTAAGTCACTAGAAAAAAATATTAAAGCGTTCCCTCCCTTCTAGCTTTGGTACGCGCGCGCGCACGCACAGCACCCCCTCCCAGCCCTCACTCGGTCTTTAGGCGCCTAGGAACCTCGCAGCAGTGACCTGGCCACAGCGGTGAGAGCCGCGAGAGCGTCTCCTTGGCGTCCCCTCCTCCCGCTCGCGCCCAGTTTACCACTCCTCCTCCCTGCCCCCTCCCTCTTCTCCCCTCCTCCGCGTCTGGGGCGCGGGCTGCGCGCAGCCAAGCCCCCTTGTCGCGTGCCCCTCCCCGCGCGCGCCCTGCGCCCGCATCGTGCTAGCCCAGTGGACGTGGCCACAAGGCCGTCTCTAATTACCTCCTGTCCCCCCGGCGGCCAGTGAATAATGGCTACTGAGGGCACTCGCAGGCGCTGCTGAGCAGGAAGCCAGGGGCTGGAGAGGCGCGGCGCGCACGGGAGCGCGAAAGAGGAGCGAGCCCAGCGCCAGCGCTCGCGGCGCGCAGAGAAAGGAATCGTGTGAGCGCTCACATATTTTTCTCCCAAGGATCTCATCTGGCGGTTGGGTACTGGAAGAAGCGAGGGGGAGAGCGCAACGTTGCAGAGAGACGGCAAGAGAAAGGGAGACTGCGAGACGCGCCACGCCGGCGCCCCAAGACCCAGGAGGAGCCCGCAGGTATTGTTGGCGGCGAAGCTTTGTGTCTTCGGCGGGCTGCTCCGGGCAAGAGGGCTCCTTGAATCCCGGCCTGCCACCGCGCTCTGACCTGCCGTGGAGCAGGGCTGCTGACGGGGGTCGCCGGGGGCACCCCTCCCACCGCGCCGCGATCCTTGTTGGAGTTGCGGGTTTGCGTGTTTGGAGGTTTTCCATGTGGGTGGAGGGGATCAGTCTCAGGAGAAGGAATTTCTTTTCTCTTTCTTTCTTTCTTTCCTTTCCTTTCCTTTCCTCTTCTCTTCTCTTCTCTTCTCTTCTCTTCTCTTCTCTTCTTTTTTCTTTCTTTCTTTTTTTTTAATGGCCGCAGCAGTTAGGTTGTGCTGGGGATTCTCCCCTCCTTTTTGCTCCACAATGCCTTGGTGAGCGGTCACGGCGACCGAGCTACTGGTGGAAGAATTGGGGCTGAGATGTCGCGGCGGGTGGCCGCAGATGGGGATGCTGGAGAAGGAAGGAGTTCACCTCAAGTTCGCAATCTGTGTCGGGAAGCTGGTTCGGCCTGGGAGGGCGTTTCAATCACCGGTCCTACTGTGAGCAACCAGTGAGAAACTTCCCGAGAGTGCTGTCTCCCCGGGGACGGTTCCCTGACGCCTCTGGACGCTACTGCTACCCTTCCTCTCAGCCTTGGAGCGTTTAAGCCCCCTCCTCAGCCCCCTCCCCCATTTCCCAGCAGCTTCCGGATCTGGTGGACTGATAGGCTTCAAACACTTCCCCTAGATACCCCTCCTCATTCCCTGTTGCGTGTCCCCTGTCCTGCGCCAGCCCGGCTGCTAAAACAGCTGAGTGGCCGGCCAAGCGGACAATAAAATCTCATGCCTTTGCGGTGAGGGGCAGGGGTCATGACTCAGCCTCTCCTGTGACTGCTGACCCTGAGCCCTAGGCACGGGAAGGAACTCCCTCTTTCTTCCTTGTTTGGGTTGGAGAGGTTACCACTGGATGGTGTGGAGAGGAGGCGAGTAGGGGTGCCCAGCAGGGAGAGTTGGGGTGCACTGGCTGGGCTGTGGATTCTGTCCGCCCAGGCTTGACGATTGGCTGGTGCCTTTGGGCACGTAGAAGAACCTACTCTAACCTCAGCCTCCTCCTCTCCTGTACAATGCAGGCTGAGAGGTGATCCCGGAGGTGATGTGCTTGTATGACAAGTGCTTGGCTTCCTGAAATGCACAGCAGACACCAGTGCTCTGGTGACCCAGAGATCTGCAGCCTGCGCTTTCCCTGGGATGAAATGGGCCGAA
This sequence comes from Grammomys surdaster, assembly GCF_004785775.1. Classification (NCBI taxonomy): domain Eukaryota; kingdom Metazoa; phylum Chordata; class Mammalia; order Rodentia; family Muridae; genus Grammomys; species Grammomys surdaster. The sequence continues at coordinate 2,306,393 of NW_021604711.1, read as the reverse complement.
GGGCTGCTAATGGGGGAGGGTGATAGAACAGTTATTTTTCACACTGGTGCCATGGGAAAGAAGGTCTGTCCCAGAGAATTCCTGGGGACTGCAGTCCAGAAAGGGGGAGGGCTTAGCTCCAAGGGGGGGGCTTCTAGGTCAGAGTCTTGGCACTCAAAGCTGTCAGATCTTCACTTTGGGTTTGTGGAGAGGTGTGGGGCTGGGTGGGTGTTGTGAACCTCAGCTTTGATAGACGACTAGTTGAGCTGCTCAGGGGGAATGGAGTCCAGATACCATAGGCTGCCTGTTCAAGCTGGGGAAGACACCTCTCTACCTAGAAACAGGATTCTTAGGGGAACAAGGAAGTTCCTTTTGGGGCTAGGGAAATGGATTGTCTTTAGACTGTTCTGTGGCTGGGTCTAGAAACCCAAAGAGTTAACCTTCTCCCAGAAATCTGTCAGTCCCTAAACAACAGAGAAACATTGTTAGCCCCTCCATGCTAACAGCATGATACTGCCTGGCAGGAGCTGCAGATCCAGACCCCGCTTTCCCTATTCATTGGAGCAGTAGATTCTGCCACTAGCTGGACAGGATGCATGCTGGTTCCTTATTTAGAGACCTTGTAGGAGACAAAAGTCAGAGCTTGTGGATCAGGCATCCAAGCTGTGGCCTTGTAGCTCAAGGGAAAGAGGTTCTAGGCCTGGGTCATGGAAACTGAGAGGGCTGTCATCATAGGGACTGGGTTTAGGAAGAAGAGAAACACGACCTTTCTGACTCTCTGCTTACACCCACACCTTCACCCCTACAGCTGAAGACCTGGGTCTTTTAGAGTGACTTTCTGACCACCAAGATAGACTGTGACATTTGTGAGTTGAGACAGCTTGGCGATGAGGGCTCTGGGACATAGAGCTTCATTTTGTTGTTCCAAGTTTGTTGCTGCCTACTGTTCAACCCCAAGGCATAAGCACCTTGGAGAGTTGTGTGTGGTGAAGGAAAGCTGGGGATACAGCACAGAGGGGACTACTTACCCTGCTCTGGACATCACCTCCATTTCCTGTAGGCAGAAGCTATTCTCACAGAACCTCAGAGCCAGGCATACTGCAGACAATATTGTCTGGTATTTGGCTAGACAAACATAGGAGTGAATGATTAATGAGTGAGTCAGTGAGTGAAAGGGGATTAGAAGCAGCCGGTCATTTTTTAAAGGTATTTTTGACATATATATTATAACACAGTTTACAAAAAACCCTGAAAAATTGAGAAAAACAAACAGATTATTGAGTGTCTTAATGGGCTCTGATAGTGTCTACATGTTGGTATGATTCTTCCCACATGTTGGCTTTGATGGTTGGTGATTTAAAGGCTTTCTTGAGTTGTCCATATTTAGATGTATGTATGCCCTGCTTTTGTTTGTTTTGAGGGGATGCTGATAACACCAGCCTTTTCCTGTTCTATAACCAGCTCTTTGTAAACACCAATGTTAGTATCTTCAGGCTTTTCCAGTCAAGTGGATTTGGTATAATTCACTTAATACTGCCCTTTGTTCTATATACTGGAACAAGAATTATGGAGTTGAGTATATTTTATGTAGAGAGCCTTTTCTGGTGTTTAAAGGTGATTTCCTCAAAATGCTGCTGCTGCCACCACCATGAAAGGCTCCAGCATGCCTGCAGTGGAAGAAAAAGGCTTCTCTGGCTTTCTTGGGCTAAGTAGGACACTGTTCTTCCCTCCCTACTGTCTAGAAACTTCTTCGTGCTGCAAAGAACCTTGGCAATGACTCACTTGTCTGACCTCCCTCTTTTGACTCAAGAAGAGGAAACCATAGCCCAGAGGGGAAGTGAGTCCCAAGGTCACATATCAAGAACCTGCTACTGATCTGGCATTTGGGTTATTGTATCTGGGAGGAGTCCTAGGCCGAGTTTGCCCATTTCATAGATGAGAGACTAGGTGAGGAGAACCATTCAGCTTGTCCCTGCTGTCTATAGCTGGAGCGGTAGCAAATAGGCTCCTGACATCTTCTGTGTCATGTACACTGCTGTGGCAGTGGATCTAGGGCTACTACTTAAATCCCCAGCCTGAAGTTGGTTAACCCTCCCCTGACCTCTTACCCCTTTACCATCTCATTTTCCAAAGGAAAAAGCTGAGGGTCTGAAGCAAGTGCATCAAGAGAGGTGGAGCTGTAGAATTCAGGCCCCAGGTGGTAATTCCTCTCTGCTGCAGCTTCCAAGTTCAGAGACCCAGCTGTGGTCTGTTAGGAGCTGGGAAGATACAAGCACCTATCAGATGCACTGTGTCTGGGATGGGGATCAGTTAAGTCCATTTAGAATTCTTCTGATCTGAAGTTGACTATGGACACCTGGGGTGAAAGGAAGGAAAAGAAACAGATGAAAAAGCAATTCTAAAAAAGGGGGGGGGGGGCTTGGAAGGAAGAAAATGGAAGAAGAAAAAAAGAGAAATGGGATAGAAAGGATTTTAGATCAAATAAAGGAAGTAAAGAGAAAGCCCTATGGACCTCATCAAGTATCCAGAAAGAACTGGAACACTACTTCAGTGGGATGTCAGGCCAGCTGGTGCTGGGTACCATGGAGTGGCTATACAGGGCTGAGTGCTGTTCTGTCACCTTCTCCATAGGAAACAGGAAACAGAGCGGCCACTAGCCTGGGTCTTATATGCTTCTATGTGGTTTAGGTCCTTTTGACCCCAAACATGTTGCACCCAGCCCTGGAGACCCTTGTAGCATGCAGCTGTGGCTTCTGATTTCCCACTCAAGAACAGGGCCCTTTTTGTCTCCTCCCTGCCAGCACTTCATCCATGAAGGTTGAAACTGTGCTGAATATGGACATATGGACATTTGTGTAGGATGTGTGCAGGTGAGTGCTCATCTGTGTGTCATGTTTTGGGGTATGCCCATGTGTGTGCCTCTAATCCTCCTTCCCCCTTATTTATTTTTTTGAAACAGGAATCTTACTATGTAGCTATCTGGCCTTCAACTTGTGACCCTCCTGCCTCCAAATGCATATTCCTCTGTCTAGACACACATGCCTCTATGTTCTCCTGTGGGTGCCCTCCATGTGGATGCATGCACATCTCTGCAGGTATGTGCTGGGGGTGGGATGCAAGCTTGTGTATGTGTGTGGTTGTGACCATATAACAACCTCCTGATGGCCTTGAGGAGACCCAAGAGCCAGGCTTTTATGCAGTTCTCAAGGTTGTAGATGGTAGGAAAAGTGAGGTATGGCCTTTTACTGAGAAGGATACACTGGGAGAGCAAAAAGAAGGAAAATCCTAGAAGACTGTCTTTCTTGTGGTCTCCAAGGAGATCAGCCTGTGAAATGATCCGCACGTTAATTAAAAAAGATTATATCCTGATTGAGCTGTTTCTGCTCAACCCCCAGCCAGGAAGAGGCTGAGGCTACACAAGGGGGGGTCTGGATAAGCAGGGTCTAGCCACAGACTCAGGACACAGGTTGGAGGGCTATAGTCAGTGTTGGAGATATGTGGTCGATTAGGGTCCCCTGAGGTGATGCCCTCAAGGGCCAAGGTGCTGGATGGATCTACATTCATGTGCATGGTACTACGTCATTATTTGCATAACTCAGTATGTTTCATTTTATAGAAAACCAACATGGCTTCATGCAGCCAGACGTTGGGAACTCCAGGCCATACCCAGTTCTCTGGCTTCAAGACCCAGCCTGTTTTCTTAGTTCTTGGCTGCCCCCAGACTCCCATTTTTGAGCTTAACTTCTACAGAAGCTCTGGGAAGCTAAGGCCAAGAGAGTCTTCTCATTGTCCATGTCACTAAGTTCCTTCCTTTCTGAGGTCTCATCCACACAGAATATAAGCTGCGTTGTTTCTTCATGTAGGGGATTTGACAGCTCACCTAGATGGTCATCATCTGACTTGCACCATTTGTATCTGCCGGTATTGTCCTATGTTGATTGATAATCTGTGACAGACCAGACTCAAATGCCATAGGGCTTTCGGGCACTGCAACCACACTTGGGATGTACATGCTAAGATATCTCTAGGAAAGCCCAGGTCTGGAACTGCTCTGCTTTGCTTGGTTATCTTTCCTGTTAACCCAAGGAGTGTGCTGGTAGCGAGTCACAGTCACAAGCATCCAATGATAAGATATTCCTGTAAACCTGCTCACCTCAGCATCTGGGAGACCTGCCCACCACTGCACCTCTTCCTACTCCCACACACTAATTGGCTGCCTCTGCCCCAGGCTTGCCCCGATTCGCTGAGAGGGAAAGACTCATATCCAAAAGAATTGAAGGTTACTGTCCCAAAGTAGCTGAGCCTAATTTTCCCTTTGGTGCAACAGTGATGGTAGTTTTTCCTGGCAAGTCTGTCAGGAAGTGAGGTAGGGTTTGTTTAAGTGCCTGACAGCCCCAGATGCAAAAGGACCCATCTGTACATCTCTACATCCATAACATATGTATGCTGCCATGGGAGAGGAGTTAAGTTTGCTGACTACTGAGGAGAAAGACAAAATGTAATTCTTTAGGGTTTTCTAGGAGACAGCCTTGGGTGCAGCTAACTCATCTCAGTATGAGCCTCTTGGGGAGCTAATGTGCTCACTGGAGCCACCTAAGGTTACCTCATTAAAAGAGGAATGTTTGGGAAAAGCAGTGGAATACTCCTGCTGGGCTGGATCCCAATGAGATTTATTAGATCTGACCTCACATTCTTACAGGGAGCTTGACCAGGGGGAGGTGTTATAAGTCGGAAAATAGTACTCTCAGAATGAGAGGGGTGGGTAGGATGGGAGGTCAGCTTCTTCATGTTCCAAAGGGCAGAACTGGGAGGGAAGAAGACAGGTGTCCACTCACCCGACAAAAGCCCTTGGCACCCATATAAACAGTGACCTTGCCTGCCCCAGTCACCCCTGCAGGCTGCCACCTCTCAGGAGCAGTTTCAGCTGAGTTCCCACCTCTTTTTTTTTTTTTTGGTTTTTCGAGACAGGGTTTCTCTGTATAGCCCGGGCTGTCCTGGAACTCACTCTGTAGACCAGGCTGGCCTCGAACTCAGAAATCCGCCTGCCTCTGCCTCCCGAGTGCTGGGATTAAAGGCGTGCGCCACCACCGCCCGGCGAGTTCCCACCTCTTGTCTTCTTCCTGCCCATAATTCGACTTCTCCCCACTGCTATGGGTCAAGGCTTGGGCAGCTGTGTTTAAAATGCTCACCTGTTATCTTGTTTCATCACACAGGTCTGAAGAGACCCATGCTTGCATACTGCCAGTCCAAGTTGGCAGTGCAGATGAGGCCATAGGGCCAGCTGGTTTTCCTGGAGATGTAACCAGAGTACCTGTCACCTACTTTCTCAAGACCCAAAATCTAGTTGTTTCTGTGACACATTCTGTTTACAATCATAATATCAGCTGTTGCAGCTAACTGTATATGGGTCAGATATGGACCCCAGACCACCATTTGCTGCCCAATTAAATCACTGTTAACACTAGGTCACTGTGTTGCCCTGTAGTACAGTTAGTGTGGAGGACATTCTCTCAGGAAGCTCTCTGGTTCAGTGAGACCCTAGCAGGGTTGGGGTCAGAAGAGATGCAGTAGGGATGCCTGACAAAGGCATGTAGAAATAGGAAACACAAAATAGGGCTTTTTTTTCTGGGGTTCAGTAAGGCAAAAGCAGAATTAGAGTCTGGCCATATAGGCTAGCTTATGGTCTAGGCTTCAGCCAGAGCCCAAGTGGCCAGGAACAGGTATGGGTAGGCCATCTTGGAGGTTAGAATGTAGAATAAAGGTGCTGCATAGAGGGTATCTAGATCAGGCTGACATAGGTCAGCCTGACCTTGTACTTGTGGCTGTGAAACTATATTGCTGACAACCCATATGTCTGTCTAGGAGGCCCTGCCCTAGGAGACCCTGGCAAGTGTCCCAGAGGAAGGGGACTCAGAGCACAGTATTCTTTGCCAGAGAAGGAGCGTTGGCAGCTCAGTATTCTCAACATTGTGCTTGGGGCCTACAGTGCAAGACAAGGAGTATGTGTGGATATGAGCAGCTCTAGATCAGAGTGGGCGCAGAGCAAGCCCAGGTAGTACCTGCAGCTGACAAGGCACTGGGCTATGACTGCTTTGAAACACATCACATGGAAAGCACTGGGAAAGAAGGGCTCACTAGGCAGAGAGCATGACTAGCTCAGAGGTAGGACCACTGTCGAGTCAAGGGAGGTTGGCAAGTCTACAACCATTTCCAAGGATATGGACAGTCCATCTTCTCAATACCCTTGTGTCCCCTTCCTGTTGGGGCTCCTGTACAGACCTCCTGGCTGAGGACAGCTAGAGGGATGCAGGGCCTAACCTGTTCCCTAATCACCTGCCTGAACCACAACCGCTGGCCAGCCATTCTCTATACCAAGGAGCCCTGAGGTCAGGCAGGGAAGAGATGTGGCAGTCCTGGGAGCCATAATCACAACACAGTAGACTGAAGTACTAGATTTAAAGGATTAGGATACGGATTGGGGTATAGCACCAGAGCCTGGGTAAAAGCCTGCTGGGTACCAGGCCTCAGCCTCTCTTATTTCCTTTCTTCAGACTTTCTGTCGGTAGAATGTTTCTTCACCTCTAGTTTGTAGAAACTGAGGTGTTCATAGATGGTCTTGGAGTAGCCCCTGGCCATGGCTGGCATCGACTCCTGGGATGTTGGGTGTGGTAGGGTAGCGGGAGAAGAGGCTCTTCTTCTGCTGAACTCCCTAGTTAGTGTTTATGAGTGTACACAAAGACTGAACCCAGGGTTGCAGCAGGCCTGAAGCAGGAGTAGGTATTAGCAAGGTAGAGCTTCCTAGGACTCATGTCTTAGGGCCCTAGGGACAGGGGCACTGATCATAGGTCACTCTGGGACTACAGAGTAATTTACCCTGGGCCAGGCTCTGAGCTGCCATTCGTGTATTTTCTGCTGTGTAATACAAACATAACCTCTCTGGGCATTGATCTGCAAAGGGCTCGTTCTCCTATTGTTCACTGTAACATGATTGGCTGAGGAGGGCAAGTCAAGGGGATGAACCTTCAGGGTCCCCTCTCCAGTGATCCCAAAGAGACATGCTGAGCCCATTTTTGTGTTGGGGACTTTTACAACACTTGTCACCTACTGAAGGTGGGTTCTGTCATACTGCATTTGACAGAACAGCATACAGAGCCCTCATGGGTGACAGCCTCTGCCAAGGAAAGCTTGCTTTGTGTTTCCACAAGCCTACCTCACACTGTCTCTCTGAAAAGACTTGCTTTTCTGAGACTTAAGGCTGGGGATAGCCATGGCTTGAGAAGGTACCTCCTCAGATGGGCAGTATTTGTCAAGCACAGGACTTTAAAAATACCATGTTTAACACAAAGATCTTTGTGCTTTTAAAAAGCCAGCTGGTTGCGAGGTATGGTGCATGCCTCTAATCACAGTGCTTGGGAGGCATAGGCAGGAGTGTTTATATGAGTTCCAGACCAGCCTGGTCTACATAGTGAGTCCCAGGACAGCTACACAGTGAGAATGTGTCTTGAAAAACAAACAATGGAACAACAATAACAACAGCAACAACAACAAAAGTCACAGCTAACTAATGATAAACTGTGTTTGGAAGGTGTATTCAAGAATTCTCTCCTTGGATACTCCCCACCTCCAGCAAAAGAAAGGGTGCGCAGGAGGGGAACTGTCAGGGATAGGCAATGGAAACAGGCCTCAAGTGCTTGTGAGTGTGTCCTTGCCTGTTAAGTACTTAGTTGGCAAGGCCTGAATGCTAACACCAATTGTCTCCTGCTTGTTCTGGAATGTGATTGCAGTTATTCAGATAGCCTCAGTGTCAGAGCACCAGCAGTAGGGACTTCTGTCCTCACTTTTAGCAGACCAGAAATCTGGAGCTCAGTGAAATGAAGTGACATACCTGGGTCCCAGCTGAGCAGGACTGGGGACAGAATCCTGCCAGTCCAGTGTTCTGTCTCATCTCAGACTCGGAGAAATTGACTCTTAAGGTGTGCTTTCTTCTTGTGCATTTTCAAGAACACTCTTTTAGTTAATATGCGGAAGAGACTTCCACATTCTTCTACATAACCTTTTGCTGAAGCGACATTGTACGATAAAAGGATCCCAGGAGAGCCAGTGCAGTTTGGGCTACGAAGGATAGAGAATATCGATGCAGTAGGCTGGTCTGGTCTCAGGAGCTAAGAGGACAGCTCTGTTGCTACCAGCAAGGTGTGGCCCTGGCTCACTGCCATCTTAGACTTTAGGACCATATGTTCACTAACATCCATGTTTAACTTTGGATTTCTTTTCTTTTCTATTTTTGGTGGGGATGCTTTTCCTAGCAAAGGAAGGTTAGGGATAGATAAATTATGTCTCCTGAACAGGACAGGGAGGAATGGAAAAGGGTGGTAGGAGACAGATGTCAAAGCTCTGTGTCTAGGCAAATGCTAGCTAGTTGGGGGTCACGGCATGTGCTGAGGGCACAGTGGAGGGCATATTGAAGCTGTATTCACATCCATCAAAGTGGGCTCTGGAGGTTCCAGTTAATTGAGGCTGGTTCTAAATTGGGAGGCTTAATAAATGGTAATTGTCCTCCTGTGACAGCAGACCAGAGCTATACAGTATCATCCCAACAGATCAGGAATCATACACGGTTCTTTTCTTTTACTATTTGGGGCCTCTGAGAGTTGTCCCACAGTGGCCAGGGGCTCAGGCCCCTTCTGTGCAGTTCCATAGTAGAAGGATTGCAGTGTACCCATGTCTCTACTGACCTGAGATACTCCCAGAAGTACATCTGTGTGTGGGGTCCTGGCTATTCCCTACTTAGAAACCTCCAGATCCCCCTCCCCAGCACTTTACCTTTCCCACAGGACATAGCTTTATGTGTTGGAGGGAGAACAGTGCTATGTGGACACAGGTGACATAGGCAGGCTCTCTTCTACCCAAGGGGATGGGGCCACCAACAGAAGAGTAAACACTTCATCTTAGTGAGTGTGCATGCAGATACTAAATACATTGTTCTCACCTTCCTAATTTCCTAAACCCCAAAGTATTGTGATTGAACTTCTTAACAATTGACACTGAACAGCTACAGGTTGCTAGTCTTATTGATTTGTACTGTCTGTGGATTGAGAGAGTGCTTCTACTTCTTGGCACCCCCAGAATGTAAGACCCCTAGGAAAATCGGGAAAGGTTTACAGTGGGTATGGATATATCTTAGACATGTGTATAGATAGATGATGGACATATTTCCATGCTGTTCTGAGCCAAGGTTCTAAAGGGTGACATAGTCTTACTGTGCATAGTATAGTTTTTATCATGCTGTGTGTATGTAGGCAGTGGTTCTTAACAGGACATAATGGAAGGGCATCGTCTTCCCCTGCCACCCCACCCCATACCCTTTTACATTCCTGCCCTAGGCAAGATCCTCTAGCCCAGTGGTTCTCAACCTTCCTAGTGTTGTAACCCTTTCACAGTTCCTCATGTTGTGGTGACCCCAACCATAAAATTATTTTTGTTGCTACTTCATAACTAATTTTTCTACTGTTATGAATCATAATGTAAATGTCTGATATGCAGGATATCTGATATGTAACCCTTGTGAAAGGGTTGATTACCCCAAAGGGGTTGCAAACCATACATCCTTAGTTCCTGGGACAAGAGGATCGAGCAGATGGCTGAGAGGTCTTCAGGAGCCAGAGAGACAAGGGAAGAGGAAGCCTGTACAATCTCTTTCCAGGAGATCTTGGAGGAAATGGGTCTCGGTTCCCTCAGCATGTGAGCCAAGGCGGGAAGCCTTGCCTTGGTACTTCAAAACAGGAGCTGGAATGGTTCCAGAGCCAGGATGTCTCTAGAGACAACATGGAGAGCATTTCTGGAGGAGGTAATTTCTGAAGATGAAATAGGGGTACATTTGAAAGTGAAATGAGAATTCTTGTGGAGATAGATTTTTTGTTTTGTTTTAAGTAAAGATGAGGAGGCTTTTCTGCATTCTGAGTATTGCCAAACATAATGTTTCTGAGAATGGAGCCTTTCTAGAGATAAATTGTAGTGCCTCTTTGAGGATGATTCTGGAGTATTTCTGGAAACAATGGGACACTTTTGGATTTGAGGTACTTCTGGAGATAAAATGAGCATCCTGAGATGGGACATAGCATTTTTGGAAAGCTTCTTGGAGTTGGAATAGAGTTGTTAGGAGAACAGTGACATTTCTGGAGATGGATCGTACTTGAAGATAATGAAGGTGTTTCTAGAGATGGAACACTTTTGGAGCTAAGGAATTTCTGGATTAGAAGAGAGCATTCCTAGCTGGGCGGTGGTGGCGCACGCCTTTAATCCCAGCACTTGGGAGGCAGAGGCACTGGCACTTGGGAGGCAGAGGCAGGCAGATTTCTGAGTTTGAGGCCAGCCTGGTCTACAGAATGAGTTCCAGGGCAGCCAGGGCTACACAGAGAAACCCTGTCTCGAAAAACAAAACAAAACAAAACAAAACGAGAGAGAGAGAGAGAGAGAGAGAGAGAGAGAGAGAGAGAGAGAGAGAGAGAGAGCGCGCGAGCGCATTCCTGAAGAGAAAATGGGTAATTCTCAGAGATGGCATTTTGGACCAAGGATAGTCATTTCTTGAAATGCAGGGGCATAGCCAAACAAGGCCTCTCTAAAGATAAAAAGTTCTGATAGTACCCAGAGACTCCCCCTTTCCTCATGCCCATGCTCTGTGGGGTGGGTCTGAGGTGCAGAAATCAGTGCTACCTTTGTCCTCCTCTAGGCCTGCATAAGAACTCCCTAAAGGAAGACCCAAACCCTCCCAGGCCTGTTTTGGGGGTGCATCCCCAATCCTAGTGTGCCCAGGTGGCCTTCTGTCTCACCATGGGATAGCTAGTGTTCGGATGTTGTTTAATTCAGTTTTGTTAGAGCCAGCTGAGGCTTCCTTTATGGCCCCTTGTACTGGGGGCCTCTACTCTTTCTCTACCTCCAGCTTCTTGTGCCTTTAAGCACTCTGGAGGCAGGAGGATGGGTGGGGACCACAAGGGTGACCCTAAGAAAAGGCTGTGTTGTACCTGGCTACCTCTTTTAATTCGAGACACTGAGGCCTGTTCCCTACTTGAGCTGGCCTGGAGCCCTATAGCAATTATTTCTTTGCTTTAATTGAAATTTCAGCCTCACTGAATATCCCTCAGAAGTATGTGGAGGCAGAGACCCTGCACCAGCCTCAGGTGCCCCTCCCTGCCTCAGAGGATGGTGGTGTGGGTTGCAGTCCCAGGGAAAAGGTCTAGGTGGGTGGGCTCAGGACAGTTATGGCAGACTGCTAAGCATAGATTATACTTCTTATCCCTGCTGGATTAGGAGATACTTAGAGAAAACATAGTCCCAAGCTGGCCAAGAAGTAGTGGTGGGGTTGTGAGGAGTGAGTGACTGGGATAGCCTGAAGATGTAGAGTCTCAGGAAAGCCTGTGCTTCCTCTTCTTTTGACTGGGAGAAGTGCAGGATGATTCTCAGATAGTGCCTGATAGCTGATGGCAACAGGCCCAGTTCTTGGCTCAGGGCTGAGTAAAGCATTGTGGGTAGCGTGGGCTGGGGGACTGTGAGAAACCCATTTCCTGACTGCTGCTGGGTGGAGTATGGGTTAGATGCTATGTGGGTGCTATCTCCCCTTTTTCCTCATCTTGTGTGGTCCTTAGGCTAGACCTGTCTGCTGAGGGAGAGAACAGAGAACTCAAATGAACACTGCTCCTGAAAAACGGCTTTTTAAATGGGGTGTGGTAGTATATACTTTTAATTCAAGCACTTCAGGAGGCAGAGACAGATGGATCTCTGTGAGTTTTAGGCTAACCTGTTCTATTTAGCCAGTTCCTGGCCAGCCAAGGCCATGTAGTGAGACCCTGTTTTCAAACAAAGCAATAAAGGCCTACTGATCTTAGTGATATTTGTCTGGGCCCAGGAGAGCTACTGTGCAAGGCCCTCACCTCATCCCCACTAGCCCCCAGAACTTGCAAGAGTCCAGACAGCCTGTATTGGCCCATAAATATCAATCTTCTTCATCTGAGAAGTGGGTCAGATTGGTAGGAGTTGCCAGAACTAAAATGACCTGCAAAATGCAAGTACTGTCAGCATGTGTCTGGCACCTCACATTTTGAACTGGGGTGGGCAGCTGCAGTCCTTTCAGAGGGCATCTGTCTGGTACCTAGGAAGAGTCTGGACACAAGCACCCTGATTAGGGCTGGTCTTCCCCAGCAGAGGGACAGTTTTGTGACAAGGAAAACCCAAGGCAGTTGGAGTGAAAACTGACAAGATATCAAGGAGGGATGCCTATTGCGGACCCACTGGATCCCCTGCACTGGGGCCATCACACAGTAAGCTCCTGAAGCACTAGCCTGCTCAGCATGGCTTCTGGTGCTAGCTGCTTGCCCCCAGCATTGTTCACAGACTACCCTTATTGGGGTATGTGGCTGTGGCTACCTTCTAAGGGATAAAAGGGTCAGGGATGACTAGACAGGACAGGAACCCTCGGCACCTGAGGAAGTGAAGGCGGGTGCAAATGAAAATGGCTCTCCCATTTGCAGTTCTTTATTTCATGACTCTGACAGGGTAAAGAAGAGAGTGAGGACAGAGATCTAAGCTGGCAGCTAAGAAAGGGGTATCTGAGTTGAGGTCAGGATTGCTGACTGGTTATAGCTCTAGAAAGCCATCTTATTGCACATTCCAACATCTGTTTCTCCTTTCTCACGTGAGCTCTGCCTCCACTCCTTGAGAATGTTTAGGTTCTACACAATCAATGCCTCTCCCTTATACTGGCCAGCAAAAGGCTGAATCAGTTGGTGATGACCAAAGGCTGCCGGGGTGGGTCCAAGGCACCAGCCCTACTGCCAGTCAGCTGCTAAAGCTGACTTCTTCGTCTTGGTTGCAGACAGGGCTATAGTTGTGGGGCCCTTCCCATGCGTAGAACCACCAGCTACACTGACATGATTCACCAGCATAGGCAGCTCTGCTTCCCACTGTAGGGAGGGTGGTGGGAAGCTCCAGATGCTGTGGCCCTGCCCCATGAGGAAGATCATAAGCCGGACCCAACTTATCCCAGAGGGAAAGTCAGTATCAGAGGTTAGTGTCTTAGTGAATGGGTATTCACTAAATGAGGCTAGACCTTGTCTCTGGTACCCTGGACTTGGCCTCTACCCAGGAGAGCCTTTGAACATCCAGGGAAGGTACTAGTGGGTTACACTGAACAGAATTCTGTGGCTCATGCTGCTTCCATGGTCCAGGTCTTCTCTAAAAAGTACATTTGTCTGCATGGTTTGTCTGTTTTTCCTGTCATCCAGGGAACTCTTATGTCTCAGGGCCGTTTACTGCTTCCTCAGAAATGCTGTCCAGAGACACCTGTTTTGCACCCTAACCCAGTTGTCTCCAGAGAGTTGGGGATCAATCACATTCCCTCATATGGCTCTCTACCTGTGCCAGTAGGAAACTGGCTTACTCCTGGAGCTGCCCAGGTGAGAAGTGGCATTGTGCCAGGGCTTTGTGCAGGTACAACACTTTCAGTAACTGCCTCTGAGGTTGTGAAACTAGATTTAGTGAAAGAATTCTCCAGACCACAGAGCCACCTGTGATTTGAACTAGGTCTTAGAGCAAAATCCTATAAAAAGCTGTGCCTGTCGGGACCAGGGAAGGAGGTGGACAGTGTTAGTTTGTGTTTATTTCTGACCTCTACCCTGTCACCTACCCAGGCAACAAACCGTGGGACAGATCCTGTCTTATTTTCTCCAGAACAAAGCAGGCTAAAGCCAAGGCTTCAGTGAGAGAAGGTAAAAGAAACCAAAGCATGCTTTTTGTTCCCCAAGAAGACATCGAGGGAAACAGATTTGTCCTTGAACTGTAATGGGAGGCCTTCAGGAGCCGTGAGGGGGATATTGAGGCAGAGGTACTTGAGCTGTTATGCCACTCTCCCACCCCCACTTCCATCAGAGCATCAGGAGGTGGACACCATTTTAGTATTCAGCACACACTGATGCTCATATACGTGCATACGTGCACACATGTCTAGTCACATACATATTGTATGCTCCCAGTTCCCTTCTAACCAGGCCTGGAACCTCTGACTAATGGGGGAGAGGGGATGGAGAAAAGGAAAGAGAAAAAGAGAGATTAGGTGAGAGAAAATTCAGTACTGGATACTTTAGTTACCAGCTCCTAATGACTCTCAGGGTAGGCTCAACCACTTTCCTGAGGAGGAAGACACCCTCTGGGCCCCCACCATCACCCCATTAATAAGATGAGCTCTTTCTTGTTCCTGAGTCCTGAGGCAGAAAGAAGAATCAAGGACTTTTCTATAAGAGAAACCCCCTGGGTGGCTTCCAATAGTTGCTTTGTATGTGTGTGTGTGTGTGTGTGTGTGTGTGTGTGTGTGCATGTGTGTGTGTGTGGGTGGGTGGGTGGTGGTGGTGGTGGTGGTAGTGAGGGACATGCCCTGCCCTCTTGTCCTTGTCCTGCTCCACTCTGCCTTGGCTGCCTCCCTCCACCAGCTGTATCTGGAACCGCCTGTGCCCAGGTCCCACATGGATGAGCATATTTCTCCAAAGCTCAAGTCTTTTCTTGTTCCTGCCCTTCCCTCCTAACACCCTTAGCTTAGCAGAGGCCAAAGGCAGCCTTGCATCTCAGGAAAGCCAGAGAGTCCCCGAGGCTTTTCTGAAAAGGCTTAAAGCTGGTGCTCTGTGCCAAGAAAACAAAAGCACCCTCCCTACATCCAGGGTGTTGGGCCTGTGGTCCAGGGCCATGCTCATGGCCATCTCCTCAGTGCGTGTGGATGGGGAATGAATGGAAAACAGACTGTTAAGGAGAGGGATAGAAGAAAGAAGAGAGATGCATAAATCTATTTATCAGACACTGCATATCTTAGGCAAGCACATTTCAGCTGTTTTGGCTTTTGGCAAGCTGGTCCTATCCTTTAATTTTCTAATAAAAAGGAAATTACATTTTCTGAAAAGGCAGTAACTAGCTTCATGTCAGTGTCTCTTGTAGGGACCATAATTCCTTTCTACTAGCTCTAAGGTGGGCTCCTGTGGTCACAGGTAATGAGAATGGGGTCAGAGGGTAGGGTTTTGGGGCACAGAACAGATATCAGATACACCCTAAGGCTTGGTCATACCCTTCCCAACCTGGCCTATTCACTTCCAACTCAGTCCATGGCTCTAGGTGCGAGGACCAGGCCTGACTCAACAGCAGAAACTTAATACATGAAGAATGAATATATGTTATTACTGCTGATGTCTAGGTATACAGCAGGTTGCTTGGATGATGAAATCTTGGTCGGAATTAATGAAGAAATGAACAAGTGAATATCTTCAGTCTTAAACTAACTGGATGGACTTACACATCCTCCTCCTCCTCCAAGTCCTAGAGCTAAATTTATTAGAAATTGCCAAAAATACTGTTAATCTCCCTACTTTAAACCATATACGTTGTTTTCATTTTAAAGATAGTTTTTACATTTATTTATTTTGAATGTGGTGGAGAAAGTATTTTCATTACAGTGAAAGTGGGAAGGTCAGAGGAGAACTTACTGGAATTAGTTTTCCTTTCTACCATGTGAGTTTCAGGGATTGAACTCACGTCCATAGGCTTAGGGGAGATCACCTTTGCCCTCTGAGCCCTCTTGGGAACCCATATACACCGTTTTCAGTGTTTCATATTTATTTTCCATATTTACTTTATATCTATTAACTTTTTCTATATGTACATGCATGTATGTGTATCTATCTGGTTATAACTCTGCCTTTGGAGGCTACAGATAGACCCTGTCTGCTGTCCAGCCAGGGCCATAGGCCATACAGTGTGGCACTGATACATGCAACCGTCTCCAGAGGATTGTGTCTTTTGCTTCACACATGCCATCATTCCAGTCCTAGGTTTAAGCAAACTTAGGTTGACAGAACTCTGACCATAGTGAGCACTTACCAAACAGTAGCCTTGGCGGTTTGGGTGCAGCCTTCCTTGTTCTGTGTACGATCCTACGCCCTGAGCACCTTCATATCCCTACTGTGTCCAGGTGTCTCACAATGAAGAAAGCATGGATCCTGAAGGGTGAAGAAGCCACAGCAGTTCCCCACTGCTAGTACCAGGTTCTACCAGACCAGTTTGTACCAATAGAAAAACTAGAGCCTGCTAGGTAGTGGTGGCAGCGCACGCCTTAAACCCTAGCACTTGGCACTCAGGAAGCAGAGGCAGGCAGATCTCTTGAGTTGGAGGCCAGCCTGGTCTACACAGAGAGTTCTAGGACAGCCAGGGCTACACAGAGAAATCCTGTCTTGGAAAAAAAAAGACAAAATAAACAATAATAATAGTAATAATATAATACTAGGACCATGGGATATGGGGCTTTAGATCTCAGTGAATGTGAGTGTTTTCTTTAAGCTGCTTCTGATTAAGGTGGAGTTAGCCCCTTACCCACGCTTGAAGGCCATTGCAGTTCACCCTGTGGGAATATACGCAGGGCATGCTCCTGAGGCTTCTCTGAGCCACAGTTCTTGGGTAGCCCAGAAGTCAAAATTGTTAGGCTCCACTTAAGTATAGCTGGTCTTACCTAGGAACTTGAACCAGCAGGGTCAGAATAGGGCCAGGGACATACAGGTGGGGCCTGGTTAGCTCTGAATCCATAGAGGCAGTGGGCAAGCTGGTGGGCTTTGGTAGGGCATTGATTGTCTCCTGGTACCCTAGTAGGGTGTGTCTTTGAACTCTGTCTCTCTGTAGATCTTTTATAGAGTGTACGTGTTTAGGGTAGGGAGGTTCTGCAAGACAGAAAGAGGTACAGAACAGCTACTAGGTCCTACAGCCTCAAGATGTGACTGCTCTGTCCAGATTGGTATGGGTCATGCTTAGGGCTTGGTGACCACTGGAGAAGGCGTACTCAAGGACACGAAGACCCCAGAAGTGGCCTGTGTATTCTTGCCATTCTGGTACACTTCTATCAGGCTGCTCTACCAACACACTGTACTCTGTGAGCACTCTCTACTTTCTGTTTTTGATTGTTTGTTTAAAATTTTGTTACATTTACTGTGTGTCTGTGTGTCTCTGTGTCACGGTATACACACTATAAAATGGAAGTCAGTTCTTCCTTCTGCCGTTTGGGTTCCAGGGATTGAACTCAGCTATTCTGGTTTAGGTGACAGGTGCCTTTACCTGTTGAGACATCTTGCCTCTCCACCACCCCTTGCTTACATAATCTTGCTTAAAGATCTATGGAGAGACAAGAGTTCAAAGGCCTTTGTGTATCAGGAACCCCACTGATTTGGTGACCATGAAGCTGGTCAAAGTCCTAAAGGTACCATTGCGTCCCCAATCACCTTTGATGCTCAGCTGCTCCCCAGAAAGCAAAGTCTTGTCATAAAGAAAAGGAGAAAGAGGGAAGACAGGCTTTCACAGCATCTCTTTGAGGGCTGGTGTCATTTTTCTGATCTGAGGAAGCATCTGTTCAGCTCTTCAGAGGGTGGGGGGTTGCTTATAGCTATGTAGCTTGGAGTAAGCCTGCTTCTATCTTGGGGGTGTGATGAGCCATGGGGTCCCTGCTCCCACACAGATTCTTGCTTGGAGTTTCTACAGCCATTAAGTAGCCCCTGGTTGTCCCTGCCTCATCCAAAGATGGGGGCTTCCTGGAATAATGGAGTCTGCCCTTCAGTGTCATTTGGCAAAGACCCTGCCGTGCATGAGTGCTCACACACGGCTTTGTTTTTTAAAGATACAGCTGCCAAACAAATTGCGTGTACTATGTGATGATTAATTCATTATCCTGTTTCTTATTAATTAAGGATAGTTATAACTGTCTCTCCGAGTGTTGATGGGGGAAGCCAGGAGGGTCTCTAGCCCAGAGAGGAGCTTTAGTTGGGGTGAACACACTGTACCTCTGAGGGTTTCTAGAAGACATGGTGATGGCTCATGGATCCACCCATATCACCAGACTCAGGCTGGCTGCCTGTCTCTTATATAGACACTGGGTAGTCATCTTCCTGGAGACAGAGGAACTGCTCCCTAGCCCTGATAGTGGCAGCAGGGAGTAGCTGCTGTGTCTGGTCCTACTTTAGGCAGAGCAGAAAACATGGATGGTAGAGGGTTGTCTTGTCATACCAAGAGCTGCATACAGAACTAAGGGACCAGTATGTGGACAGAGTCCAGAGGCACTGGGCATAAGGAAACTTTCCTGGAGACGGCACTGCTCCAAGAAGTTTGGGGAGTTTTACATTTTTTTTTTTTAATGGTTCTGGGGATAGAACCCAGGTCCTGTATGTGTTAAGGAAGGAAGGTTGCCACACTTAGCAAAAGGGACAACATATGCAAAAATTATGTACACGGAAACAGTGATGGCGGGTTACCCTTTAAGTGCTGAGTGTGAGCTGAGGGAGTGACATGGTCCCACAGTGACACTCCAGGGGCCACTGCCTTCCTGTACTGTTAGGTACCCAGTGACAAAGACACCTTTAGGCTAGGGCTTTGTTCTTGACCAGAAGATGTCAATCAGGCTGGGATGTGCATCACAGCAGCCTCCAGTGCCTGTCAGGCCTTCCCTTCAGTTTTGCTGCACCCAACTCCCAAGATTCCTGTTGAGAAAGAGGCTGAATAGCGACCAGAGTCTGTCAACAGAGCTGATCTTCTTGCCAGCTCCCAGCTGTCTCCAGGGACAGCGTCCCGAATGCTGGGATTAAAGGAGTGCACCACCTCACTGGCCTTACTTTAGGTTTTAAGACATGTTCTCTCTGGGAACCAGAGTCTGCTCACCGGGTAAGGCCAGCACTGTGTGTCTCTACCTCTTCAGTCCTAGGACTGACGATAGACTCTCCCGGCTCCTCATGTGGATGTTGGAGATCAGACTCTGGTCTTCATGCTTTCATGACAAGCACTTTGCTGACTCAACACCTTCCCAGGCCCCATCTCAAACTATTGAGTCTACCATTTTGGAAAATAAAAGAATAGGTATTTGTGACTGTGACACATTTGAACCTTCAGCCTCCAGCAGGCCCCTTTTACCATGTCTTTCCTAGGCCCTGGGTCCAGATTTAAGTTGGAGATACTCTTGAACACTTGGAAATTGGAGACAAGTTTTTGATCTGCAGAAACATAAGCTTGTGTATGTACACAACTTTTCATTTGATCTTGGGAAATCATCACCCCTGGGGTGAGTGTTTGGAAGGCAGCCACCAAGCTGATAAGAAGCTGGGACCAGAGATGTTTATGGTTGGACATGTTGCACACTGGATTCTGTGCAAGCCTGGCACCTGAAGTGTTTTGTACAAAACCATGTGGTATACCTCTGGGCATCACCTTCCCTTCCCCTTTTCTATAACACTTCAGGCTTGTGGCACTGATGAAGTTATGAAAATTATATATATACTAGTGAAGAACAGACCTACAAATTCTTCCATTCACCCTGTCCATTAGGCTCAAAAGGACTGTCCCCATCTTTCTGAGGAACAAGGGAACCTGGGTCAGATTGCTCTGGAGATACAGGGCCAGGTGCTCCCTGTTTTTTCAGGTGGGGACAATTGGAGGAATGTGGGTCATGGCCTAGGCTAGCTCTGCCTTGCCAGGCACAGAGAAAGGCTCAGTCAAGCTGGGAAACGTTTCCCATACCTGTACAGGCAGCTGTGAAGGGTGGGGGAGAGCACCTGAAGCCAGTATAGCACTGGGTGTCTGCCAGCAAAGCAACCCTGGCCAGAGTGCCTCAGCCTTGACCTATCTGCTGCCTTCAGGAAGTCCAGATCTTGCCCATGGTTCTCTTTTTTGGAAGTCCTTGTTCTCTGAGGCTTTTTCCCAGATATTAGGACCCCAGGCAAAGTCCTGGCAGCAGACTGCCTGGGCAGCATGTGGACGTCTCTCCAGCAGCAGCCTCTTGCCACCTGTAGCTAAGCAGGGGAAGCTGGACTTGCAAGTTGGCTCCATGGAGCCTGTAATCAGCCCTGAAAGGCCCCTGCTGTGGGCACCCTTAAGCGCTGTTTCCGGAGCCTACTTGAGATACACCTGCTTGTGCTCAGAAGAGAGGCAGCAATCCACCAAAACAACGCCAGGTGCTGGCAGGAGGGGCCAGGACTCCATTCCCTTCCCGTGGACCAACATTGTATGAGGTCCAGTGCAAGCTTCCTCAAGTTTTAGTATCCTTGGAGGTGCATGGCCCAGGGGCTTCCCCTCTCAGGGCCTCTGATTCCCCATCGTTGGGAGAGGAATGAGTTCCTGACTCCTTCCTAAGCCTCCTCCTTCACTGTGCCCTCATCTCTTTCTTTCCAGAGACATTATAAATCAAACGGCTTAGAACGTAAGGCATCAAAAATTCTGAAACCTTCATCTATTATTAACGCTGACAGTAAATTCCCCCTTCGAGCGTTTTACATAGCAACTGTTACCAAGACTCACGGGTAGAGCTGCACTCAACCACCAAATCCTGGAGGCTCTGGGCGGATGGCTGGGCCAGCCAGTTACGGGACCATACTTGTTGGCCACCTGAGCACCTGCTGGCCTCTCCAGCTGTTGGTGGGGAAGCATCTCTTAGTTAAGGAAACAGCTGACATCCTGCTCAAAGAGGGTCTCAGCTGCCTTTGCTGATCCCTGCTGAAGATCCTTGCAGACCCCAGCTCTAGGCCAGAGAAATTCTGAGGCCATGCCTGGGGGTAGGGATGGGGTCTGAGAGGGAAGACAGGAAAAGGCTTCATAGCTGCTAAGGGTTGTGCAGATGTTGTTTACAGACTCACCCACCTGTCAGCTAGACTTTCCTGAGTGACTATTTGTCTGCAGGCGGTATCTAAGCACCAGAGATTTAAAACAAAGACAAAAGGCCTAGTCCCTGTAGAGTCTGGTTTGGTAGGAGACAGTGGTGTTGAGCTCTAATTGCAATGGAGTACAAGAATCAATGTGTGTACCAGGAACCCACTCAGAAGAGGGACAGGCAGGAAAGGGTGGGTTGGAGGGGGATGGCTGTCTAGGGTTTAAAAGGATGAATAGGATCTGTGGGTTCTCAACATAACTGTCATATGCTTAGGTTCTGGAGCAAGTATTAGCCTGAAATTCGGTGTATTGCAGATGGATCTATTGGAGAAGGAGCTAGGAGAGAAAGCAAGAGAGGCTGTTAGGACTTAGAATGTAAAGCAAACGGTGTTTGTTAAGTAGCCCTGGGAGCTGTGGGAGGTGGGATGGGGTGACATTGACAGGTACTAGCTTGTTACTTTCATTGTACAGATGAGGAGAGAAGGGTCAGCAAAAGTTTAGTTATGCCCTTGCTACATGCCCAGCCTGTGTTGGGTAGAGTAGTGCAGCCTTGGTCTTCGTTCTGATAAAGGCCTGGACCATGTGGGCCTTTCCTGGGGCAGACTGGCCGACCAAGGAGGACCTGTCAGAAAACAGGACAGAGGACTGGGAGATAGCTGGGAATAAAGTGCTTACATGCAACAAGACAAGCTGGCTAGGTGGTACATACTTCTAATCTCAGTGCTGAGGACTTAGAGACATTTGGATCCCTGGAGTGCTCTGTTCAGCTAACCTAGCTGAGTCAGTGAGCTCTGAGTTCAGTCTCAAAACTTTAGGCTGAGAGTGATTGAGATAGGCATCTGACACCAACCTCTGGTCTCTGCATACAATCCTCCTCCCAACAGAACCAAACACAACAAAACCAGGACTTCCATGAAGCTACGGGGTCAGTGTTACACAGTAACAAATAAAGTAGGTGGTAATTACAGAAATTTCAGCAAATGGAAATCCTAGGGAAATGGGCTTTCTGGTGGCCTCCCCTCTGCCCTAGTGCCAGGTCACACTGGGTCATAGCCAGGATGCGGCAAGATGTTTGTTTTAAGACAGGAATGGTATTTGGAGTAACACAGCTTTTGGCAAACTGTACTCTGAGATACACGCGGATGCAGGAGCCTTCCTCCAAAAGATAAATGAAGAAAAGTAGGCCACCAAAGGGCAACTAGACAGTGCTGACGTCTCCCCTCCTGTTTCTAAGGATGAGAGCTGGGCTTTTAATGCTTGCCTCCACCACATTCTGTACCTAACACAGCTCTGCATGTATTGTCTCCAAGGTTAAGCAAGCAGGTTTAGAGATGTGCTGAGCCATGAGTGGCTAGCCCTGAATGGGAGGGGGGGGCTTTCCAGAGTAGGTGGGCTAGGGTACAGTGTGAGAGAATTACGTGCATAGCCTCAGTTTACTTACAGAATTGGCTTATGGCACATTCCTGTCGTCTCAGAACTTTTGAGATAAGAGCCACAATTATGTAGTGAATTCATGAGCAGTCTGGGCCACATGACATACTATCATGTTCCCCACCCCCAACCCCAAAAGAAAAAAAATGAGACACACCTCAGCTATAGACTACTTACTGTTCAGGCCAGGGCTGCAGGTTTGTCTTCTACAGTTACAGATGGGGAAGACTTAAATGACTAGGCAGTTGGAGCTGAACACTCACGGTTATCATAGTGGAAGGCAGATAGGTAAGAATCAATGACCTAGAGAGGGTTTGGCCTTTAGGGCCAGAGACACCACCGCTTAGTGTCTCTCTGCTTTCTGAAGACTCCTAATACCAAGGTGTGGCCAGCTGAGTTCTGGGTAGCTTTTGTTCCCTTGCTTTGGAGAGGGTGGGGTAGTAGCATCCAGCAATGTGCCTGACTTTGGTTTTCTTAGCTCTCATATGGCCTCTTAGCCCTGTGCAGGCATCTAAAGTTATAATTAATAATAGACCTCTAGCTCACAAAGTCTGCACCAGAAGGGTCCTGCTCCCTATCTGGAGCCAACTGCTCAGAGACGGCCTGTGTGCCTCTGGCATGTAATACAGGCCTGGCAAATGAATACTGCCTTTGGCTTCTCCCTTGTCATCCAGGGTGATGAGTGGCAGGTATTTCAGCAATTTCTTGGGTTTCTGTGTAATCACCAGATTGTGCCTCTGGAACCCAAACCACATTGTTGGAATTTGTGAGCATCTACCATGTGCTAGTGGATGGGTGATAAGACAGAACCAGGAATTGTGGCCTGGAAGAAGCTACTGCTGCTAGGGATAGGGCTTCAGGGAGGGAATCCAGTGTAATCTGAGAAGAGATGATCCTTGTGTGGAGATGACAGTTCATGGACAGTGTGCTAGGCAGATGGAGAGGGCAGAGCATCCTGGCATTTGATGCTCAGTGTGTGCAAAGGCTGGGGATGCAAAAAGTGTCTTAAAGGATCTTGTAGTGGGCACTGTGGTTGGAGGGAGCTTCAGTGCCCTGAGCTAGGAACTCCTGAGCCTGAACACCATCAGCAGACCGTCTCTAGTGAGCTGCATTCTGTACTGCTCAGGCTGTAGAGTCAACATTCACCTCTTCATTGGGCCAGCATGTTCCTCCTTATGTGCCCTGATTAGACAGGTGGAGTCCTACCCTCAAGAGTTCCCAACAAGCTGTAGAGCCATGGGGTGAGACCTAGTGGCAGAGTGCTTAGTGTGTATGAGACCCTGGGTTTTATCTCTAACCACAAGCAAGCAAATTCACAAAGCAGGAAATTTGAGAATTGGGAGCTGTAGAGATGGGGTTTGGTCTGCAGAGGAGTCAGTCATAGGAAGTAGCTTTGGGTTATAAAAGCATCCAAGTAGACAGTGGGAGTAAGGGGAAATTGTATGTGTGCTTGAGGGGCCAAAGTAGCTGCACCACGTGCAGAAGAGGAGTAGGGGAAAGTAAGTGACTTGCTTCGAGCACAGCATTGGCTGGCCTGGGCCCTCCATATGACTGGAAGAGGATATTCTCCAGACAGTAGGAAAGCTGCCAGCATAGCTTTCATGTGTGACTTTGAATAAGTGGATCACATTCTCTGAGCTTGTCAATTTTGTGGTAACACAGATGAGGGCAGTATACTTGCTCATAACCATCCCAGCTGTGACCATGGCTAGCCATGGTTGCTCCATGAGGAGGAAGGGTACATGGAAACAAATTTAGGAGAGCCACGAGACCCTAGAACAGGCCATCTCAAGCCCCTCTGTCTTACTTTTCCATGTGTCCCAATTCCCTCCTCCTCTTGCCTTTCCCATCTCCCTTCTCTGCCTGTGGGCTGCTCTGATGGCTAGTGGATGTGATGAGAGCCTCCTGCTCATACGCCAAGTTTGTTGCTAGAGCTTCAGGGTTGGTGTAAGGTTGGGTCATGTATCATATGACCTCCATGGGAAGCCTTTTTTTAATGGGAAAAACACATTCCCTGGGATTCCAACTCAGATGACCTGAAACAGTTTGGCCAATGACACTGTTTCTTGTGTTCCCAGGTCATTTTCTGAGTCACCTCCCCCCTCTAAGCAATAGGAGACCTGTCTGTCACAGAAGAAGACTGCTTAGGAGCTGCCCTGGACCACCCAGAATGAGCTGCAGAAATGACAGGCACACCAGCTGCCGACTGTGAACTTGGCCCTTGCCACTGGGAAGAGTTGGCTCGTAGGCCTGACCCAGTAGTTCAGTCATCCTCTGCCCAGCAGAACCAGAGGCCTGGGAATAGATATGGACTGGAAGCTGCTGCTCACAATTGGCCTAGTCTTCCCAGAGACCCCTTCCATTTTGACTGCTGAGATTCTTATAGATTGGTTAGTCAGTCTCTCTCTCTCTCTCTCTCTCTCTCTCTCTCTCTCTCTCTCTCTCT
>NW_021604711.1:2192710-2281830 GCF_004785775.1 Grammomys surdaster | reverse complement strand
TCTCTCTCTCTCTCTCTCTCTCTCTCTCTCTCTCTCTCTCTCTCTCTCTTAAAGGAAATTAAGAGGGGTGCGAACGAAGTGGCTCAGTGTGCAGCACCTGTGTTTTGGAGGCCTTGGGTTTGAGCTCTTGCACCATCACAAACTAGAAATTGTGTCATAGTTACTTACTGTTTTGGCTGGCCTCCCCAGCCCCATGTCTAGGTGACCCAAGTACAAGGTCCTTAGATACCCACTCCCAAAAAGGCATCTGTCAGGCAGTGTCTAAGAGGCTGAAAGGGATGTGGGGAGAAATGCATCTTTGTTGCAGACCCATGTGGGGCTCTTTATGTAAATGGTTTCAGTGCCTAACAGGAAGAAGAAAAATGAGGCTTTGATGTGAGCCTCAGCATCTTTGTCAGACCTGCACAGTGTCACTCAGGCTTCAGGGTGGCCTGCTTCTATTAAGGAGCTGTCAGCTGTTCTCAGGCCACAGGCCCAGGGGGCTCTCAGAGTGAGAGTGGTAGGGGTGGTCCAGAGCTGTCTATAGAATGCTATATGAGTGTGGGAGCTGTGTTGGGGATGTCAGCCTAGACTGGTCACACAGTGGGCCTGGATTCCCTGAGTACCAGAGCTGTGGGCCACCCCAGTCGATGCCAGGAAACTAAAAAAGGAGATGGAGACAGGTGAAGACCAGCGGTCTAAGCAACACAGCATAGCATACAGCAGGACACACTTTCTTCCCCTAGCAAGTACAAGAAAAGATCCTGCTGTCCCATAGGCCTATATAATCCAGGATAGCTCTTGGAGGGGATCCTAGGACACAAGGGGCATTCTAAATGAACAAAGAATGACAGAGGTCAGATTACCAAAGGCTAAAACTGGCACACTGTGGTCTTAATCTAGAAGGGTGTATGATGTATAGATGCCTACATGGTATCTATGGCAACATTCTATTAACCAGAATTTGGTTACACCAGCCCTTGTGTCCATTCATTCTAGAAAACACAGAACTGCTGGTCTTTTTAGAAACCTTGCTGGAAAAATATGAAAAAAAAATAGTATTTACCTCCAACCTCTTAGATGAAAAGACATTGATGTCAGCTTTTAGTGTCACAGAAATTGAGATTGTGTTGAACGCCTGCTTCTGTGCCTTATTCATTGTGTATCGGACCCTTAACATTTATCTGTAACAAGAAAAGCTCTTTGGAAGCAGTGATACTGTGAGCTGGGATTTGGAGGACCTGCTGTGCTATGTGATCTTGCAGAATCAGTTGATTTCTCCTGAGCCTGGTTTCTTGTCTCTGTGCAGGGACAGAGACCAATGGTCGTTTCTCAGGCTCTGCATATGTTGCCTGTCTCAAGATACCTAATTGTTACAGCTTTGCCCTCCTAAGATGAAAGAAAAGCCTGGTGATGTTTATGGCAGGGCAAGTCCTAGACAACACTTTCTAGATATGTAGTTAGTGGGATACTGAGGGCATGGCTGGTGCTGCTTCCAATAAGCACTTTCCCACCTCTTGGCCAAGGACTTTGTGTATCTGAACCCTCGCCCCACGGTAGCCTCAGAGTCTAGTGGTTGTTTGCCTGTTACCTTGATGGAAGCAGGGTGCTTCGCAGCCAGTAACTCCTCGGTTAAAGGAGTATCTTGTCACTGTGTAGATGATGGAGCTGGAGCCTGGCCTTGACTCTTGGTCCTGCTGCAGTGCTCATCATGACTTCAGCAGCCTCAGGGTACTTCCCAGCTGTATCCATGACCACTCCCCACCAAGTCAGCTACCCAGGGCCCATGTTCAGAAATACCAGGTGCATGGTGTAGCTCTGCCATCTCTGACGAGGTCTCATTGTTTTCAGCAAGGGCCTCACACATCACAAAGCTCCCCTGACTCTTGGCAGCAGAATTGCATGAAGTTGCCACAGCTATATCTGCCTGGTACCCTGTGCAGTGGAGAACTCTGCTCTGAGGTCAGGTGCTTACCAGGCTCACATGGGATCAGCGTCTGGTTGGCCATTACAGACTCTTGGTCACACATTCTGAGGAGTCATGGGATGATAGGGTTGAAACTGAGTCTTGGGCTGGACATAAGAAAAGGAGGCACACACAGTAGGGATACACAATAGGGATACTGCCTTCTAGTCTTCTTGGGCTAGGTGGGTAGTGCCAGGCAGTGAAGTTAGGCAAGATATCTTGGTACCCATCCATGGGGTAGATAGAAGAACAGGGTCAGGCCACCTAATATTCAGAAGGCTCAGCAGTTTGAGGGGAAGCTTAAGAGTGTGTCAGAGGGCAGCAGACATAAGGCAGGTCACAGACAGCTTAGCAGGAAGGGGGCTAAATGAAGCAGGCAGAATGGTTTTCCCTCTATACAGGCACCAGTGGCCAGAGCAGAGCTTCTGCCTTTCCTACCGGGCCACCCTAGGATTGAGGCAGTTGAGCCTCAGAGTAGAAGTGGGCAGGTGGCTTTCTTCCCAAAGGAGGAGACAAAACAGGGCTCTGCCTTTTTAATATTCCAGTCAACTTTTAGGGGCTAGCTCTGGCTGAATGTGACCCTGCTTTGTCTGAGTTGTGTCCCAGTATGGTACACCAGGAGTCTGTTGTTGAGAGGTGTGGACATTGAGGACTGAAGGGCACAGGGACAGCCTAGGGCATGTAGAAAGCTAGCCCTTGGTGGGGGCATAGAATATGAGTTTGCAGACCTGTCCTAGGGGTCTAGGAGAGGCTTATGCAGTGCAAAGAAGGGAAGAACTGATTCCAGTGAGGAAACTGGAAAAGGATGAGGCCTGGTGTCTACTCAAGTATGGAGCTGCTACAGTCCAGGAGGTCTTAGGACTGGAGCTACAGTATACTAAGGGCAGGAGGCAGGTTATTAGATGAAGGGTTAGGAAGCCATTGAAAAGTTTATAGCAATAAAACCCCATGAACAGAGCTTCTGTGAGGCTACAGGGACAGAGGCTAGAGACCTGGAGAACTCTCTGGGTTGTAGGTACAGGATCTTTGGCAGCTGGACATGTGGTATACTCTATACTGTGGAGTGAGGTTAAAGAGACCTTGGAAGGGGAACTCAGGTGAAATGGTTAAGGGGAGAATCAATGGAGTAGTGAAGGCTTGATGGTACCAGGGATACACTAGATTTCAGTCAGAGGCTTCAGAGAATCAGAAGGAAGATGCTGCAGGGGCGTCTGTTTCCTCAGAAGGGGTCCTATATTCTGGAAAGAAATATAGTCACTCAGAGAGGCCGAAAGAAGGAACAGGGAAAACAGAATTGGGGCAGAGATGGAGAAGGGCTAGGGGCTCACCTTGTCCATCCAGGCCACCAGCTGTGGGATCTGCCTTGGGAACAGGCCAACATAAGAGTGATGGGAGGAGGCAGGAGTTGATGTCAGGAGAGCTACTGTACTGGCCTTCAGACAAGGTCTGGGATTCAGGATTTTTATCCACCAGCCAAGAGGGGACAGCCTATCTCCCAAAGAGCTTCAGGGCATCTAGGCCTCAAGGACAAAGGCAGGGGTTGGGGGGCTGGGTGAGCAGGAGATGGAGCCTGTAGCTGTGAGCTTAATGGCCCCGGAAAGAAAAAAAAAACATAAAGCTGCAGAATTACGGGGAGACATAAACAGAGCTGTCAGGCATTAGCTGCAGGGAGACGGCTGAGCAGGGTAGAGCTGCGATCCTTGTGTGTGCATAAAAAGACAGAAGTTATCAAAGGAACCAGATTAAGGAGCTGCTGTCTCTGCCACACTCAGGCTCCCTGACAGATTCCTTTCTTATGCCTCAGCCTGCTTCCTCTGGTCACAGGCTCTGGTCACATGCTGACCAAGGGGCTGAATCTCAAGGATTGGCCAGGGCAGGGGGCTGGATGTCTGAGTGGACGGGGGACCCAGCTGGCAGAGGGTGGGAGCCAGGTATGAGGAGAGAGGCAGTGCTGACCCTGACAGTTTATGAGTGTTTGTACACCCTGCCATCTTTATTTGTTGCTGTTGCTGCTAAGCACTAATGGACTTAACTGAGCCGCAGAGATACCAGCCTATGCATAGGCATGTGCCCCTGCTTGTACAGATATGCAGCCCCCCCGGCCCTGCTCCCATCAACGAGGCTTCCAGTGATCCTGAGTTGGAGAAGGGTGGTGTTCCAGTGAACAGAGTTCTGGGGTAGGTCTTTGAGGTACCTAGCATATAGACAGGAACCTGGCCTGATAATTCTCAGGCTCCTCTTGAGTTCCTCAGACTAGGCACCATGATGAGGGTCTGAGAACTGTCTGTTCTTAAACTATCATGTTCTTAAATGCTTTAGAGAATCATGTTTTGCACAGGCTAAGAAAAATACTTAGTTAACACAAAGTTCTGCTTTGCTGGAGGGCAGAACTCCATTCATCTACCTATTCACTCACGTATTCAGTGAGGCCCTCCACAGCTTGATCCCCCCTGCCCCAACTCAGACATGTCCATCAGAGGCCTGACTGGTGCTTTTGAGTCTCTTAGGAGACAGCAATCGCGCAGTGTCTAAATGCAGTTTGTGTGGGAGAAGATCTTTCATTGGCAGAGGCTCTGAAGGTTGTGAGGGGGAGGGGGAAAAGGGCAAGGAGCCCTGGAGGCCGGGTGGCTCCAGGACCCACCTGGTATGTAAGGAGAAGGGGCATGTATCTGAAGAGGAGGGTACCGAAACATATTCAGGGTCCTCATAGAGGATGAGTGGCATCTTCAGGTGTTCCTGCTTACCTTGCCTATGTCCACCATGCAGGGATGCCCTTCCTTTACAGCATAGCTGGGGCTTTTAACTATCCTTAAAGCTGCCCAGCAACTATTGACTAAGGAAACTTCATTCTTTTATGTCCCAGCACCTGCCTTCCGTCACCCTTCGTTCTCCCTCCCACTGATGCCCAGTGAGATCAAGGAGAACACTTGAGGAAGGTGGCCATCACCAGGAGGGCCTCAGATCTCTCTTTAGCAGGCCTGGTGAGCTACAGGGGAGGGTTTGGTAGGCTTTGATTTCTACACGTGTGACGCTTTTGTCCTCTCTGGGCTTCAGACATACACTGGGTTACCTGTAGATGTTGACGCTACCTGATTCTGGCACACCAAGAGTTGCACGTCAGACTTGAGTTGGAGATGTGCATTGGCAGGTTAGTAGACTGACTCCATCACTGTTCTCTAGGAGATAATCCAGCCTTATCTTAACTGGCCTCCATATTTACCCATCACTATAGTTACTATGAATCATAGCATATGTGTATCTAGTGTTGTCATCCCTGCTCTTGTTTGTGCTCTGTGGCTCACTGTCACTTAGCACGTTTGTGATCAAGGCCTTACCTGTCTCATTTCCACATCTAACTAAAGAGACTACATTTTCAGACCTTTCCTCTCTGCCTCCCTTTCCCTCAGTATTTTCTGCATATTCCTCAAGACTCAGGACTTCCTATGGGTTATCCCTCTGATCCTGTGCCTCCTGTGCCTTTGCCTGTATATCAGCACTCAACTGTCTTCTGCAAGGGCTACTTGATCTTTTTGCTGTCTCTGGCTGCATCCATTCCTAGCACCCATGCAGCATAGAGTAGACACTTGGGAACTGCTTCTCAGATGGAAGGATAGTTGGGCAGGTGGGTGGATGGGCAGGTAGGTGGTGGGTAAACAGGTGGATGATGGGAAAATTGATGGATGAGTGGAGAATACATGGATGAATGAAGGGGAGGGTGTCAGAGTGGATTGAGGGACTGGATTATTGAGAAACTTGGCGCTCCCAGGAAGTAAGCTTCAGAGCCTCGGATGGGGTTCAGTTTCCTTGTGTGTAAAATGGTCTGTCAGCTCAGCTTCTATAGTTGGAAAAGGTAACTAAGAAGACAATAGGTCAAGTGTGCCAGACAGTGACCACAAAAGAAATTATTAGCTTGCAACCCTGAAAGGACCTTCCTTTTCCGTAGATCCTGCCCTGACTAGAGAGTTGGGGCTAGGGTTCAGTTATATCCAAGTCTTGCTATTCCCAAGATATCCTTTGGTATCTTGGGATTTAGGTTTTTTTTTTTTTTTTAGTATAAAGTAGGGTGCTTATGTTCTTGCTGATTCTCTGGAGATGAAAACATTGTTTAGGCACACCCAGAAAACATGGGCCCTATACCCCAAGTACATGTAGAGTTTTACACCCTGGCTCTGCCTCTGGGCCTCCCCTCACCACCCCAGCATGATTAATATGATGTTAGAACTGTCATCTGAATACACAAATGCCCTTTTTCTATGCCTGTGACCTCATCTGCAAAGTGAGTTAGGATGTGACTGATGCTCACTCAGAACAGAGCCAGTGCCTTGGAAAGGTCAGTGAGAGCGGTCAGAGAGTGATGGTAGGAAGGTAGTTCTGTTCCTTAGTGGCTCTCAGCTCAGTCCTGGGATGTAGATGTTTAACTGCTGTCCCTACTTGAAGGATGAAAATTACAGGCTTGGAGAGATGGTATAACTCACCTGAGGTTACAGAGTCAGTCAGCCTCAGGGTCTTGGGTACTTGGTGTTTGTTTCCAAAGACTCTTGTAAGGGCACTCTGGAAAAAGCTACTTCTAGATCACAGTGAAACACAAAGCTATCCAGAACATTCCTTAGTCCTGGGGCTGCAGGGCTACTTGCTAGTCTGCCAGGTCAGTTCCACCCAGAGTTGATACCTAGAGTTGTCACATGTGACAGGACCCTGCTCAGGCCACTGCCACTAGGCCTTTGTGTCCAAGCAGTGAGCCTGACTATCCTGACAGTAACCTGGTGGGAATAGCAGTGAGCAGATGAGAGTCAGACCCATGTGACACCTGGGAGCTCCTGTCTTCCTGGCCACACCTCTGCAGCCAGCAGAGACGAGTGGAGTTCCAGTCCTTTGCTTTTGCTATAAAAAATGTCAATATTTATCCTTTAAAAGGACAGATATGTCCTGTGCTGCTCTTGACAGCTCTGTCTACATGGTCTCTTTTAATCTCTGCTTGCATAGGGTCCCACAGCTCAGGTTAGGGGTAGGATTTGATCCCTTATCTCTAGCAGGCTTCACAATTCAGAGCCTTTGGGTTCACAAACCCTGGATGGCATCTGCCTCTACATTTTATGTGTGTTTTGTTGGAAAGATTACAGGAAAGTGTATTGCTAGGCCACACAGAAGGGAGAGGAAGAGCTTCAAAATAACAAACCAAGAGTGCCTTTGAACAGCAGCTCTGGCATTCTCCCTGCCCTGCCCACTCATGAAGAACAGTGTAGTCAGTGGTCAGGCCCACCTCTGCCCTGTGGGGCCCAGAGTGTTCTTTGTACCAAAAAGAGTGCAGGACATAGGAAGCTGTAGGTTCTAGGCAGCCAGCATCTGTCTGTCATGCTGAGGTGGAGGCAGGTGGCCAGTGGCCGAAAGGATGAAGCTTCACTCATATAGTCAGGTCTGGTTTTCTTCTAATTTTACCCCCTTTGTTGCTGTTCCCTTGGCTGGACATGTAGGTGACTGACCTTACATGTATTACTTTGGGCTAGGACTCTGGCCACATGGAATTTATATTTGGATCCATAGTGCCAGAAGGTGCTCCAAAGAGGTAGAACTAGTTAACCTGTTCCATCCCCATCTGGACCAGAGCTCCCTTTCTCCCATGCCTCAGCAGCCAGCCAGAGACAGCACCATACCTATATCTCCTACATGTTCAGAAAGCCAAGTAAGTGGTATCCTGACGAACACCCACATGGCCACGTCTGTCTCTGTAGGGAAGGGCAGGCATGACTGGAAGGAGCCCAAATCCAGCTCTCCTCCCACCCCCTTACAATAGCCCTGCCAGTTGGATGCCTAGAATATTTTACAACTCAAGAGCATGAAACATGACGAGGGTAAGTGCCCAAGTTTCTCCAGCTGTGTGTACAGAAGCTGGAACTTGAACCCTCAGCCACTCAACTCTCAGGGCTTCATCGGGGTGGATATGGAGAGACAGCATCTTTCACACAGCTCCAAGCCCCATGACTGGCTGCCTGAACCTGACCTTTGGAACTCCTCAGGAGTAGATACAATCTGCCATTCTCTACCAGTTATAAGGAATCCTCCCACAAGCTTCCAAAGTGAGGCATCTGTGGGTCAGGCCAAATTAGCTGTGTGCAGCTAGAAGAATGATGGTCTGGAAGCCAGGGAGAGAGTTCTGGAAAGGTTGGATGCAGTCAGAAGCAAGGTCCAAGTCAGCCTGGGCCCAGACTCAGGCCTGGGCTTGGGCACAGAACCAGCACACAAGGACCAGCTGAAGTGTTGGGTTCACTCTGAGTGAAACAAGAGCGATGTTCCAAACAGTTGCTGGACCCAGCTGCCTAGGCTTTGGTTTTTTCTCTTAAATACCTTCCCATTTTATGACTGTTTAGAGAGAGTAGTCAGTCAGCTTCCACTTGGGCTCAGGAAGGTCCTCAGGAAGTTTGTTCAGGCTGCCCCTAAAGCAGGGGCTGACAGCCCCCTCTGGCTGAGAGTGGTGCTTCCATTGTGTCAGAGCAGCCACCACAGCATAGCACAAATGGAAGCTCTCTTGCAGTGACGACACAAACCCAGCACGCCTTCACTTTGAGAACCTGGAAGATCACAGTCGGAGCATTCGTCCTGTCTGTTGGAGCAAAATAGCACTGCACAGGAGCACCTAACCCTAAATGAATTTGTAACTTACCACAATAGCCATGCGTATTTGGAAGAGTGCTGCTGAATGACATTCAGTCTGCAGGTGAATAAGAAGTAGAATCCAGACTCATGCCAAGAAACACTGACGGAGTGGCTTGGCTGTGTGACACTTCTTCCAGTCCCCTTTCCCCCCTCCCCAGAAGACCAGTGTTCTGAAATTTCATGCCAGTGCATCTGTTTCTACCTTCAGGAACCACTCTGTCTCCAGCCAGAAGCCCCGCTTGCAGCACTGCCCTCAGGGCTCCCAAAGAGTGGAATCTGGAACAGCCTTTCTATTATTTGGAGCCATTTCCACTTCTGGAAATGAGAAGAGACATTACACCTTGAAGGGTAGTTGAGGTCTCTTCAAACAGCACCAGTCTCTGGTGGCGAACAGGGTTCAATAGTGAGATGGGAAGAACTTTCCAGATCAGAGGAGGGCAGAGCCCAGTCTGTACCATCCCCCTAGTACCTTGTTTCTGCTTGAGTGCCAGTCCTCTTCTTGCTCCTAACCCACCTTGGCTTCCAGGCTCCACCCATCTAGAGCCCCGACCTAAGTATGTCACAGCCCCCCTGGGATATCAGCCTCCCTTCTGCTTCTCCCAGGTGCTCTGGCCCGCCAGGCCTCTTTACTTACCTGTATGCTTGAGGCAGCTCTCCTTAGGAAGAACCCAGCCAAAAGCCCAGCCCCTCAAAAGCTGGGTTTTTTGTTTTGTTTTGTGTAGCTGACTTAAGCCTCAAGAGATTGGTCTCAACCTTGCTAATGTGGGGACTCTTTAATACAGTTCTTCATGTTGTGGTGACCCCCTGCCATAAAACTATCTTTGTTGCTACTTTATAACTGTAATTTTGTTACTGTTGTGAATCATAATGTAAATATTTGTGGTTTCCAATGGTCTTAGGTGACTCCTTGTGACAGGGTCTTGACCCACATGTTGAGAACTAGTATGCTAACCCCATGGTTTCTGTGTCTGGGATGGCTACCGCTTTCTCTGCTCCTGCTGCAGCTAATCACCTTCTCCTTAAAGAAAGTTTCTCCGAAGACCCTCGAATTGGGTTAGGGACAGTCTGGAAAACGCCATGATACTTGAGGGACTCAGTCAAGATCCTAGATGGCCGGGCTGCCCATTCACCTCTTCTTCTTTTTTTTTTTTTTTTTTTTTTGGTTTTTCGAGACAGGGTCTCTCTATGTAGTCCTGGCTGTCCTGGAACTCACTTTGTAGACCAGGCTGGCCTCGAACTCAGAAATCCGCCTGCCTCTGCCTCCCAAGTGCTGGGATTAAAGGCGTGCGCCACCACAGCCCGGCTTCCATTCACCTCTTCTAAAGAGGGCAGAATGAAGTTTAAGGTGGGTGGCCTTTCGGGGAGAAGGACAACAACCACAACGGATGCGAACTTCCTGCGACCTCATACTGAGGAAGGAAAGGGTCTGAAGAAGGCAAGCCAAAGTGGGGTTCTCCCTAGGGGGAGCATAGGCAGACCAACAAGAGGGAGTAAACCGATCTGGCGAGCTTCCTGTGTGCTCCTGGCACGTCCCCAGACCCTGGCTCAGGAAGGGGCTTGCTTTGAAGTTTCCGGCAAGACCTGCCCATTGCTGTTCAAATGGCTTATTTGTCTAGTGGCTTAAGAAAGGGGACTGGCGGTGGGGGTGGCAGCGCCCCGCTTGGCGCCGCTGCACCCTGAGGGTCCCTACGTTTAGGAGCTCCAGCTTCTGCGAACTAGAGGATGTTGAGACCAGGCCGAGAACCCCAGGGGGACTCGGTTCTCGGGCCGGCTGTTTCAGGCTATCGGAGAGCTGGAGCCGCCTCGCACCGCCACTCCGCGCAGGGTGGGAGGGAGCGAGGGAGGCGAGGGGACGAGCGCCGGCTCCCCGCCCCCATCCCACCCGGTTCCGATATTTAGCTGAAAGGCACGCGGCTCCTAATCGGCCCTTTCCAGGCTGAGATGTAGCTGCGCTCTGCCCGCGCAAGGGCGGGGGCCGGGCCGGGGGAGGCGCAGAGTCCGGAGCCTGCGAGCGAGGTGAGGAGCCCGCGTCCTCGGCTGCTGGAGCGGGCGGGCGGGCGCGCATCGCCGAGGCAGATATAGAAAGGGGGGCAGGTTAAAAATAACCCTCTTCGGCTGGGAAGCTCGCGCGCACTCTCTCGCCTCATTCGGTGCCAGAGGACTCCAGGGGAGGTGGCGTTGGGGAGGGCAGCGCGGGATTCCCCTCCTCCGCCGCCGGGCGGGGTGCCGCCTGCACGCCACGGCTGCACGTGTGCGGGGCCACGCGCCCGAGCCCCTCGGTCCGGCCCGCGGCGATCTCCCCAGCCACACGCTTCTGGCTGCCGCCCCTCCCGCACCCAGAGCGGCTGTAGGAAGCGCTCCTTTATTCATTATTTACGAGCGTTAATAGGTTTGGGGCGCGCGGACTGGGGGCGGAGGCGAGGACGCGGCGGGGACCCCAGCGGTCGGGGACGGGTGCGGACCTGCGGCAAGGTCTGCGGGGCGAGGGTGGGGAGAGCTCAGACGCTCTCTTTCGCGGGCTCGCACTTAGCCGAACGGGGCGAGGGTGCTATAGGCCCCCACTTCCCCTGCACGGCCCTTGCAGCCGCGTCTCTGACGCAGCCCTGGCCTCATTTATCATCATCTTTGGTCAAGTGGAGTGTGCAAGGAACAGCTGCTTCACTCGGCTGACTTCCGAGGGTGGCTACAGCGGGAATCAGGAAAATGAATGATGGAGGCTGGGGGGCCGCCCCCAGGTCCGGGTGCAGGCGGGAGGGAGGCGGGAAGCATACTGGCTGCCTCAGCCTCGTGGCAAGCGCAGCGCCCCCTTCCTCTCCGGGCGCCCACAGTCCCTGCGGATCTGTGGCTGAGGACGGGCGGGTGTGCGGGAGGTCGCCGTGACCTTGCTGGGGTCAGTGGGTTGGGCTGCGGAGGAGGCGTCGCGGCGTCTTTGGTGGCCCTCTCCGGATTGGCGGAAGACCGGGAGACGAGGAGGGGGAGGGGAATACCAATGGAAGGTGAAATTTTACCTGCCCCTGAGGGAGTCCTGCGGATTTTCTCCCGGCGACAGCCGCGCTCTGCCTTTGTCTTACATGGCCGAAACATCTGTAGCAGCAACGGAGAGGCCGCAGACCCCACCCTCCTCGCGGCTCCCTAGGCAGTACCCTGCTGCAGCCTATACCTCAATGTGGGGTCCTTGCCCGCACCCTTCCCCGTCTGGTGTCGATGGGGCGGGGGCTGGTTGCGGAAAGGGTTAATGGCCTAGTCGCAGACCCTAATTGTTAGAGCTAGGCCCCGCTCCGTTCCAATTACCCTAAGTAGAGACTGAATGCGCAATTAACGGAGTCAGCTTGCCAACTGGAAAGCTGTCCCCGCTTTCACGTTGAGCGGAATACTCCACCAGCTGACTTGGACGAAGCAATTTCCTCTGCTCTCCCCTTTCTCTCTCCTCCAGCCCCTTCTCTTTTTCTCTCTCCTTAATAATAAAATTATACCAAGCAGTTTGCGGTGTGGCAGGCGGCCAGAAAAGCGTTTCTTTAAACGCTGCCGTCTCACAATTAGGCAGCAAGAGGATTTGACACGCCGAGGCGGCCTGACAGGCGGCTTCCTCCCCTGGGGGCCGGTGCAGGAGGGGCTTCGGTACCCTGCTCCCCCATATGGAACCCGCACTGAGAGGGGGCCAGGGCTGCACCTCCCGGGCTGTCAGCGTGCTGCAGTGATAAGCCCTTGGGGCAGGCAGCAGGGGAGGTTCTACCCAGGCTCCCAGAGGCAGCAATGTCTTTCCCTGCTGGGTTATAGAGTAGGAAAGCAATGTTCTCTGTTTCTGTGTGGCAGAGAGGCATTTGGGGCACATAACTGCTGAGCCTGGTGGACACCTCAACTCACTGACCCTCTCTGGGTTCCCGTTGATCTCTTCGAGTTTGGGATTGGAGTGTTGAGGAAGAATTCGTCCCGTTCCTGGGCTGGTTGCTTTATTTTTTCCATGCCAAAACTGTCTTCCAAGGAGGTTGCAGACAAGACTGTCTGTAATGAGTCAGAGGCCCCTCTGCTGGTACTACTGGGAGAGCAGACCTAGAATCCCCATAAGCACACAAGAGATGCCTTGAAAGCACCGGGGACCAGTACCCAGAAAACAGGGTACCCTGACCACTGGCTATAGCAGCTGAACTCAGAGCTGGACCAAAGTAGGCAGTAGCTGCTGTAGGAGGCAGTTGCTTCTGGAAGCCACCTTGCTGCCTCCCAGCTTCAGGAGGGCAGTCACTTTCTTCCTTTATCTCTTTTCTTCTTTCTATCCCCGGTGTCCTTCAGCAACATCCTGGCAGTTCTCTACGCCTTAGACTACACATGCAGCCCACATTCCCCTGGAACCTCAGCTCTGTACTCTGCTCACCCTCCACCTGGACTTCTGCTGAGCTACACCAGGCTTGAACCAGTGGGCACCAACACTAAAGGCTGCAGAGGAACGAGTGCAGACACTGCTGTGCCTTCCTAGTTGGCTAGTTTACATCCTGCCCACCGACTTTCTCACCCACTCGTGAAACTGCTCTGTGATCCTCACCCTCTGAGGCTGTGATAAAGCATAAATACTGTGATAAGCACAAAGCCAATAGTGTCCCTGTGTCCCACTTGGTCCCCATCAGAGCAATATTTATAGGGGCAACTCTGGGGCCAGAGTAGGGCTTTGGGGCTTAAGAGCAAACACATCCCTACCTTCAGGCTCTTATCCTTAGGAGGCAGCTCATTGTACCATTAATTATGTAATTACTGCTGTCATGAGCCCCACATGGGAGCTTGGCAGGGGTCCCAGGAGGGGGAGGGATGGGGCCTCACCTGTCTCTTGTGGAATGTCCCAGGGCCACCTCCTACATCACCTCTACAAGCTGTGCACACACCACAATCCTACCTCTAGCTCTCCAGCTCCTTCCTGCGCCCAGGTCACTCACCTTTGACTTCAGTGTCTGCCTGGGCTATGCTGCTACCTACCAAGGCCTCCTGCTCTGAACATCCAGGAGCTCTTTGTTGCATTAATACCCAGGTCCCCAGCCTAAGAAGGCAAGAGCTAAACTGCATGGGGGTGGGTGTCCACTTTGTCAGGACTTGACACCTGTGGCTGATGGTCAAGTGAAAGCCCACAGATGGTCCTTTTGAACTTTGCCCTCCTTAAATGACAACAATAAAAACCCTTGAGACTTGGTTGATAACTTTTTTTTTTTTAAATCTGGGTGTGTGCCGTGTGTGTGTGTGTGTGTGTGTGTGTGTGTAAGAACAACTTCCAGGAGCTAGTTCTCTCTACTGTGGGTTCCAGGGATGGAAGTCAATCACTAAGCCATTGTATCTTGCCAGCCCTGGTAACATTTTTGAAAATGAAAAACATCCCTACTGTACATTTCTGACTTGTAACCTCTTAAAGAAAAAGCTTCTCTGGCACATTCTTCCCAGCTCTGCTTGGGACCAGTATGTACAGCCTGCCTCCAACCCCTTTCTGACTACTTGGCTCTGAAGTGGACTCTGTCCATCCTTAAGAACAAATTTGTGTTTACTGTGTGAAGCAGACCTGTGGCCCTAGGCTGTGCCTCTCAGTCCCTGCCCAAATACACTGTGTCTATCAACTAACTGCTTAGTCTGGACTTCGTTTCACAGGGTTAATGTGACATTTGGATCATGTCTCATTTAATAAATATTTATTGTTCTGGGCAATGGGGACATGACTATGAATAAAATAGGCAAACTCCCTGCTCCTATGGAACTTTTGTCATTTGAGAGGAGACTAGTAATGAGGCTGAAAGGTAAGTTTTGAAGAAGTAGAAGGAAGCACAAGGGGTGTCGTTTTAAATCCAGTGACAACAGGGATGCAGTAGAGTGGCATGGGTATCTGGAGATGGTTTCCCTAGCAAAAGGGACAACCGGCACCGAGGCTTGAGGCTCATGGAGGCGGAAGGCTTGCCCAAGCCTAGTGGCATTTAGACAGCCTGCTACTAGCTTGGCACTTCTTTGCTGCTTCATCCACAAGTGAGTTGAGTCCTGGTCCTTCTGGGCACATGAAGTGGAGAGGACCCAGCTGTACTAACAAGTTCACCTGGGGCTTGGAGTGTAGACCAGCCCAAGCAGCCTGGGGAGCCCCTGTGAGCTTCTACTAGCCAGACCCCTGATCTTTAGACCCTGCCTATGTGTGTCATCAGTGAGTGCAGGCTAGCCTGAGCTGGACATGATGGGCAAGGCCTGCCCTCTTCGTAGTTAGCCTTTTTTTCCTCCTTGTTTAGACAGATAGGCAGTGATGCCTTTTGTTGAGTGGTCAATAAAATGACCCACAGTAGCCACAAGAGACCAATGAAGAATAGCAGCTGAGGTGGCTACAGAGAAGACAACCATGATGGTGGGTACAGGCCCAGCTGGACTATGGGCCCCTGCCACTGAGGGCATCCAGCTGTGACCTACTGCATCCTTGTAAGAGATGCTGAGGGCAGTGTCTAAGAAAGAACTTGCACAAGCAGGGCCAATGACGTGGTATTGGATCTCACTCCAGTGACCTAGTGTGGTAGAGATGATAAGTCTGAAGGAGGTTCTCACACATCCTCCAGAAACTCAGATTCAGCCTCTTAGGGCCTCAAAAGATGCTGGGTCCATCTTTTTTTCCTGTGTTGTCCAGGCTGGCTTGTTGCAGTGTTTGGTAATTGCATCTAAGGCCTTATGAATGCTAGGCAAATACTCTACCACTGAGCTCTACACCTAACCTGTCAGACTGGTCCTGAACTTGAGATCTGATCCCCTTGCTTCAGATTCTAAATGCTGGGATCACAGGTTTATGCCACTATATCCTGCTAATTTTCTATTTCAGTGATGGAGATACTGAATGAATGCTAGGCAAGTGTTCTAAAAAGCCCGAACCACAACCCTGTCTCTGTCTGCTACTTCTTATCTCTCTGCCTGCCTCTGGCTACCCAGGACCCAGATCCTGCAGTGGTGGGGAGGAGAAGTAGTGTAAAAAAGATATTACTAACATGGGGTGGTCTTGAGAGGCCATGCTTTGGGGTAGAGCTGCCTCACCACCACCCTGCGCTAAGCAGATCCTCCAGTCTCTTTCTGATGCTAGCCCTTAGCCCAAGAAATCTAGCCTAGTCTCAAAGGCCAGTGAGGTCTCACTGTTGTTGTGAAGATGCTCAGTCCTGAAGACTGGCAGAGACCTCTGGTGCCTTCCTCTGCAGAGTGGCTTTTGTCTTATTCCCTTTAGACAGTCTCACTGCCCCCAAGCTAGCTAGCCTGCAAAATCAGGCAATACCTGTTTTCTCCTCTTCTCCATCCCCCTCCCCCTTGTTACTGGGGTTACAAGCTCATCCTGCTTTGCCCATCTTTTTTTTTGCATTAGTGCTGGGGTTCCAAACCCAGGTCCTCGGACGTATACAGCAAGCCATCTTACTGAGCCCTCTCCCAGCTTCCAAGTCTTAATATTTATTATTCATCCATAACAGATTGGGAGGCCCTTGGGGTCTCACCTACCCATTGCTCCATGAACATCTGTCTTTCCCTAGGCTTCCTGGGCCCCATAAATACCCCCTTTTTGGTCTCAGGGTTGAGAACCAGACTGGGTTAGGCTTTCAATTTTTCCTAAGCTACCAATCAGGTTATAAACAACTATGGGGAGGTGGGAGGACCAGTGGCTGGGGGCTGCTAGTGAAGAGGGGATGTGTCTCTTCCCACCTCTCCCTCCACCTTTTCCCCTCAGGATAACATTCCTACAGGGCCCACTGGAAACATTAGCAGCTCTGGCCCACAGTATACCCATCTCACTGGTGGGGCTAACTCTTGGACCTGATGAGGCTCTGGGACTAATGACCCTTCACTAGAGGCTAGTCAGATACTATAGGTAGGATTGCCTGCTGAGAAGTAGGGTACAGCTCAGTGGTAGACCTTGGTTAGCAAGATAAAGACCCTGGATTTGCCCTTAGTAACACAGAAATGCAGAGCCAGGCTTGCAGGCAGGGTCTGGCCTGCTGTAGAGGGACACATAGGCAGGTGGGTGCCTGTGCATATATTTGTCTGTCCTGAGCTCAGCTCTGCATTCTTGCTGTCATACCAAGACATTTTCTCAGGGTGGGACTTTGTGGTGTGGGGTCCAGAAGAGGGATTTGATCTTCAGTGTTGAGCTAGGGTCACAAGGAAATCCTTTGCCCCTATTGACTTCACCTTTAGTAGTAGAAGGGACAAGATAAAACACGAAGTCCAGTTTTATCAGTGGCTACCATCCTTCCACCCCCCCTACACACACACACACACACACACACACAGAGTCTTTGGGAGAAGGCCGTGCCTGAGGCTTAACCTCACTATTCTTCAGTGCACTGTTTCATGGCTGTGTTGATGGCTTGCCATCCTTGGCTGCTGGAATGTCAAAGGGAGTTCATCCTGATTGCAAGCACCATCAGATTTCACGAAGATCTGGCCTTGTTGGGCCTGGTACACTCTTCCATCCAGTGTCTAGAGTAACCAGTGGTTACAAGGGTGGAGTAGTCATGTCCCTAGGGCAACGAGGGTTGCTCTGGATTCCCATTAGCTACGTGCCAGAGTCTGCCAAGCTGGTTGAGGGGAAGCCTTGGCAAGTTCCCAGGAGACGGGGGAGGAGCAGAAGCTGGGGCAAGGTTCCGTTCTCAAACCTTACTGTTCTCAAACCTTACTGCCGTTACTCCAGCCGTCTCAGCTTCTTTCCTCCGTGTTGAAAGGTCACTGTCACCTATGGGGAATTCATTCTTCCATCGCTCTCCTGATGCTGCCCATACCAGCCCTTTGCTATCTGCTTCTCATCTCTTTCATATCCTTTCTTGGTGCTCTTGAAAAATAATCATAATCACAATAATTAATAACAACAGAGCCCACTCCAAGCCTTAAAGAGGCAGCACCTACTTTCTCCTGGCAGAGCCAGCAGTACCTTTGTAGTTAGCAGCTAGGATGCCACCATGCTTGAGCCTTTGTTTCTGTCCCTCCCTCTGCCAGGGTTGGAGGGTAGTGCTGGGGCACATGTTTTTCTGCCTGTGTCCTCCAACAGGCACTGGGCCTCTGAGATTTTAATTGAACTGTCTTTTCTTAGAGATAGATGCTTTCCACATCCAGCTGCCTGTGTGCATTGGGAAGCCGGCCTGTGATCCTGTGTGGGGAATTAAAAGGCACAGCAGCTGGACTGATTAGATGGGGCAGGGACAGAGTAGGCAGGGAGGGGACACTGTTCATGGCTCCCCTCTTTAGATAACG
Organism: Grammomys surdaster; assembly: GCF_004785775.1. Lineage (NCBI taxonomy): Eukaryota > Metazoa > Chordata > Mammalia > Rodentia > Muridae > Grammomys > Grammomys surdaster. The sequence goes on along the minus strand of NW_021604711.1, from coordinate 2,264,015 downwards.
TCTCTGGTAATGCATTTTGGGGAATGTATTGCAGGGACACACACACACATACACATGCACACACACACAGACACACAACTCCAGCCGTAGAAATGTTAATGATATCCACAGGACACTCAGCAGGAAATGAGAGTGATCTGGGACTAATAAAAACTGAAATGTAATTTGTGCAGATATATGAGGGAGGCAGATGTAGCCTTCAGAGCAGTTTGGGATTGTGTATTCTTGGCTTATAAACACATATCCAGGGAGGGCAGGGAACTGGCATTTTGTGTCCTGGTCTTAGAAGTGGCCCACCAGCTATCCTGACCAGGAGTGGCATCCACCTGCATCCAGAGTGTGTTCTACTCTGAGAAGGTAGGGCAGGAGGCACCAGGCTGACCACCTGGATGGATGCTGCCTCCAGCCCCTCTGGAATGGCAGGTGCTTCATCCAAACCACAAGGACTGGAATGAAGTAGATCCAAAGGGTAGGTGGGCACTGTCCTAATGAGGGGTCAGAGATGGACGATGAGTTGGGGATGGGATAGGCAGGAAGCTTTAACAACCTGGAGAGGAGGAAAGTTATCTTAGGGGCAGCTGGGTCAGTCGTACTGCTCTGAGCTCTGGAGGCTGTCTGCTTGCCTGGGAATGCCCTGTTGAGCTGGATGGAGCTCATTTTTCCCCTTCCTTGGGTCAATTCCCAGACAAAGGAAGGAAAGTACCTTTGTGGGATCCAGACTAAAGGGAGGCTGGATCTCCCTACCAATAGCTCCCCACTCCTGCCTTTCACACCTCTGTTTCTGTGAGGCACTTACCTCTCCTCCCTCACATTTAGTTCTCAACAAAACAACCTCCCCCCCCCCAAACCTTTGTGGTCTATGGCAGACCACACCTCCATCTTAGTGTGTTTTGGGACAAGAACTGGAAAGTCCCAGTTCCCTCCTAGGAGCTTGGACTGCTCAGACCCAGAGAGCTTGGACATCCTCCCTTCCGCCTGTGTGGTGGCTGAGTAACCCTGAGCTTGTGGGATGCAGGGCCAACAGTCAGCCTTTGTTATTTCTCCAAAGCTTAGGGGTATTCCTCTTTTTTATCACTGAGGATTTTCTGGGGTAACCAAAGTCAGTCAGTTGAAGGAAACCAGAAGAGATGCACAAGCCTAGGTTGTGACCACCCACAAAAGCCCTGGTCTTCCTGCCCTGTCTCCTGTATCAGTGCTGTCTGTACCATCCCTGACCTGAGAAGTTGTGAGTGGCTCAGCAGGGAGGGTTAGAGAAGAGGGAGGATAGTGTGCTCCCCAGTGCCAGGGGACTGTGTCTTTGTCCCCTATTAGTATGCATCCCCACACTCCGGACGACATAATCTGTTTATGCACCTATGATACCAAGAACAGGAGGCAGGTGCTACCATCCTTCATTCCCGGGAGTCAGAGGAGGGGATGCTTTCTGTGGACAGTTGGCTTAGCAGCCCCCAGTCAACATCTGCCAGAAGGGACAGAGTCCAGATGGCACTGCAGGGGACGTGTGTGTGAGCGTGCATGTACATGTGCCTGATAGGTCCTTTGTACATGCGTGGATTCCTGTATGTGCAGTTACAGCGGGCCTGGAAAGCGGCCTCTCCCCAGTTGGGGAGGGGGTCCTCATGGGTACCCAGTGCGGCTGAGTCATGCTGAAGTACGGCAGCACAAAGACTAAGATGATGGGATCCAGCAGGGCCCCAGGGAACAGTGGAATTGCTCTGCTAAATGATTTTGAGCTGTCTACAAGGGCTGGGCGTGGTAGTACAGACGAGTGATAGACAGGGGGAGCTGGCAAGAGGGCCTGGAGTGGCCATCCACTGTGACTTGCTCTGTGCGGCCTGTTTAGACTATCCATTTCAGTGGGAGCTCACCATGGAAGCAGGATTTTAGAGCAGCACACCTCTCAGACCCAGAGGTTGCCAGTATGTGCACAGCTGGTGGGAAGGTGGCAGGGAGGGATGCTAGCTGAGGTAGAGAGTAAACCATGGCCTGTCTGAATTGTCTTCCCTCTGCACCATCCTTTCTCTTCACAGATAACCAGCCCGAGCCATGCAGTCTTTTCGAGAAAGGTGTGGTTTCCATGGCAAACAGCAAAACTACCCACAAACCTCACAGGAAACATCGCGCCTGGAGAACTACAGGCAGCCGGGTCAGGCTGGGCTAAGCTGTGATCGGCAGCGACTGCTGGCCAAGGACTATTATAGCCCTCAGCCCTACACAGGCTATGAAGGTGGCACTGGTACACCTTCTGGCACAGTGGCCACGGCAGCTGCAGACAAGTACCACCGAGGCAGCAAATCCCTGCAGGGGAGGCCAGCTTTCCCCAGCTATGTTCAAGACAGCAGCCCCTACCCAGGGCGCTACTCTGGCGAGGAGGGTCTTCAGGCCTGGGGGGGCCCACAGCCACCTCCTCCTCAGCCACAGCCTCTGCCAGGGCCAGTGAGCAAGTATGAGGAGAACTTGATGAAGAAGACAGTGGTGCCTCCAAACAGGCAGTACCCTGAGCAGGGCCCCCAGCTTCCCTTCCGGACTCACAGCCTGCATGTCCCACCACCACAGCCTCAGCAGCCCCTAGCTTACCCTAAACTCCAAAGGCAGAAACCACAGAATGACCTTGCCTCCCCTCTGCCCTTCCCCCAGGGCAGCCACTTTCCCCAGCATTCCCAGTCCTTCCCTACCTCCTCTACTTATGCCCCAGCAGTGCAGGGTGGTGGGCAGGGGCCCCACTCATACAAGAGCTGCACAGCACCGTCTGCCCAGCCTCATGACAGGCCGATGAGTGCCAATGCAAGCCTGGCTCCAGGGCAACGGGTCCAGAATCTTCACACGTACCAGCCGGGCCGCCTTGGCTACGAGCAGCAGCAGCAAGCCCTTCAAGGCCGGCACCACACCCAGGAAACACTCCACTACCAGAACCTTGCGAAGTACCAACACTATGGACAACAAGGCCAGGGCTACTGTCCACCGGACACAGCTGTCAGGACTCCAGAACAGTATTACCAGACCTTCAGCCCGAGCTCCAGCCACTCCCCTGCACGGTCTGTGGGTCGCTCCCCTTCCTATAGCTCCACCCCATCGCCACTGATGCCCAATCTGGAGAACTTCCCCTATAGCCAGCAGCCGCTTAGTACTGGGGCCTTCCCCACAGGCATCACGGACCACAGCCACTTTATGCCCCTGCTCAACCCATCCCCAACAGATGCTGCCGGCTCTGTAGAGCCCCAGGTCAGCAACTGCAAGCCCCTGCCAAAAGAGAAGCTCCCTGACAGCCTGCTGTCAGATCTCAGCCTGCAGAGTCTCACAGCGCTCACCTCACAGGTAGAGAACATCTCCAACACTGTGCAGCAGCTCTTGCTTTCCAAAGCTGCCATGCCACAGAAGAAAGGGGTCAAGAACCTTGTGTCTAGGACTCCAGAGCAGCACAAAAGCCAGCACTGTAGCCCCGAGGGCAGTGGCTACTCAGCTGAGCCAGCAGGCACACCACTGTCTGAGCCGCCAAGCAGCACACCACAGTCCACTCATGCTGAGCCACAAGACGCTGACTACCTGAGTGGCTCTGAGGACCCGCTAGAGCGCAGCTTCCTCTACTGCAGCCAGGCCCGGGGCAGTCCTGCCAGGGTCAACAGCAACTCCAAGGCCAAGCCTGAGTCTGTGTCCACCTGTTCTGTCACCTCACCAGATGACATGTCCACCAAGTCTGATGACTCTTTCCAGAGCCTGCACAGTACTCTGCCACTAGACAGTTTCTCCAAATTTGTGGCAGGCGAACGGGACTGCCCGCGGCTGCTGCTCAGTGCCCTGGCACAGGAAGATCTGGCCTCTGAGATCCTGGGACTGCAGGAAGCCATTGTTGAGAAGGCTGACAAGGCCTGGGCTGAGGCTTCCAGCCTGCCCAAGGACAGTGGCAAGCCACCCTTCTCACTGGAGAACCATAGCACCTGCCTGGACACTGTGGCCAAGACTTCATGGTCACAGCCGGGGGAGCCAGAGACCCTACCTGAGCCCTTGCAGCTGGACAAGGGCGGCAGCACCAAGGACTTCAGTCCGGGGCTGTTTGAAGACCCTTCTGTGGCCTTTGCTACCACTGACCCGAAGAAAACAACCAGCCCCCTGTCATTCGGCACCAAGCCTTTGCTTGGGACTGCCACTCCTGACCCCACTGCTGCAGCGTTTGACTGCTTCCCAGATACAACCACTGCCAGCTCAGTGGATGGTGCCAACCCCTTTGCTTGGCCAGAGGAGAACCTGGGCGATGCTTGTCCTCGTTGGGGCCTCCACCCTGGTGAGCTTACCAAGGGCTTGGAGCAGGGTGCAAAAGCCTCAGACAGTGTGGGCAAGGCAGATGCACATGAGACCTCTGCCTGCATGGGTTTCCAGGAAGAGCATGCCATTGGGAAGCCAGCAGCTGCACTGTCTGGGGACTTCAAGCAGCAGGAGGCAGATGGGGTGAAAGAGGAAGTGGGTGGATTGCTGCAGTGCCCTGAGGTGGGCAAGGCTGACCAGTGGCTGGAGGATAGCCGCCATTGCTGTTCCTCCACTGACTTTGGGGACCTGCCACTGTTGCCTCCCCCTGGCAGGAAGGAGGACCTGGAAGCTGAAGAGGAGTACTCTTCTCTGTGTGAACTGCTGGGGAGCCCTGAGCAGAGGCCCAGTCTGCAGGACCCATTGTCCCCCAAGGCACCCCTGATCTGCACCAAGGAGGAAGCAGAGGAGGTGCTGGATACCAAGGCTGGCTGGGTCTCTCCATGTCACCTCTCTGGGGAGCCTGCTGTTCTACTGGGCCCCTCGGTGGGTGCTGAATCAAAGGTCCAGAGCTGGTTTGAGTCTTCTCTGTCACATATGAAGCCAGGGGAAGAAGGGCCAGAGATGGAGAGAGCTCCAGGTAGTTCCAGCACTTCACAAGGCTCCTTGGCCCCAAAGCCTAACAAGCCTGCCGTTCCCGAGGGGCCCATTGCTAAGAAAGAGCCTGTGCCACGGGGTAAAAGTTTACGGAGCCGGCGAGTACACCGGGGGCTGCCTGAGGCTGAAGACTCCCCATGCAGGGTGCCAGCACTCCCCAAAGACCTCTTGCTCCCAGAGTCCTGCACAGGTCCCCCACAGGGACAGGCAGAGGGGGCTGGAGCCCCAGGCCGGGGGCTGTCAGAAGGGATCCCCAGAATGTGTACCCGCTCTCTTACAGCTCTGAGTGAGCCCCAAACTCCTGGCCCTCCAGGGCTGACCACCACCCCCACACCTCCTGACAAACTCGGAGGTAAACAGCGAGCTGCCTTCAAGTCTGGCAAGCGGGTGGGAAAACCGTCACCCAAGGCTGCCTCCAGCCCCAGCAACCCTGCTGCCCTGCCTGTTGCCTCAGACAGCAGCCCTATGGGCTCCAAAACCAAGGAGCCAGACTCTCCTGGCATGCCTGGGAAAGACCAGCGTTCCATGGTCCTCCGGTCTCGCACCAAGCCCCAGCAGGTCTTCCATGCCAAACGACGGCGGCCCTCAGGGAGCCGGATCCCAGACTGTCGTGCCACCAAGAAGCTCCCTGCTAACAACCACTTACCCACTGCATTCAAGGTCTCCAGTGGGCCCCAGAAGGAAGGTCGCATGAGCCAGCGGGTCAAAATACCCAAGCCTGGTACAGGGAGCAAGCTTTCCGATAGGCCTCTCCACACACTCAAGAGGAAGTCAGCCTTCATGGCACCTGTCCCCACCAAAAAGCGGAGCCTCATCCTGCGAAGCAACAATGGAAGTGGGGTGGATGGGAGGGAGGAGAGGGCAGAGAGCTCCCCAGGCCTCTTACGGAGGATGGCCTCACCCCAGAGGGCTAGACCCAGGGGCAGTGGGGAGCCACCCCCACCCCCACCCCTGGAGCCACCTGCTGCATGCATGGGGTTGGCTACACAATCATCCCTGCCCAGTGCTGTGAGGACCAAGGTGCTGCCACCCCGAAAGGGCCGTGGCCTCAAGCTGGAGGCCATAGTACAGAAGATCACCTCACCTGGTCTCAAGAAACTTGCCTGCAGAGTGGCAGGGGCCCCTCCTGGGACACCCCGGAGCCCAGCCCTACCTGAGAAACGTTCAGGGGGCAGTCCAGCTGGGGCAGAAGAGGGTTTAGGAGGAATGGGTGCAGGGCAGATGCTACCAGCTGCTTCAGGAGCTGATCTGTTGTGCAGAAACCCAGCCAGCAGGTCCCTCAAAGGTAAACTCTTGAATAGTAAGAAGCTGTCCTCTGCTGCTGACTGTCCCAAAGCTGAGGCCTTCATGTCCCCAGAGACCCTGCCATCCCTAGGGACTGCTCGGGCACCGAAGAAAAGGAGCCGAAAAGGCAGGACTGGGGCTTTGGGACCCTCCAAAGGCCCATTGGAGAAGCGGCCCTGTCCTGGCCAAGCTCTGATCCTCGCTCCCCACGACAGGGCCAGCAGCACTCAGGGTGGAGGTGAGGACAACTCCAGTGGAGGAGGCAAGAAGCCAAAGACAGAGGAGCTGGGACTAGCCTCCCAGCCCCCTGAAGGCCGGCCCTGCCAGCCCCAGACAAGGGCACAGAAGCAGCCAGGCCAAGCCAGCTATAGCAGCTATTCAAAGCGGAAGCGCCTCAGCCGTGGTCGGGGGAAGACCACTCATGCTTCACCCTGTAAGGGACGTGCCACTCGGAGAAGGCAGCAGCAGGTCCTGCCTATGGATCCTGCAGAGCCTGAAATCCGACTCAAATACATTTCCTCCTGCAAGAGGCTAAGGGCAGACAGCCGCACCCCAGCCTTCTCGCCCTTCGTGCGGGTGGAGAAGCGAGATGCGTACACCACCATATGCACTGTTGTCAACTCCCCAGGGGATGAGCCGAAGCCTCACTGGAAACCCTCCTCCTCTGTTGCCTCCTCCACCTCCTCCTCCTCAGACCCAGCTGGGGCTTCTCTGACCACATTCCCTGGAGGCTCTGTGCTGCAGCCGAGGCCCTCCCTGCCCCTCTCCTCCACCATGCATCTGGGGCCTGTGGTGTCCAAGGCCCTAAGTACCTCTTGCCTTGTCTGCTGCCTCTGCCAAAACCCGGCCAATTTCAAGGACCTTGGGGACCTCTGTGGCCCCTACTACCCTGAACACTGCCTCCCAAAAAAGAAGCCAAAACTGAAGGAGAAGGTGCGGCTGGAGGGCGCCTTGGAGGAGGTTTCTCTGCCTCTTGAGAGAACACTCAAAGGCCTGGAATGTGCAGGCAGCACCATGGCTGCCACCCCTACCACAACCACCATTACTACCACCACGACACTGGGGAGGCTGTCCAGGCCTGATGGCCCAGCTGACCCTGCCAAGCAGGGCTCCCTGCGCACCAGTGCCCGGGGCCTGTCACGGCGACTCCAGAGCTGCTATTGCTGTGACGGTCAGGGGGACGGGGGTGAGGAGGTGGCCCCAGCTGACAAGAGCCGCAAACATGAATGCAGCAAAGAGGCCCCTGCAGAGCCTGGTGGGGACACCCAGGAACACTGGGTACATGAGGCCTGTGCCGTGTGGACCAGCGGGGTGTACCTGGTGGCCGGGAAGCTCTTTGGGCTGCAGGAGGCCATGAAGGTAGCTGTGGACATGGTAAGAAGCTAGAGCAGCCGGGGTGGGGTAGGGGATTTTGAAGTACCAACAGGTGGCAGAAGTGTCTCCAGGGCTCTGTCGTGGGTTACTTGTGTCCATAGCCAGAGAGCACAGCCTCAAGCCCCAGAGTCCCTTGAGGGAGTACGGAGGCAAGTTGAAGCACACCTGGGGCTACAGCAGGACACATTTATCCATCAGGCCCCAGGGTATGTGCTACGGTTTCTGTGTTCCACTGGGCCCAGTTGGAACATACTGTCCATACATACTACCCAAAATCGGAGCTGCTGGTCCTGGCAAGACAGAGTCCTTCCAGAGTTGAATGTCAAGATGACCTGGTCTCCCCCTGAACTGGGACATAGGGGATAGCTTCTAAACAACGTGTGGCTAAAGCATGGGACACTGGTCCTGGCAGCCCTGGCTTACCTGGCCACAGAAGCCCTGAAGCTCAGACCTCCAGTTTTAAGTCATCCCTTCAGAGAACTTGGGACTGCAGCATCCATTTCCCGTCCACCCTTGCTCTGCCTCTCCTGTGGGGCAAGGTCACGGGACCTAGTACATTAACACCTATTGATCTTTAAGGCTGTATCTGGGATCACAGGTCTGGGAAGGAGAAAGCATTCTGAGCTGTGGCTGCAGCTAAGATTCTTCAGGCCAAGGGGACTGGCAGAGGCCACTTCAGAGCCTATGTTCCCTGAAGTTTTGGCCCCAGGGCAGCAAGGCCATTTCCTACCTCTGCAGATTCTGCCCTGATTTCCTGGGCAGTGAGGCTCCAGACCCACTCCTCCACACTGTTTCTTGCTAGGCAGCCATGCCAGTTCTGTTGGCTTCCCCCTCCCCTTTCTTCCCTCAGCACATTATGGGCAGCTGAGCCTAGAGGACCCCAGCTGTTCAGTGCCCCCCTCCTCCCCTGACTTTACTGTCCCAGTTCTTGAGAAGCATTCTGCCTAGGCAGGCCCCACCCTTGACCTTGGGGACCACTGTGGAGGCTCCAGGCTCCAGGCTCTGGGGCTACAGCCAGACACATTTCTCCATCAGGCCCCAGGGTATGTGCTACAGTTTCTGTGTTCCACTGGGCCCAGCTGGAACATACTATCCACACATACTACCCAAAATCGGAGCTGCTGGTCCTGGCAAGACAGAGTCCTTCCAGAATTGAATGTCAAGATGGCCTGATCTGTCCCAGTTCAGGGACTGTCCATGGTGATGACTATAGAATCTCTCTGGGCCCTGTTGTCTGCCTACCTTGGTGAGAAGGGCCCAAGAGACAACACTGCAGCTTCCAGTCCCTCAGCCAGTTGATGCAGCAGGCAGGACACCAGCCATACATGGTGCTGGACCTCTATGCTCTTCCTGCCTGGCACTGGTTCCATGGGAACTTCATCTTTATGGCCACCTTAAAATCTCGTCTCTCCATTAGAAAGCACCAAGCCTGGGAGAGCTGGCCCAGCAGTTCAGAGCACCGGCCACTCCTCCAGAGGACTGGGGTTCAGTTCCCAGTATCCACATGGCAGCTCACAACTGTCTGTAACTCCAGTTCCAGGACATCTGACACTTTCACACAGATATACAGTAGGCAAAACACCAATACATGTAAAATAAAAATAAATCATTTTTTAAAAAGGAAAAAAACCCCAAGCCTGGATGGAGCCCCTGTCCAGCTGGTTGTCCTGACCCTGCACCATGCAGGGCTTCTTTGGGCCCTAGGGTTGGCACCAGGTCATCTCACGTCCTCAACCTGACATAAACAAGGAGGAACATGGGTGAGTGCAGGAAAGGCCCCTGTACCCTGCTTTGCCCCGTGCTCCTGGCACCCACAGAATCTCTTGTGGAACTGAGGAAGCTCTCTGCTGAGCCCTGTCAACTCAGGGTAACAGGGAAGGCCAAGAGGCCCTCACTGGACAAGGGTTGGCTGCCAGAGGTGGTTCTGGCTGGCAGCTGGGACCTGCTGCCAGACTGTACCCCATAGACACAGGCTCATGACATGGCCACCTAGAATATGCTAGAGAATAGACTAGGGTTTCCCAGGTTTCCTGGACTGCAGGGTTTTTCTTCAGCCCATTGCTTTCTGCCTCAGTGGCTTGGTACTACTCTAGGCACCAGGCAGACCCTAGTTCAGATATATCTCCAGGAAGCCTTGTTTCCTCTGCAAGCCCCAGAATGCCAGCACCCAGGCAGTACACTGGCCAGGTCTTTGGTCTTTCCTGTCGTCCACAGTCCCTGCTGCCTCATGGCACTTCCTGGACTCAGCCACTCAGGCTGCCCACATCCCTAGGTTGTGGCATCCTCATTTCTTGGCTGGGGGGGGGGGGCTTGGCTAAATCGCCCTCAGGAGACTGGTGGTCTCTGGTGTGGGTGCTCAGGCCAAGAAGTGGGGCACAGTTCATCAGCTATGGCCCCTGTAAGGGAACTGGGAGCAAGACAATAGTCTTCATCCTTCTGTGCTTTAGTCTCTTCATGTCTGCAACCAGCAGAGCCCTGCCTCGGGAGTTGCTTGGGACTCTGCCACAGGGGGCCCCATAAGAGTCTTGAAATGCTTCTAAGGGTGCATGAGACTTGGTCTACCCTGGAGTCTCCGCTTGTGCTTCCTTTGATGCCTTAAGAGATGGGCCTGGGGCTCTTAAGTCCTCGAGTGGCTTACCCAGAGCCTCTGTTTTAATGTCTTCCTTTTGTGCTATCCCTCCTGGCCACTTCAGCTACAGAGCGTTAGAACAGAACCCATCCTGTCAGGACAGCCTGGGCCTGCTTGGCTGCAGCTTAGGATCTGCCTGGAACTTTGAGCTTGTGAGTTGTTCCCAGCTCCGTTTTCTCTGGCCTCGAGAAGTTCATTGTGTGCTGGGACTTGCAGCCATGCCTGGCACCAAGTACACTGTTACTGCAGTGCTTAGTCTGTGAGCCTGCTGTGTCCTCTGCTTCCCTCCTGCCTCACGGCCCACTGTGGTGACAGGCTTGGGGACAGGGATGGCCAAGGCCCATCTTTATCTTTCCCCGTGCCAATGTTTGGTGTCACTCCTCCATTAGACTTCTTTGTCTTCTAGCCAACTATAGCCTCTGAAGTCCCGCAGAAGTCGGGCTGGACATACTCTTGAGGTAGGGGTCATCAGATTCTCTTGAGCTCAGCCTCTTGGAGGGTCCTGTGCCGATTCCTCCCCCAGCTCATTTCTGTGCATCTGCCGCCATTGGGTAGAGTGCTTCTTGCCTGCTTTCACATGAAAGGGGCCTGTCTCACCGTCTGGAAAGTGGAGGTCTGTGAAAGCCACACCTCTTGTGGCTGCGGACACACCAGAGCCAGCATGGAAGCAGCACCTGACAGATGGTGGCTGCCAGCACCACTAGCCCAAGAGGGTCCCCCATGCAGTGTGCCAGCCCAGGAGGTGGCAGAGGGCCAGCCCTTGAGGGCATAGCCCTCTATGCCGCATTGCGGTGCCATCCTGGCAGAAGTGCTGCTGGGCCTGTCTGGAACACACAAGGACTCACTTGCCTTCCTCTCTCTTCAGCCATGTACCAGCTGTCATGAAGCCGGAGCGACCATCCCGTGCTCCTACAAGGGATGCATCCACACCTACCACTACCCATGTGCCAATGACACAGGTAAGAGCTGGCTCTGGAGGCCTGAGTACAGTTGGTTCAACCCAGATCCTATGCGATGCCCAGGGCATTCCCCTGCCTCGGCAGCTTTATCGCTTGTTCTCTCCACCTCTGCCTGCCTTCTGGCTGTGGAGATGGGAGGGTCAGTCCCTACTTTGCTGATTTTGAGGACTTCCCAGAGCTCTGAGGGGAAGACAGATATAAATGATAGAAACGAGAACTGAGCAAAGCTCAGAAAGGGACATGGGTGGACGGGCTTTTAAGGATGAATAGGAGTACACAACAGAGGAAAAGGTTAGACACTGGCTGAAACCAAATGAGGGGCATAGTGTGGCTCAGTGTACATTGTGGGCAAGCATCCTGTGCTCCACACCTGATGTCTCCATAGCAACCACGTTGCCCAAGTTCAGGGACACCATCCCCATCACTCACTACAGAAAAATAAATCTAGGGGAGTCAGGGTTGAAGTGGAGACAGACCAGCTGGTGTGTTGGCTGTCAGGACTCAATGTGCAAAGTGGAGCAGGTCTTTGTGGGCTCTGACAGGGCCCTATGGCCAGCCCCATTCACTGTGGGCCACAGGATCCGGAAGCCCAGCCTTAATCCATCCAGTGGGGGAACTTGTCTATAAAGAAAGCATCTACTCACTAGGGATGGTGATAACCACTCTTGCCCAGGTTTGGCCCTGGTGGCACTTAGGCCCCATCCTCAGAGCTGGACTGTGCGCCGCTCTTGAGTGGAGCAGTGGCAGGATGAATTAACACGATCCAGAGGTGCAGCCTCACCTTCCCGCCATCCCTCTCAGTTCTGGCCTGGTTACTCGTCCCAGCCTGAGCAGTTACCAGTGCTCTTTCTGCCTTCTGGGCCAGCTTCAGCCATAGTCAAACAGTCTTGGTAGGACTGAGCTGCTAACACTCACTAGGAATGGATGGTGGTGGGCACAGGATAGGGTCCTCACTGGTTCTGCCCCCATCAGTGTGATGGCCTGTGTAGAATGTGGACTTAACCTAAGTGCACGGCCTCACTCTCCATCCAACCTACCTCAGCCAAAGGCTGGGGCTTTCTGTGTTCCCCCCACTCCAGTCCAGTGCAGCTTCCCCAGGGGCTCAACCTGAAGGGCACTGCCAGGACAGCCATGTTCTGCTACAGTAAGACTAGATGTCTGGTGACTTCTCTGTTGCTGTGATAAAATAGCAACAAAAGCAACTTAGGGAAGGGAAGATTGGTTTTGGCTCACAGTTCCAAGTCCCAAGTCAGCATAGTAGGGAAGCCATAGCAACAGACACTTAAGGGAGCTGGTCACAGTACATCAGTAAAGAAGCAGAGAGGAGCCAGGCATAGTGGGGCACTCCTTAAATCCCAGCACTTGGGAGACAGAGGCAGGCAGATGTCTGTTGAGTTTGAAGCTAACCTGCTCTGCATAGGAAGTTCCAGGGCAGCCAGGGCTACATAGCTCAGACGGTTGGCCAGTTAAGAGTTCTTACAGAGGTTCCAAGTTCAGTTCCCAGCACCCACATAGTGGTGGCCTACAAATCCAGCTCCAGTGGATCTGATGCCCTCTTCTGGCTTCTCTGGGTACTGCATTAATGTGCACAAGTACATACTCAGACATATGTAAACATACTTAAAAAATAAAACTTGAGCCAGGTGTGGTAGCACATGCCTTTCATCCCAGCACTTGGAAGGCAAAGGCAAACAGATCTCTATGAGTTCAAGGCCAGCATGGTCTACAGAATGAATTCTAGGCCAGCCAAGACCGCACCCCTCCCCAAATAATAACTTTAAAAAAAAAAATTAGTAGTAGCCATGCAGAACAGCAGATGTCACTGCAGTTAGCCTAATCCAGATGCCCCTCGTGGGCTGGGGAGGTGGCTCAGAAGCTAAGAGCTCCAGCTGCTCTTCAGGAGCTCTCAGGTTTGATTTTCGGCACCCACATGGTGTCTTTATAACCATCTGAAATTCCAGTTGCAGGGTATCTGATGTCCTTTTTGGCCTCTACTGGCACCAGGCACACATGGTACACAGATCTACCTACACTGCAGTCAAAACAACCATAAATGTAAATTTTTAAAAAGATAATCCCTCACAGGCATTCCCAGAGGCCCGTTCTCCAGGTTATTTTAAATTCTTTGTAGCTGACAATGAACAGTATTCAGATCAGATCAGGAGATACTGTGATTATAAAGAAAGCCATTCTGTCTGAGCTGGGAGGAATCTGGGGAAGATTCCAGACAGGTGACATTGGAGCCAGGCCCCAGACATCAGCTGTGTTAAGCCATGGTTGGTTAGTGCACGGCTGCAGACCAGGCCATGAGCACTCAGCAGAAGACAAGTCTGAGGCCGAAAGGGGCCTGCGGGGATAAGACATCCGTCTGTATGATAGACTGGTGAGCTAGCCAGGAGTCCCAGCAGGGGAGAACGGTAGTCTGGTAGAGGTGGAACCATACATTCTAGAGACTTGACAGGCCTTACGAGAGAGCAGGCATGGAGCGTCTGGTTTCCTCACTTTTATGATGTCGATCTGGACAGGGCTGGCTTGGGAAGATTGGGCATTTAGTAGCAGGGTCAAGCTCCTGACCCTTTCATACCCAGTTTAGTGGCTTCTTTATACCTTCTGGCCCAGTGCTGTCTGCTTCGGGTGGCTGGCCTAGCACATCCCAACAGCAGCAGGGCCCTTCAACAAGTAACAAGGCTTGTAGCCTGTGTTTGTTAGCCAAAGGCGGGTACCTGTATAGCTCAGATTCAAAGGGTGGGTGGGGACTACAGAGCCAGGCAGCTAAGGGTAGGCCACAACAGGAGGGAGCACCTGCCATTGGGCTCCTGACCTCAGCACTGGGGTTAGGGGAGGCACCTTGGAACAGCTGTCAGAGAGGTGGAGCCCTGGGAAACAGCCGTTACGGCCAGTGACAAGGTCAGAGTGCCTAGCCACGTGGCAAGAGTACAGCAATAATTCACCACTCGGGCCAGCCACTCCTAGGTGTCCTAGGCTCCTAGAAACAATTGGAAATCCCCTTCTGCCCCTCACTTCCAAGAGCATAACAGCAATAGCACGCGGTCCAGTTTGAACATCTGTATTCAGTTCCAAAGCTACCCCCAACCCCTACCCCAGTCCCTGCCCTCAGCCGCTGGGTGACTGGTGACTGAGCTGACTAGGAAGTAGCAACCCCCTGCTGTTAGGTTATATCTAAACCTAGGTCCAGCATAGCCCCAGGGCCAAATGTCTGCCTGAGTGCTCTTCCGAGAAGACAACTTCTCCTGCAGCTTTCTCCGGTGACACCCACCTCCCTCCCTCCCCTCTGGGTGGAGAAGAGGGAAGAAAACACAGGCAGGTTCTGCACCATCTCTAATGTGAGATGGGAGATGACATCTGGGAAGATGAGCCCCTGTCAGTGGCGGAGAGGGGGCCAAAGATGGGCTCAGGAAGGCCCATGGGTGGAAGGGACACCCAGAGGATGATGGCTACATGTTCTGATGGCAGCTGGCAAGGTCTCACGATAGCAGCACATCGCCCTGGGTAGGCATAATGACTGGCTGCTTGGCCATCCTCTCTGGACATCTGGGGCATTCATCTAGACCCGGACCTTGTGACCTCCTACTGCTGTCTCTTAAGAATAAGCCCTTCCGTGTGGAACATTTCCTCTGAACGTGAAGAAGGATCATGACAGCACACAGTAGGTGGCATTGTGACTAATCTACAATATAGAGGCTGAGATTTGGTAGCTGACATTCCAGTCAGGACCTGAAGCTCCACTTCACAGTTGTCAGTCACCCAAGCAATCAATCGTGGGTGCTTTCTGAGCGTGGGCCTCTCCTGACCATTGTGCAGGAGACTGAGACAGGAGTCGGCATGTCTGGGAAGGAGAGTTCCTTCTGCTTGGGAGAGACCTGAGTAGCAGGGAGATGGCCTTGTGGGCCAGGGGGTGCATAGGAGTGGAGGACAGGAAGGGAAATACCAGGGTAGAGGCAGAGGGGCTGCACCTCTGGGTGGAATTTGGACTAGAGAGGGTTCAGAGCAGGAACTGGGTGCTCGGAATCAACACTGGAAGCCAGCCTACTCTGCATCACCACAGAAACTTTTCTTTGCTCACAGGTTGCACGTTCATTGAGGAGAATTTTACTTTGAAGTGCCCCAAACATAAGGTAGGTGAACAGGCTCCCCCAGAGAAAGAGTTCCCTACCCAACCCAGTTTCTCCCTGCCCTGCCAGAGGGTAGGGAGGGGTACAGCCAGGGTCCTAAAGTTATGTTGTCATAGTCTAAGGTGGATTGCAGGGTTCTTGTGGAAGGGAAGAGGGTGGCAGCGGCTGGCAGTAACAGTAATGGCCTGTCCCTCCCACAGAGGCTGCCGTTGTAATCCCTGTGTGGCCGAAACTCCGAGGAAGAGGAAAGCTGCGCCCACAGCCGGTCCTTGATCCCATCTTGGGTCTCGGTTCCGGCTGCCTCGGGCGCTGGAGTGAGGCCTAGGTTGCAAAGAAAACCGGGGCCAGGCTTGGCGAAGGCAGGCCAGAGTGGCCAGACCCAAGGCACAAGGTCTCGGGCGGGGTGTAAGTCCCCTTCAAGCTCTGAAAAAGACGAGGCATGCAAGCTGTGCCCCTGGGAAGAGGCTGGGGGCGCTGCTGGCTCGGTGGACGACGTGGGGCAGACCCACGCTTTTCTGTAGAGGCCCACCGGTGGGGACACGGCCCAGCACTTGGCATGGATCTGTCCAGGGCCGTGGCGGGCCTGGATCCCTGATGAGGGCTTGCCAGGAGTGGCGCCCATGGCTTCTGTTTGTCCCCTTTCCAGTCTTCCGCCCACTGCTGGAGCCCGGTCTGGATGCTTGAGGAGCCTGGGCCTGGCTACCCTCTAGCAGATGTGCAGCTGTCCCAGACAAAGCACCAACATGGGATTTGGGGACTGCCACTCAGCTTACTCGGCTCATGGGTGGAGACAGTGCTAGATTCGTGTACAAACCTGTGTACCCCTCTATATATATGTTATATAGAATGTATATATGTTGGGAACATGCTCGCTTCTGTGTGTCGCTGCTGTGTGTCGTGTGCTCCACAGCGCAGAGCCCTAACCTGGCCTTGGCTGGGGCGGGGCTGAAGTGATGCCCCTTCCCTGAGCAACTACCACCATCACCACCACGGCCAGCCCCCACCTGTCCGTTTTGTGTTCTCAGCTCTGTCCACGCTTCAATAGGCCTGACGCAGCCCCCCTTTCCCTGCAACTTTCTGTACATATGACTGTAAAATGGTAAACGTGTGTATTATATCTGGCCTCGTTATATAGTGTATATATATGTATACATATACATATACATATATATAATATATATGAAGACTGTAAATGTTAAGACAACTAGTGTTCTTATTAGTATATTGCTTCACACTGAAGATTGTGTGTATCGAGCTGTTTCTAAAAGATGTTTATTTTCCTTAAGAGTTAAAAAAAAAACAGTCATTGCATTCAGAAAAAAAGTCAATAAAGATACCACGATTGTTTTGGAAGTTTGCTGCCTGTGGACACCAACCAGATTCCCTAAGGGGTTGGGAGTAGAGGGAAAGGCCCAGGGGACACAAACAGGGATCCCAGAGTCTGCTCATTAGGAGACCATGGTCCCTCACCCATGCTAGTATGCAGAGAGATGATTAGGGAACTGTGTGTGTGTATGTTTCCAGACATACAGGGATGTCATTACCCTGGGACCTGGTGGAGGGCTGGAAGATAAAGAAACAACTGAGCCCATCAAGGCCCCTCAAGGTTGATAGAGTCTAAGCTTAGCCATGAGACCAGAGGGCCAAGTTGGCGCAACATACCATCACAAGGCAGAAGCCAGCCAATACACTCTTACAGCAGATGGGAAGTCCAGCTTCCCAAAGGACAGTCCAGAAAGGACAGCAGTGAGATGAGGCAGACATCCGCCTACCCAGATAAACAAAACTGAGGTTATAAATAATTTCATTTTTTAATTTTCTGTACAAAATTTCAACCTATGAAAATAAAGTTTGCAAAAGTCAAAGTAGTACAGGAGCCTGGCCAGGAGCCTGGCCCAGCTGGATCTACACTATGTACAGGTCTCCCGGGGTGCGAGCCTCGAGACAGGGTGACCCTCAGGGAAAAGTTGACTTCTATAGGCCACAAAAAAGCCACTAAGGTGCCTACCAGAGCAAGAGGGTGGCATTGGGCCAGTGTAGCCTCTGCAGTTTCCAGATCTGCCACTAGAGGTCGGCATGATCCTGATTGCTCGTCAAGCTCACCCTCTGGAAGACCACAGCCAGTGACAAAGGTCCTCAAGAGTCTTTCATACTGGGGAAAGCTTTGGGGTCTAGCTGGAAGTGACAGTGGTCCCACCGCCCAGGCGCAGGAGCATCTGCTGGCAGTCAAGCAGTAGCCGGTGATCGCCAAGCTTCTCTACAGTGCGTGCTGCCTCAGCCAGCATGCTCATTCGCTGCCCAGGGGCCGACAGGAAGGCAGGTGGCAGATAGCAGGAGGCTAACAGCAAGGCCTCTGTGTGCTCCCGCCATGTGGGTCGAGGCTCCAGCTCAGCTGCAGTGCCTGTACATACAGACCACATCACAGAAAGGAAGGCTTAGGTCTGGCCGAGCCCACAGCCTATTGCAGGACAAGGTATCTGAGCTCTTCTGCATGGAACTCCCCAACACTTTGGAGGCTTTCTCCACCTGTGTAGGAAACGCAGGTGGGCTCGGCCTTCTCCCTATGACTGCTTCAGAAATTGTCCACCCCAGCTGATTTCTGTGATTCATTCTGCCTCATACTAGACCAGCCAGCCCCAACCCTCACCAGCCCTGTAAGCACAGCCACCACCTCACCTCCTTTGCCACTGGAACCTGCCCGCCTCCGAAGACTGCGGTCCAGGAGCTGGTGTGTCCGGGCAGGACTTGCTCCTGCCATCAGCCGAGCTGTGGCCTCATGTAGGAATACCTGAGAGGTGAGGAGTGACCACCAGTTTCAGATTTACTCTCTCCCCTGGCTTCCTGCCTCATGCCCCGCAGTGTGAGAACAATGGTACTCACCCTCCTCATAGCTGGCCGGAAGCTCTGCGACAAGCGCCTCAGGCTGCTCAGGTCGTGTTGGAAACCGCGCAGCTCCAGAGCAGAGGCCTGGGGTCCATTGCTGGTACCGTGAGCTACCTGGGCTGAAGCCGGTGACTGCTGGCGCTGCCACAGACTGGTGCGGGCCACAAGAAGTAGATCACACAGGAGCAGCTGGATGGCCTGGGGTAGCGCAGGCCAGAGGGAGGAATTCTCTATAGAAATCGACCTTTCCCTAGCTGAGGACCAACCTATCTCCAAGGCTCGCACCCCGTGGGAGGCAGAAAGTCCACAGCACCAGGGCCTGACTCCAGGTTACATTGCTGGGACACTGCATTGACCTCACACGTACAAGCCCTCCGTCTTCCTGACAATGGCCCCCAACAGGAGCCCTGCCAGTGTGTTCTCCACACCCTTCTTCCTGGTGGTGGCAAAACAGTGAGACCACTCTCTCCTTGTCAAAAACTAAGGTAAGCCCATTCAGCATTATTTTGTACTAACTCCAAGAAACTGGGAATGGACAGCTGTGATCCTGGCCTAGACAGGACCCATCCTACCCCTCACCTTGTCGATGGAACTGCCAGTTGATGTGGAAGCTAAGCTGTCCCGCAGGTACCCACTGGCCTTCTCACAGATGGCCAGGCTGGCTGGGCTGGATTCCACCTTTCTATGGTCCAGCAGAGCCCGGGCAGCCTTGAAGGAGTATAGGGCTGCCCTGGGCAGGGGTCTCCTGTTGGGGTTGTGGCAGACATGGTAAGTTAGACCAAGACTACAGCCCTTCCCTGAGTTCTCCCACCAGGGTTCTAGTCTGAGGGGAAGAGAGAGCACACTGTCCTTCCCGTACTGATATTTAAGCAAAGCTGGGCAAGAAGGGTGTGTCTGGGCACTCACTCAGTCTCCTGCAGTACTTGGGGAATGTGTTCTACCAGTGGGTATAAGCGCTCAGCTGCCTCTTCATCTCGCCTCAGCCAGTGGATCACCACAGCTGTCAGTGCGGCCCACCACTTGGCCACTGGGTCTTTGCCTACAGAGAGGGAAAGGTGCCACCCTCAGCCACACCATATCCAGATACTCCCTGGAGGAGTCAGGACAGGGGTCTGGAGCTCACCAGTGGTGCTAGCCATGCTGGAGCTGACAGAGAAGCTGCACGCAGGAGTCCCGACAGCATCAGAACAGCTATTTAGCAACTGCAGATATCCAAGGGCATCTGAGAACTCCCTGAGGCAGGAGAGAGCTGTCAGGACAGAGAGCAGCAGTCTCGGGCTCTGGATGACAGTGGTTCTCACCAGCCATCCAAGCAGAGTCTGACTCTGTGATTCTACAAAATACCACCTGTCTGGCTGAAAGGGGAAAGCAAGACCCAGAGAGGCTCTGAGAACAGAGTCTGGCTACTAAAGAGGTTGGATAAGGCTTTCCCAGATGCCCTGTTGTAGGTCTTGCCTGGGAGTGGCCCAGGCAAACTCACCTGTCTCCATCAGCTGCCCCTGGGCTGGGCTGAACGATACAGTTCAATGCTCGCTCCAGGAGATGTTCACAGAATAGTCGAGTCACCTGAGCCAGTGGATCCACTGTGAGGAGGGGTGAGTCGAGCAGAGATTAGACATCGTCCTCTCTACAGTCCTCTCCCACACCAATGCCTTCGGATGCTTGGGCCCCAACCCAGAGCCACTTCCTAGTTCCATACCCTGACAGACAGTGATGGGTCCCTGCCCTCATAAGCTTGACCAGGGAGGAAAGTGCGTGGGCTATGCACGAGCCACAGACTGGAAAGGAGAGCCTTTTCAGTCACATACCCATGGGCCTGACTCTCCTCAGGGCTCTTCCTAAGACAACAATGGTGTAACCTAGAGCTACCACTCACATCCCCTCCTTGCCTGCTGACCCATACTGCTTCCTGCTTCTAAAGAACCTTGGCAAAGTCCAGCAAGCCACCCACAGCCACGGCTGTGGCCCAAGCCCCAACCCACAGTGCAAAATAAGCTGGTGGGTGAGGACATTCAGAAGGGGATAGTGTAATGTGACATAGGAACAGGAAGGCATGGGGCAGGGTTAGAACAGAACGAAAGAGCACCTGGGTTCCCAGCCACGCTGTACAGACTCTCCTGGGGGGCACCATGCACAGCCCAGTCCCCATCCACGAAGAAACGGTGACCTACAGGGTGGCAGAGCCACTGCATGGCAAGAGGCACTGAGCCGCTCTGTGCTAGGCAGGCCTGGCGGGCACTACTCAGGAAGAAGCGCTGTAGGGGAAAGAACAGGACCGTCAAACTGGCTCCAAGCTCAAACCCAGACCTGAGTTGGAGACCCCAGGAGGGCCTACAGCCCACCTGCTAACCACTGCCACATCTTGTTTAGCCCCTTGCCCTGGAAGTGACAGGTGGAGGAGCTCCCAGCCCTGTCCCCATCAGCCTACTCACTGTCAAGAAGTGCAAGGCTCTTGGGAGGCTGGTTTTGACCCTCAGGGCAGCTGCCACATAGATCTCTGCCAGTGTTGCCATGGATATAGCATCTCCTGCACACTCAGCCAGGTTGAGAGCACTTAGTGCCAGGTTAGAAGCAGCAAGATGTCCTCCTGTGTACTTGCCTGCAAAGTGGGTGAGGCGTGAGGACAGGAGGTGATGGTATCACCGGTGGAGACCCTCAAAGCCCAGCTCCCACCCAGCCATACCCATGGCATGCAGCTGGTGCAGCTTATGGTAGACGACAGCCGCATCGCGGGCACTGGCACGAGCATCGGTTCTCAGCCCACAGTCCCTCTGCAGGCCTCCAGCCTGGCCTGCCAGCCAGCGGCCCACCCAGAGACGCTGTAGCAGGTGGCGGATGAGGTTCCAAAGCAGGCTGCAGGCCAGATCCAGGTTTGAGGTGGGCAGGGGCCGGCCCAGTGCTTGCAGGGCCAGCCACAGCTGTTGAGCAGCCTGGGCAAAATCTCCCTGGAGAAAGGGTTGTCTCAGTAAGAAAAATGACAGCAAGGTACCCCCTTGTTTGGGCCCCTAGAGTCAAAGGAGTTCTGAAGGTGTGGGATGGGACAGATTGGACAAAATGAAGGGAGGTGTGGAGAAAATAAAGGGAGCAGAGGCACCCAGCACTTTTCAGGCCCGGGGGCCTACCCCACTCCTTCTCCCCAGGGCCAGCCCCTTACCCGGGCCAAATCCAGGTCAGCTTGTTTGCGATGTCTCCAGAAGTGTACAGCTGGGCCAGAGTGTGGCCTAGTCACAGGTTCCCCGTAGACAAAGAGAAAAGCCAAGCAGACCAACACTAGTAGTCCATTGGCCAACCAGACTAGGAGTGGCAGCAACCACTGGGTCCAATTAGAGCCATCTATAGGCAAAGAAAAGGTCTGAGGACCCAGTTCTCAGGAAATCCAAAGCCCCGAAGGTCTCTGCCAACACCACCTGGACTGGCCTAACTCACCTCTGCTCTCTGCCTCCAGCATGCTGCGCCCAGAACTACGGTGTATACCCGTAGCATCAGAGGGAGTGTGGATGCTCCAGCCAAACAGAGAGGCCAAAGGGTTGCAGGTCAGACACAGGAAGACCAGTACACACAGGGCCAGGCGGGAGCGGTCCAGCATGCCTCGGCTATGTGAAGGCTGCCGCTGGGCTTTCACCTGGCAGGAGGCAAGGGAGTAAGGCCATACAGCCGTGCTGCCCCCAAGGACAGGGGCTTCTGGGAGAGGGAAGAGCCGTGTTGCAGAGTCCAACCTGGCTATCCTCAAAGGCTGGGCTGTCAGGCTCAGAGTCACTGCCGCCACTGCTGCTGCCTCTGCTGCCAAAGGACAAGGGGCTACTCTGGGATGGGGAGCCAGCATCTGAGGGCGGAGGGGTCAGCGTCTCCACCACTTCAGGTTTCATGCCGTCCATAGACACATCTGTGCCTCCTGCACTGCCACAAGCCGACACTAGGTCCTTCAGTGATTCTGCGGGAAGAAGGAACGGGGCTGGGAAGAGGCCTGGCTGCGGAAGCTCCAGGACTTGGATTCTGTTATGATCAAAGCAGGAGCCGAGGGAGAGTGAGCCAGAGGCAAAGTTGGGCAGGGATAGAAAGCCAGCATCAGGGTGGTGATCTGAATGACAATGGCTCTTATAAAATCCTATGTTTGACCACTTGGTCTCCATTCCTGTTTGGGAAGGATTAGGAGGTGTGGCCTTGCTGGAGGAGGTGTGGCCTGTTGCTGTGGTGGGCTTTGAAGTTTCAAAACCCCACACTACTCGAAGCTAGCTTTTCCTCTTTGCCTCATGGCTGTCTCAAAGCATGAGCTCCCAGCTACTGCTTCAGCGCCATGCCTGTCTGCCTGCTTGCTTACCACCATGGTCATGGGTTCACCCCTGAAACTGTAAGCCTTCAATAAACCCTTCTGTAAGTTGCCTTGGTCATGGTGTCTTCACAGCAATGGAATAGTAACTGAGACAGTGGGGGAGGGGGAGCCAGGACTCACTGCTTTTGTGAGCACTTCGTAGGGTCAGGTTCTCCTGTTTGAGCTTCTGGTTGCTGTGCTGTAAGAAGCGGATGTAGTCGATAGCCTTACGCAAGACAGCAGATTTATTCAGCTGTGAGGGAGACGGAGGAGGAGAGGGCTCAGCTAGCCAGGCAGACCCGACCATAGGCGCGGAGAGTAGGTAGAGCTGCTTTGCGTCATAGCAGCCTCAGGGCCTCTGTCCTTTTTCCTTCTGCCTAGAACTCTCCTATGCTGATGTTTCCTGACAGTGCCCACTCCTGGGGCAGAGAGAAAAGTGCCCCGAGAATGCACACACCGGTGTCTAGCCCGCTGGGGTCACTGCCGTCGCCGGCTCCCAGCCTCACTGCTCCCGACAGTTCTTTACTCTAGAGACCACCCAGTTCACACCCGGTTCACATCTACAGCTTTCACTCTTCTTATTTTCTTCCCCGCACGTGTGAGCCGCTGGCACACTGACTTTCTTATCCTACTCAATGGCCAGCACTCCCCTAGGGTATCGGTTCCTCTGGGACAGGATTTTTGTGCTTCATCACCGTGACATCCTCCATGCATAGACCAGCCCTTTTTTTATCCAGGTCACCCTTGATAAAATCTAACCAGGCAGACGGGACTGCCCAGACCTAGACAAGATGATACACAAGACTATGTGACCAGGAATGACCTAATACTTCTTTGCGCTGGCTGATGTGCCCCATTTCTTTCCTGGTCACCCTGCCCGAGTCTGGCAGGCCTTCGGCCATACCTTTGCCTCAGTGCCCACCACCAAGTCCTTGAGCTCCACAATCTTGTCATTGATAGAGGAACGGTAGCGCTTCTCAATGGCGTTGTGGGCTGTGCGCTTCTCTCCACGGCTCTGAGCTGAGCCTAGGGCCTTGTTGCCAGCTGCTAGTCGGTGGATGGGCAGCTTGTCTGTGTCCACAACCAATGGTACCGTGGCCAGAATGGTCCCTCCACTCACCAGGGTCTGTGGGGTCATATGCATCTCACCAGGTGGACACACACATGTGCAGTCAGCCCCCATGGTCTCCCTTTTGCCTGAGCCATCTACCTGCAAGGGGCCTGCCTGCACGGCTGTGCCAGGAGCCAGGGTGCTGATGCCTGCAGTCTTCACTGTGGCTCCTGCATCTGTCTTTACAGCTGTCAGCAGCAGTGAGTCTGCCTTGATGAAGTGTGGCTGCAGTACAACCTGGGGGGGAGGGGCCTGACCATGAGTGACATCCAAGCCAGGCTTTCCCCACCCCCACGTCCTGGTCAGACCCACTTACTGGGACCTGCTGGATCTGTGAGGCCACAGTGCTTGTTCTAGGGGTTCCTGAGGTTGGCAGTGGCTGCTGGGAGGCCAAGCTCTGGACCTGGTTGTGTAAGGGAGTGGGCGAGACTCCTGGCGCAGGGGCCAGAGGCAGGCTAGATGGTGGCTGTTGGGTGTTTCCAGGAAGGGTCCCTGCAGAGGCAAAGTTAAAGGTTGCTGGCACAGGCTGCCTTGCTTACCTTGACTCCATCTGGCCTGTCTGTCTATGGGTTTCACATAACTACCCCTATTATTTCCTAGCTGGACAGGCCCTGCCCATGTACCACCTTCCAACTGGGCAACTGGGAAGGTACACTGGGCCCAGAACCAAAGGGCATCTTGGGCCACAGGATGACTACTTGACTTCTGAAGCCCAGAAATTCCTCTGTAAGAGCACAGTGGCTACCCGTCTGCCTCCTCCGTCCCTCGCTCACCTGAGAAGCCTGAAGGCAGGCTCGAGTACCCCAGCACTGGAGCAGGGCTGAGCGGCACGGGTGGTGGAGGGAAGCTCGGAGGCAGGAGGCTGCCCGGTGATGGCTGTGGTGCTGGAGGTTGCAGGATGGTGAGCGGCACTGGCTCCTCTTTGATTCCAGGCCCAGGGGAGAAGGGGGGCACAGGCGGGTACATCTTTAATGCAGCAGGGGCCGACGGCGGAGGGGACAAGGGTGCAGGTGTCACCTTGGGTCCTCCCAGGAAGGCTTCCAGAGAGGAGCCCAGAGAAGCAGGAGAAGAGAAGCTGTCAGGAGAGCTGGCCCCAGGGCTGCTGGGGCCTGTGCCTCCGGTCTCACCCCCAGCATAGGGAGCGTCAAATAGGCCGGGGAAGTCACTGTCTTGGTTGCTGAGGAGCTGAAGCATGTCTGGGGAGAAGACAGCAATGAGTGAGTGACAGCAGGCTACGGAGACAGCTCCTGAGCAGGACTCATAATGCTCCAGACAGCCGCTCGTGATGACTGCAGCTGATAGTCCTGGGCACATCCAGGCAAGGCTTGTACTGTCGGATCTTGACTACCCATTCTAGCCTGCGCCTCATGCTGTGGCTGGTGGAGACTGCCTTCTTCAATGCTCTTGCCTCTCACCAATACCACCTGACATCTAAAACCCACAGCATAGCACACAGCAGGGCCACATTTGTCCATTCACTCATTCACCCACTCAGCATGTACCAAGTGCCTACACCAGGCAAGGCTTTCTTCCTAGGCCCCCTTCTCCTCGAAGCCTGGAATCAAAGAAGAAAACAGACAAAAACCTTGCCTATGCTATGCATAGCAATGCTGGGGTCTTCAGCTACCATGGAGACTATTCTCAAGAGTCAAAGTCCAGACAGGCGGTTGGTGACACACAACTTTAATCCCAGTACTCAGAGGCAGAAGCAGGTGGATCTCGGCAAGTTCAAGGCCAGCCTGGTCTACACAGTGAGTTCCTGGACAGCCAGGGCTGCATAGTGAGACCCTGAAAAAAGAATAGTGTCCAGTTGAACAGTCTGATGAACCCTTACCTCACAAGGAAGGAAAACACAAATCCACTCGAGAACTAGAGCTTCCCTGCAAATTCTGAGTGTGTTTTATTTCCTTGGGTTAGTGTTTTGTGTGTGTGTGTCACAGTGGAGCAGGGAATTACACACGGTAAGCACATACTCCATCACTGAACTCTACCTTGGCCTGTCCTGTTTGTTTGTTTGTTTAATGTGAACACCTGTGTCCCTATGTATGCAGCACTTCCCCAACCCCCCCCCCCCCCCCCCCCCCCCCCCCCGTGACACTGGAGACTGACGGATACCCTGGGAAAATGCAAGCACAAAGTGTGCCCCATCACACCTGCTACTTTTTACTTGGATTTTAGGGGTCAAATTCAGGTATGGATGCTGGCAAGGCAAATGTCTTACCAAAGGAGCAACTATTCCTGTTCTGAATCCTGCCATGGACAGAGGTGACCTTTGACTCCACCTTTATGGGACATCCACTTCTCAGCCTCTCCAGCCATGCTGGTGCAGGTCTGCACTGCGTGGGGAGCTCCAAGTGCTTGCTAGAAGGCAGAAAGCCATCCAAGACGCCTCTCCCGCCCTTGTTGCTTCCTCTCCGCCCAACTGGCTTTTTAAAGAACGCATGCTCACTCTAAGACATGGGTAGCCCTGCTCTGCCCCAGTTGAGCCTCAATTTCTCAATCTGTAAAACAAGGGCCTGCCTCGCACAATCAGGAGGTCCAGTTCTCTGAGGAACGGGTCCTAACAGGCAGTAGGGCAGAGGGGACACAGAACAAAGGAGCCTTTACACAGGAGCAGTGTCCCAAGCCCACTGCCACTCCTGGGCTCTTCCTTTACGAGTGTCTACACAGGGTCCCCTGCACACAGAGCTCAACAGAAACTGAGAGAGTACAGAGATTCCAGTGATGTCACCCATCCACTCAGTTGCAAGGGAAGAGAGAAGTACAGAGAGACAGGATAGTTCTGCGGACCTCTGGAAGTGGAACTCCCAAATACGAATAGCAGACAAGACAGAGATCCATGTCAGGCAAGGGTCCTTATCCATCCTGGACAGACTCAAAAGGTGATTAAGATCTATGCCTGCAGATTGGGCCTGACCAAACAGAAGCCTACGCTGAAGCCACCATACTGACTCAGCCTGCTTAGGTAGAAACAGATGCCCTGTTCTACGAGTGAAGTCACTGAGCTAACCTATTCTTACTCCATCCAAATCTACCTGACAGTGTTTAGAGCTAGCCACTACCCCTATACTCAGACACCATCTCGACTCAGGTGCCCACACCTGCTCTGGAGGCCGGAAAGGACACTGATGCTGAGGGCCAAGGCATCCAGACAGCACACAACAGACTTCAAACCTAGGTCTACAAACAGGCTGAGCTACTGTTGCAGTACCCTTTCTTGTTCCACCAAAAAGCCAGGGACAAAGTTGCCATCACTAACCCATTCCTCAGCAGAGCACACTGAGACTTGGAGCAAAACCAGTCGGTGGCCAGGTAGCCAACCAATGTATCTGTGTGTTCTAGGCATGAAGCCAAGTTCCAGGTCTGGCCATTCAGGCTTCGGTTTCCCCTCTGGAAAAGCAAAGTGCTCTCTTATCCTGGCTCCTTCCTCCTAACAAGGACTGAAACATACTCCCTGGCTCCATCCCAGCTACAGGCCCTCTTCCCCAGCTGGCAACCAACAGCCTGGCTGGCTCAGTCCAGGGCCCTCTCACCCACTCATGGAGGCCACCTTTTGGGTCAAAGGGCTCTATAGCATCCATGAACACAGTACTAGGGGCCCACAGTGCTCCCCCATTCCCTGCCCACACCACCCCTTGTGCTGGAGGAGGCCACCTGCCTCCTCTTACTGGGCCTCAGTTTCCTCCTCTGCAAAAAAGAACAGATTAAAACTAAACCGTTTGACACCCCTGCTTGAGGCTTTGCCCAACAGAGCAGGGTATCAACAGTGCCTAGTGACAGATGTTTGGGCAAGAGGCAGGGGAAGGACTGCCCTATGGCTGTGAACTGAACAAAACAGGGTGGTAGGCTCAGCCTTCTGGATGCTTGCACTCTCTCCAGATTTATGCAGGTCATAAATAGTACTTTTAATCATAGGATCTTCCATCTCTCATGCCCACTTACCATTAGTCCATTTGCTAAGTGGGGAAACTAGGGTCAAGAAGGAAAAACTGATAGCCTGGATAGTCTACCTTCTGCCCGGAGGATCCAAAATGTCCAATTTAGGGCCACCAAATAGGTCAGACTCCAGGATAGACAGGACAGTGGCCCTCTTGTTTCTTTCTCCATAGGGAAAGCAGAGGATGTGGAGAAAGTTGTTTATGTTGCAAAGTGAAGACAGTCCCTAAGCAGGATAGCTTAATTAAGGAGGCCCATTAATTTCCAGCCCAAGGTGGTGAAGGGCCGTCCTGCCTCCTCTGTTAGAACACCGCACTGCGATCTGCTGCAGAGACCCTGGCAAAGTTATAGAGTGCAGGGTCCTCCCCAAAGTACCTTCAAATGTGCAATCCATGGCTCCGTTGTCCGGGCCCCGCCCCTAGGGCGTGCAGACGCTACCCCGACTGCGTCCGCGCCGATTTCACCTGTCAGGCCCCGCGAGGCTTTAAAGCCCGCCGAGCGCCTCCGTGCCCCGCCCCTCGGGTGAGCGCACATGGCCAATCAGCAGCTGCGCCGCGCCCCATTAGGGCCCCGCCCACCCCCGACGGCGGCAGCTCGTGTTTCACCGGGTGCTCTGAATGGGGCCGGGGTTACTAGCGGGCGTCCGCCTTTAACCGCGTCTGCGCCAGCGCGCGCAGGGGTTACTGGCGGTCACTGCCGTCCCAGCCCCTGCTACACAGGCAACCCCTGAGAAGAGCCCGGGTCCGGAATCCAGACTGTGGCTGGCTCTGAACCCGGAAGCTCTGTGTTCCCACCACTGGTTCGCATACACCCAGAACTAGCCTGGACCATTTAGGCCTCAGTTTACCCACTCCTGGCCCTTCGCATTGAATAGCAGCAGCAAGAGATGATATGGCTACAGTCTGAGGAAGGCCAATGGCTGCCTTTAGATAGTGGCAGTTGGTGTTGCAGGGTCACTCAGCTAGCAGAGCAGCCCCAGGATGAGGACTGTATCAGGGAGGGGGCTGATGGTCCTGGACCTAGATCACTCATGAAACTGCCTTGATGAGTGAGCAAGGGAATCCTACCTCAAATCACTCATCCAGATATCCTGGTCTCAGGTCTGATGTCCCTAGGCTGGGTCAGTGTCTTCCCTCAAGGTCTCACAGCCCCCAGCAGTCAGAAAGTGAAGCCTGACTCAGTTTTCTTACAGCAAAGGCCAGATGGGAAAGGCAGTGGGTATTAAGGGTATGCCACGTCTGTCCCTGTCCCTTGCTGACAAAGGTAAAAAAGCGCTTTCATATATGTACACACACACACACACACCCCACCGCCATCACCACCACCAGTGCTGGCCAGCAACCTAGCTTCTGTGGCAGTGGCCCAGCAAGGCCTGGCAGCCTAGTTGGCGGACCAAGGACTCATCCAGCCTGGGAGGGGGCCAGCGACCAAGTCTCCTCATGAGTGTCAGGGACTTGTGTTCCTGTGACCCATCTCTCTTTGCAGAGTCTTGGCTGGGAAACAGCCTCGTCCCTGACCCCCTTCCTAGGTCCTTTACATCCTCATAGGCGGTTCCAAACGTCTTTTTTGATACCTTTCTGCCCAGCTTGTGAGTGCTCTTGAGTTCTGGGAAGGCCTCTGACCTCACCCAACTGAAGGCAGGGAAGAGTCCTGACACCAGAAGACACTGAGGGTGGAGAGGCCAGGCACGAGGCTCCTAACGCCGAGCCTAGTTTGGTCCTTCTGATTTCTGAGTCCTGAATACAGGAAGACTTGCAGGCCGGGCGGCTCATGTAACAGCCACTCCGTACAGGCAGTGTCAAGCCTCCCCACTGTCTCTATCTGGACACTGAGGAGGAACAAGTGTGACCTGAGCTTATGGACAGGCTTGTGAGTACAACAGCCTTGGCCAAGCAGTGGACCAGGGGCAGGCCTGACACCTAATGACATGTGTGCCCAGCCTGGACCCTACTCTTCTGACCTCCCCCTCACAACCTTCTGAGTTGGTCACTAGCCCATTTCTGTAGATGCTGGTGGCTAAGGTGGAGACTTGGGGAGAAATGGGAACTCAAAGCCAGCTTGGCAATCTCCTTAAGACTAAGCCTTGCCAAGGATCTGCGCCAGTGCTGAGGTCTTTCTCTTCTTTTAACCCTACCAGCTGGGCATCAGGAGCTAGCCGAATGCCTCTAAGAAAGAGCCTCCAGGTCTAGATTCTACCTCTATCCAGCGGTGACGATTCCGGGAGAACATGTTTATAAAGCACCTACCTACTCAAAAAGGTCTCTGCAAAGGTGTTTCCTCACAACAGCCCCTGAACTGGTTAGAACTGCGATCTAGACCCTGAGCTGTCCATGTGACCTGTAGGACTGAAATCAACCCTAAAGCATCCAATAGGTTTTTAACATCCTAAAAGGATTAGCACACAGGAACTGAGGCGGAGGCATCCATCGGCCTGCACATGACACACCTAAAGCAAGTGTTCCTTGCCTCAGCCTAGGAAGGACTAGGACTCAGGTCCAGCAGTCTGGAAAGGGGCACCATAGTAACCATGCTGCGGGCCATCAGGGTATGCTGAATACTGGCTTCCCACAGAGGACAGGTTTCCACTTCCCATACATGATCTGAGGCAAAAGGACAAAAGGAGACCCAGGCGCATGCCTCCTGGGCTCAGTGCCTCCCCTCTCCCACTCCCCTCTCAGGCCCTGCTCCTATATGGCTTCAGTAGGAAACCTGAAGCCCCAGCTGTTCCTTCCCAACATTTTCAAAGGCCCATCCTAGGTGACAGCCATTTGCTGGGGTTCAGAACCCTGCCCCTGGGGATGCTTCCACTCCACCACGAAACCAGCTGCACACATGTTCGGGGTGGGGGTGGGGTGTGAGACGAGTGGGGGAGGTGAGAGCACCATGACAGGCTGGGCAAGCAAAGACAGGTGGTTATCAAGGCTCCCTGGGGAGGTGACACTCCAGTGCAGTCTGATTAAATAGGGCCACAAGGGGAGGAAAAAAGGTCTTTGGGCTTGCCTTTTTTTTTTTTTTTCTCGAGACAGAGTTTCTCTGTGTAGCCCTGGCTGTCCCGGAACTCACTCTGTAGACCAGGCTGGCCTCGAACTCAGAAATCCACCTGCCTCTGCCTCCCAAGTGCTGGGATTAAAGGCGTGCGCCACCACTGCCCGGCTATGGGCTTGCCTTTTTCTCTGGCCAGGAGAAAAGGCAAGTCCAAAGACTGAGACAGTACAAGCGAGGAGTGAGGGCAGAAGCAGAAACAGTGGCTCGGGGTAAGGACAAGGACACATTAGGATTCCTGTGAGCCTACAGGATTTGCAAACTGTCCCATGCCCTGAAGGGCCAAAGGAGAAGGGGAAGTGGCAGCATCTCCTGCAGAGGACATGGGACAGTGCCCCCTGCTTGGGGACTTGCAGGCTAGAGGACTGGGCTGTGGCTCCTTGTTCTTCCAGGCATGCAGCCTGCCCTGCCACTCCCCAGGCCCTTACTCCTCAGAAGTCCCTGGCAGCCACTCCGGTCCTTGGCTGTCATATGGGCACCAGGGCACAGGGGCATAGACTACCTTTTGTGCACTCAAAGGCCCTGCTCCAGGGGATTAAAAGAATGTGGTTCTTCCTGGAAGGGATAGGCCACACACAGGCTGATGAAACAGTCACACTTGGGCTTGTGTCCCAGTGAGGACACGAAGGTCCAGAGAAGGATCAAGAACACAAGAGCCCACAGCAGCCTCAGGAAGAAGCTGAGACCCTGGCTCAGTTCTGCTGACCCACAGAGCCTAGTCTGCTGTCAGACAGTTATGGCCTGAGGTGAGCTCCGGGCCAACCAGCCTTTATCACCTTTGCATATGCAGAGAGACACAGGGTGCTGTGCCAGGCCTCAGCAAAGGCCCTCAACCACCTAGACCTCAGCCACCTTACTCAGCAGGCAGTAAGCAGAGGGGCTGGAAGATAGCTCAGTTAGTGGAGTGCAGGCAGAGGGACCTGCGTTTAACCCCCAGCGACCCCACAAAAAGCCAGGTATGAAAAAATAAAAATAAAAATAAAACATAAATTAAAAAAGCAGAGAGAGAGAGAGAGAGAGAGAGAGAGAGAGAGAAGTCGGGTGTGGCAGCTGATGCTTATGATCCCAGGGCTGAAGAGATGAAAAAGGACGCTCCCTGTTTGCTGGCCAAACGGCCTTCGTAGTCAATTTGTGAGCTGCAAGTTTAGTAAAATAAATAATAAGCTGCCTTTAAAATTATGTGGAAGGGCTCAGTAGCTTAGAGCACTCGTTCTTGCAGAGGAGCAGGATTCAGTTCCCAGCACCACATGGTGGCTCACAACCATTCATAACTCCAGTTCCAGGGGATCCGATACCATCTTCTGACCTCAAGAGGTACTGCATGCACATGGTACACATACATGCGGGTAAAACATACATATTTAATAAAAGAAATCTAAAAATGTGCTGCTTTGTACTGTTGGAACTTGCTCTGTAGACCAGGCTTGGCCTCCAATTCAGAGATTTGCCTGTCTCTGCCTCCCAAGTACTGAGATTAAAAGTGTGTGCCACCACCTCCTGGTCATTAAAAAAAAAATGTTTAAAATATATTTTTAAAATTCTGTGGAGAAGGGGGTTGGGGGGTGGGGGGGGGGGGACATCCTTGTGGAGACAGGTGGGGTGGGGAGGAGGTATGGGATGGGGAACAGTCAGAGGGTGGACTAGGAGGGGGAAAAATCTGGACTGTAAAAAAAAAAAATGTTAAATAAAATTTTTAAAAAATTCTGTGGAGAAGCAAAGACACTAAACATCAACCACTGAATCTATACATCTGCACATACACACATTTGTACACCCACGCACATATATAGCCATAAACAAATGCACACAAAAAGAACTAATTCAGTGGACCTGTGATGGGGGCCATGAAGACACCATGCACCCACCCACCCTCACCCCCACCCCCACCCCAGGTTGGTCTTTAGCCTTCACACACTGCCTCACTCTCCCTGACTGATTTCTGAAGGTAACCCAGCATTCCTGATGTCCTGCCCTCGCCTGGGCTGACCCTGCCAGTAAGTCTTTCTTACTTTCAATTCTGCCCACTTGGAAAACACTCATTCTCTCCTTAAACCTGCACTGCTGTTAACCCTGGCTCTCCCCATTGTCTGGGGTCATTGTCCGTGGAGAAGCCTGAACTGCAGGCCCTGCCCTCCGTAGGATGGGGATAGCCTCAGCTGTTGGTTTTCCTTTGAAACAGGGTCTCAAACAATCCAGACAAGACACAAACTTCACTTATGCAGCTGAGAATGACTTTGAATTCTCTAGCCCTGCCTCTACCTCCTGAGTGCTGAGTTACAGATGTGTGCCACCATGCAGGCAATTTCCACTGTCCCTTAGGATACTTAGGTCCTAGTCACCTAAGCTCACCCCAGAGCTGTAGATCTGATATGTGGCCCTGAGATAACAAGACCCTAGTCAGCATAGACCCCACCAGTTTCCTTGAGCTGGGGGGCCAGGACGTGTTGGTCATTCTGGAGGCAGAAACCAGCCCATGTGTCCAGTGCAGTGGCCGCTGTGCCAGGCTCCACTGCAATGCTGTGCCTTTCTTATCTAAGTCTACATAATCCTGCAGGGAAGTGGCACTGCACTGTGGCACCAGCAGGTGACTCTGGTCAGGTAAAGGCCCATCTCCACAGCATCACCAGCAGTAGCCTCTTCATCTATGCATTTGCAGCTGCTTGATGGGACCAGAACTGTGCACTCCTAGGAGCTTTACGGAACTTGCTCTGTGCTTCCAAGGCTGCCCTGCCCCTGTGCAGGAAGCTGCCCTGAGAAGGGGACTGAACTGCAGGCTCTGGTTCTGCCTTCCCTCAACCTCAGCTGGCTCCTCCACCACTTCCTTAGGATGATCTCCAAGGCTATGGCACTTGCATCACAAAAGGGTGGGTAGAGGCTAGGGGTAAGCGGCCCCTCTGATGCGTGGTCAGACACTGCTATGGCTGAAGTCTCTTTTAACCTTAGGTGATGCTAAGGATGAGTCTTGCTCTTCAAAGCAGGATGGGGCCCCTTACTGGATAGTCTTTCACACAAAAAGACAGAACCATTACATAGTACACACCCCGGACTTGAAACTGCAGCCTCGAACATTCTGGAAACTTCCTGTTTGGGCGGGTTCTTTGGATACTGACTGTCAACAGTTTGGCTGCTGGTTACACATTTTGAACAATGTGAGAATGACCTGTAGGCACTGTGTCAGAATGCCCGATAGCCTCTGACAAGCTCTGCTGGGCCCCATGTAACCCAAAGAATGAGTTTCAGTATTGTATCTATTATAGTGATAAGAACCAAAATGCCAGAGAGGTCAGACCACATGTCCAAGGCCTCTCAGTCGGGCTGAATGCGAAAACTCCTGGGTCTCCCTTCTAGCTGTAGGGAGCTTGTGGGATGGAACCTGGTTTGGGCAGCCTGGTGCAAGGATTCCTGGGAAATGGCTGGGGATGGAGGTAGAGTGTCTGTTAAGGGGACAATGGTCAGAATAGGCTTCTCCAAGGCCATACACTCTCCCCAGCCCTACCTCAACCCCCCAAAACCCCAGATGGCACAGCTTGACACCTAGGGCAGGCTCTGAGTGCTTCTAACTGGGAGAGCCCCACTACCATCACCTTGTAAAACGCTAGGCTGTGGGTTTCACTTGCTGTGTGGCCCAATCAGTCTCCAAGTTTAGAATTCTCCATTGGACTGGGCACAGCTCAGTGATGTATGAACCTCTGGGATCCAACCCTAGCAGTGCAAAATAAACTAATCAAAAGACCAGTTTTAAAAGGCATCTCCTCAGGCATGTAGCCAACAGGAGAAAGACACTCTCCAGCCAGTAGAGTACCTAACCTAGGCCAGTTACAACCAGGCAAAGGTTAGGTCTTAGGCGTCTACCAGGCAGTGACCCCTATCTGGAACTGACCAGGTCATTTGGGAGGCTGTGTCCAGCTAACTAATATAGGGCAGGTGGTAATGCCCAGCCACTGCCTCCTGGACCCACAACTAGCACCTTCCTCACTCCCCTGAGGAGCATCACACCACTGCCACCTCTTCTCCCGACCTCGCCACATCCCAAGGGAACCCTCAAGTCTGTATTTCAGAGAGGGTGAGGCAATTTCCCTAAGAGCAACAGCACAATGGAGAGCTTTCTGCTGCCCATTAGATAGGCTGGACATGAAGACCCCATGGGCAGGGTGCTCACAGGCTTTATCCCTGAGTGGCTCTGGACATGAGGACCAAGCATGAAGGGGTACTCAGCTGTGCTGGCTAGTTTTATGTCAACTTGACACAAGCTAGAGTCATCTGAGAGGAGGGAACCTCAGCTGAGAAAATCCTCCCTAGATGGGGCTGAAGGCAAACCTGTAGAGCATTTGCTTAATTAGTGATTGACGTGAGAGAGGGTCTAGCCCATTGTAGGTGGGGTGGGCTATCCCTGGGCTGGTGCTCCTGGGTTCTATAAGAAGGCAGGCTGAGCAGGCCAAGGGAAGCAAGCCAGTAAGCAGCACCCTTCCGTGGCCTCTGCATCAGCTCCTGCCTGCAGGCTCCTGCCCTGCTTGAGTCCCTGTCCTGACTGCCTTTGGTGATGGGTTACAATGCAGAAATATAAGCTAAATAAACCCTTTCCTCTCCAGGTTGCTTTGGTCATGGTGTCTCATCACAGTACCCAAGGGGGGCTCAGTGGGCGGGCACTGTTGAAGGTAGTGGCAGGGTCTTAAATGGCATGCTGAGACAAGGGTCCTTTGGAGATTAGTGGAATTACATGCCACTCGGGTGCTGTTTGCTAAGGAGTGTTTGTGCGTGGTGGGAACCAGAGACAGAAGACATCCCACAGATGGCAGGACAGGTGGTGCCCTACAGAATGCTTGTCCTGTAGCGAAACAAAACAAGCTGAAAAGCAGCAATAGCTAGGTGTACGAGGACAGCCATGGGACCCTCTTGGCAGGAGGAGGAGGGTTACAGAACCTTTGACCAGGGATTCTAACCACTGTCCTCTTGAGGCAGAAGGTGTATTTGTGTGTGTGTGTAGGCGGGGGGAGGGGGTTAGGGATCTAGACACAACTTTCCAAGGGTTGTCACAATGCTGGAGTAAGTAAGACCTGGCAGTGACACTGCTGCTTGGGAGTCTGTCATCAGGAAGTGGCAGTACTTGAGAGGGATGAAGAGGTGTGGCTTTGTGGGAGGAAGTGTGTACATCACTGGGAGTGGGGTCTAGGGTTTCAAAAGCTCAAGCCAAGCCCAGTGTCTCTCTTTCTCTGCCTGTGGACCTGGACGTAGAACTCTCAACTACTTCTCCAGCACCATGTCTGCCTGTGTGCCGGCATGCACTCCAGCCATGATGACAATGGACTAAACCTCTGAGCCTGTAAGCCAGCCCCAGTTAAATGTTGTCCTTTACAAGAGTTGCCATGCTCATGGTCATGATGACTGACTAAGGCAACAATAAATTCACTGGTTCATGAAGCTCAACTTGGCTGGAAATGTTTCTTCAGTCTGTAACAGCGCCCTATCAGATTCATAGACACCTCTCCCTAGGGAGAGTCACACAATACTGGAACATAGACAGATACAGTGTAAGGCCAGGACAGAGACAGGGAATTGGAACTCAGGAGGGCTTCCTTGTAAACCATGTTGGACCTAAGCTATGCATACATCTTGAGCCAACAGACTGTTGTGGAGCTGGCTGTCACAGGCCTTGGGCTCTCCAGGGCTCCTAGAGTAACTAGCCAGTCTCAGAGCAGAACTATCTCCATTTGCCTTCTCTGCCCTTCAGTGCACAGGCTCCCTTCCCCTAGCCTCCAGTGACTGGACACCAGGAGCAGGGAGAAGACAGAGCATCTGGAATTTCCCTGAGGTCACAGCCAGCAGCAGGACTGGATGCTCTGGGCACAGCATCACCTTCAGAAATAAGGGTGGCAAGCTCACAGACAAGTCACATGACAGAGAGGAGCAGGTGATGGCCAGTGGAGCTCCAGGCCCTAGCTGGTTCTCCTTGCCACTTTCTGGTCTTATGACCAATGCCGCTCTGGGCTGAGGGAGACAGCTGCATGGCTCCCAGCCCCTGCCTCACTCTGGCCTCTTTGTCCAGCCTTGGGAGCCAGGGGTCCAGGCTCTTGAGCCAACAGCTTGGGTTTGAGTTCTGTCTTGCTGTGGCTGTAAGACTTGGACATGTCGTTTGCTCTCTGTTTTTGATCTCTTACCTGTAAGGTACAAATATGTCTTCCAACTGGGGCTGTTGGAAGGATTCACTGAGATTATCAACCTACTAGTGCTTGGCACACACACCAAGTACTCAGTAAGTGTCTGCTCTCCATGTAGTGATGGACCACCCCAACACTGAGTGGGAACTTCTAACAACTCAGACATTGTACTTTTCTTCTCTCATCCCTTTCTCCCATCACCCCTAACTATGCCTGGAACCCAGGCCAGCCAAACTTTCATTCGTCTTAGGTGACTAGCAGTGACTACAAGCCTACTAGCTTTGACAGAACATTTGGGTCTCTGATGAGGATGTAGGCACAGCATTCCAAGGCTGTGTTGGACATAACAAACAACCTAGGTGTCTATCAACAGACCATCAGGGGGCACAATCTACTGTAATCCCACAGGTCCCGTTGTAGTTGTAGACAATAAACAGTCATGGTTGTTTGGGGTGGAGGAGGGTGTGGAGCAGCCTTAAGCAGGCGAGAGAGATACAATGTTCTGAGAATGCTAACAGCCACAGAGATGTTGAACAGTCCACCGAACATAGATATATATCTTATAGTAACGAAGATTTGGTGGAGGTTTTTTTTTTTCCTTCTCCAGATCCGCCCCAACTCCTTCCCTCCGCCCAGTTGGTAGTTGTTGTTGAAGTTGGAGATGAATCACGCTGAGCGAGTTCGAGTGATGTTTTAAAGGCTAGAAGTCGCCTGGGGTGTGGCTCAGTGCAGAAAGCCTGTTTGTTAACATATTCTAGGTCCCGAGTTACTGCCCCAGAATCACAGAATTTGAAAAAAATTCTAGAGAGCAGCTGCTCTGTTCTATCAGATTTCCTGCGTGACCCAACCAAGTCCTCAAAATTTAGGTCTCGCCTCAAGGGCCTTTGCCTCTTCCTTGCCCTCCGCCTAGAAAGTATCGTTCCTTTTCAGTGCCGGGGCTGCCCCTTAACTCTAGTGCACTCACAGAGACCTCCCTGACCTCTATCCAAAGTAGCCAGACGCTTGCAAAGCAAGGTATATGTAAATATCCGTTCGTGGACTTCCTTGGGGATTTTGCAGCACTCAAGAAGTGAGAAACCCCAGGTCGGCCTGTGAACTGTACACAGGACCAGACTTGGAGTTCAGTGGATACTCAGAGTGTCCAGAAACCAAGCCCACTGCGGTCCCGAAAGCTCAACCCTAGATCCCAGACGCCAGGCCGCGCAGTGCGCACGCGCAGAAGTTCCCGGCCAAGCGACTTCCCCGGACGTGCTACCCTGCACAGGCCGCGCCGGAGCCCCGGGACACGCACCTTCGATGTCGGTCAAAACCGCCGTGTCCAGTTCGCACAGCTCGGCCAGTTCCTGTTCCAGAGCCGCCTCAATGCAGGGCAGCTCGTCCATGGCGCCGGCGCCCACCCGGCTTCGGAGGAGGCCCACGTTAACGAAAAGTTCTTCCGAAACCGGGTTCCGCAGGCGGAGCCACCTGAGCGGAGGGGCGGGGCTTCCGGCCAAGCCCCACCCACCAGCGGCCATCCTGACTGTTCGCCTAGCGCCTAGCAGGTTCAGACTGCCTTCCTGAGCCTGGTTTCCAGCAGTCTCCTGCGGGTGCCCAGGCACTGGGCCTTGGCTTCTTCTGCACAAGGCCAAGGGGCCGAATGGAAGCCACAGGACTAGACCTAGCCCAGACATCGTTAGACTTAAGGGCCAGGGATGGGGCCCCAGCGTGAGGGTGGGAACAGAGAACAGAAAACTTCCTAGCCTTTGCTCTTTAAAACCAGACAGACCTGGGTCCGAAATACAGCAATTACAGGCCTGCAGTGCGACCCCCACCACTGTGTGCCTCTGTTTTCCTCATCTGTAGCAAGGGTCCAATTATCTATGGGCCAGCTGAGAGGTTAGAGAAGTGTGTTCCGTGAGACCCGTTCACCCTCTCAGCATAGGAGTCTAGAAGTGGGCCTCCGGAGGAGAAGGGTTCCCAGGCAGAACCTGCAGGAGGAGGGGGCAGATGGAACTTCTGAACCTATCTCAATCCTATCGGACCCACCATTGAGGCAGAGAGGACCTGAAGGGCCAGTAGGCCCGTATGACTGTTATAGAAAGACTTGTGTTTCCAGAAAGACTTAGAAAAAAATGTAGATCCCAAAGTCAAGCTGGGATTCTGTAACAGAGGCCCAGCTGCCTGGAACATGCATGACCTGAGGCCAGGCCAGGTGCCTAAATGAGGACTGTAGAGTGAACCTTGAGTCCTGTGACTTAGGAACAGGTAAAGCAGGGGAGAGCGAATAGGTTCTTTGGGGTGGATTGAAATAGA
The DNA here is from genome assembly GCF_004785775.1 of Grammomys surdaster. Taxonomy (NCBI): domain Eukaryota; kingdom Metazoa; phylum Chordata; class Mammalia; order Rodentia; family Muridae; genus Grammomys; species Grammomys surdaster. The sequence goes on along the minus strand of NW_021604711.1, from coordinate 2,225,012 downwards.
CCATCCCGATCCACAGGTAATGCAAGTGGGGAGTCAACCAGGGAGAGTCAGGGCCCCGGGCCGCCCAGAGGCTGCCTTGCTCAGACTGCAGATACACAGGCTGGGGGCTGTTCTCACTAACCAATAGAGTTAGATGTTTTTAGGGCAAGGAGGGAGTGTGTGCCTCGGCTTCACCTGGACACATTTTGTTCCTTTCTCAGAGTAGCTGTTAGAAATGTACATAGAATAGGGTGCACAGGGGTTGCCGGGGCTATAAACCACACATGGAGCCCTTGTTTTGGGGTCACCCTGCCATGTTCCACCACCAGAAGACACCCAGTTTCCTGAAAACTCAAACGGCCTGTCCCAGCCAGAAGGGTAAGGGTCTCTCTCCAGTTGTCAGCCGAACCAGCACCTCACCTGCGTGTGTAGCCAAGATCACTGGTTTCCCCCAGTCAACTTACTAGAGCTGTCCCTGCAGAACAGGGCAAGGTGTTTGGAGTCATCACAACAGATCTGCCTTGTTCTGGAACTGAGTAAAGCGTATACGTCCACAAATACACATCTCACTGCTGCAGGAGCTAGGTCTATTGCCTTGAAAAGCCAGAAAGAAGAAAGAAAGAAGGAAGGAAGAAAGGAAGAAAGAAAGGTAGAAAGGCAGGAAGGAAGAAAAGGAAAGAAAAGCCAAGCCCCCCATGGAGCAAAGCCCAAGGTGGGAGAGCAGATCATCAACACAAATCTCTACTCCACAGACTGGGTTTACTAGGGCAGCAGCCAAGGGGCAGCTTTTCCCCATGGGGAAAGCTTGGAAAACTTCAGAGGAAGTTAGTGATCTGTCTCAAACACCCCAGACCTCCAAGCAAAGCTCTCTGGACTGCCTTGCTGGGAGCTTTGGCGCTCAGCACACAAGCTGTTCTGGGGAGCCTGGGAGAGGCTGATCTCAGCCTGACCGATAGTTACCTGGGTCAGCAGGCTCAGCATTGTGCAGTCATGGGGCATGCTTGTGACATGCCGAATACTTTTTTTTTTTTATTGTATTAACTCGTTCAATCCTCCCAAAAGCCTTAGGAAGCCGTCTGCTCCCTTCCCATTCTACAGATGAGACAACTGAGGCTAGAGGCGAAGTGACCTGCCTAGGACTCCGCAGCGCTGCCCAAAGTAGTCATGCATTGGGGACAGTCGCAGTGCGCAGTGTGGAGTGGGCAGCGCGGAGACCCCGGACTCCTGGTTGCCAGACGACAGGCCCCGTTCACGGCGCCGCAGCCAATGGGTGCAGGGCCCCGAGTGGGGTGACGCGGCGTCAGCGTGCGCTCGCGGGACTCGGGCTCTGGTCACGTGCCCAGAGCCCGTTCGACCCGGGGGCGGGGCGGTATGACCTGAGGATACGCGCTCTGTCTGGTGGGACTGCTCCACTGCAAGCATGGCTTCTAAAGTCCAGATTTCTGTGCCTGCTCCAGCTTCGCTACCTGGGGGACCAGCATGCACCTCCCGGTTGGTCCCCACCTTTTAAGCACAGGAGATCCTGAACCTTGAGCAGCAGGACCTCTCTGCTCAGCAGTGCCCTCAATGTTGGGAGTTCGGTGGTCCGTGGAATGGCAAGCGCTGGGTTGGAGGCTGCTGCCACTCTACGTGACCCCATTATCTTTCTCGACTGCAGGAACTAAGCTTGGGCCGGCCTGGGCGAAGGAGAAGAGAATCAGGCAGTGAGAATAGACTGCTAAGAGTCCAGAGCCACCTGGGAGGGCTTAGTCTCCTGATACCACTTTATACAAGGGACTGCTGACTGGAGAATGCTGGCCCTAGATGAGGGCTGGTATCATTAGAGTCGACTTCTGATGCGAGCTGTTCAGGAAGTGTTTAACACTCTCTGAGGCTCTGCGTTCAATCCACTGTGGTAGCTGCCTGGCATCAGTCTCTTGATGGATCTCCACACGAGGGCTGGGTATGGCCACAGCCTGTGCACAGTGAGGGGTTAAGCTCACAAATGAGGGGGAAATGCTGGCTACTGGGTGTGTGTGTTGGGGGGGAGCCAGCGGCACACTCTTGAGTCCCAGAGGAGAGCAAAGTACATCAATTGATGACATCACCTGCCACCAGTTAAGTCCAGCCTAAGGGAGTTACTGTTGAATTCCAGGTCCAAACCCAGGAGCAGAGTCTGATCGGAAGAAGCAGGTTTATTCAAGACCCACTACGAAGAGAAAGAACAGAGTCTCCATCTCCCAGATTTTTTGGAGGTGTAAAGAGCCCTTATAGAAAAATAGTATATGATGAACAGAGGAGGGAAGCCCATGTGCTGAGTGGGTTTTTTTTTTCCAGACCCTGTGTCTTCTGACACTATGGCCACTACAACTCGCTTTGACCTCGTTGAGTAGAGGGGTGAAGCATCCCACAGACCACCAGATGTTCTGGGTTCTGGCAGAGGGGCAGTGCCATCCCTCTCGATACTCCCAGCAATCAGAAGGACGAGGCAGCAGTCTGTCTGACACCAGCCTGGCAGCTCCCGTCTCTTATGTCTCAACTGGGACTTCTCATTAGAGTCTTAGGCAAAAGGGAAGGGATTGCAGTATCTGCTCAGGGATTCAGGGAGGCCCCCAAAATGGAAGCGGAGGTGCACAGGAGACAAGCCAAACAATCTGCTGCAAGGACTGTGACAGGTTAAAACACAGAATGTTTCACCTGGATTTCAGGCCATCCCACACTGACAACTAGCTGTCCTTTGAGTCAATGTGTGGGCTCCTTTTTCCGTCCTCATTTTCCCTGGGATCTTACCCCAACCCATTCCACTCAGAGACCTACTGGGATGCTCAGGACATGGTCCTAGAGACCCGAACATAGCCTTCCAGAGACCATGAAAGAACAAACTAATAGCTTCCTTGAATATAGCGGCACTTCCTGGGAATCGTGCCTATCTAAGGTCTCTGGTTCTGTTCCTGCCCAAGATCCAGAAGACATCTTTCCCTTGGGAAAGTTTATAGATGGTGAAGGTCCTTTCACATCAAGAGCTTCAGTGAAGACTGCTGGGTGGGGCCCATCATCAAGATGGGACTCCATAGGAGGGAAGGCAGCAAGGCCTAGCAGGAAAAAAGAAGAGCTAGAAGTTTGTCGCTGTCTATATGTACCCCAGGGGTCAAACGAACCTATGCTGTAGACCTTGTGAAGGTTTTCTTCCTCTAACAGTCAGGAGTTTGAAAGTGAGTTCTAGGTATTTTGTGTAAACCACTGAAAGGAGCTAAGGCCTGGAGCTGTTGGCATTGTCTAGTGTGTTATAGCAGAGCCAACCCTGAGGAAGCAGAGCCAAGACACACAAAGAACAAACAGCTAGCCTAATATATAGGTGGCACCTGTATACAGTTGTTCCTGTATACCTATTCCTCCCTCTGACTCATTAACCAATTTCTGCAACACCCAACACCCTTTAAGTGAGGCATTTGGGCCACAGACTCCATCCTGACAAAGAGGCCCTGGTTCCAGTTTTCTCCAACATGTCTTGCATTTGTTTCCTTTCACAGAATTCCTACTTTACAGGAGCATCTATTAGTCTATTGGGAAACCGCACTTTGGCAAGTGCCCACCTGGGGTTGCAAAGTCCCTCCTCTGAGAATTGTCAGCCAGATCATAGCTGCATGACCATCCTGCCCTCCCTCCTGGTCTGGCCAGTCTACCCTAGCTGTGCCAGAGCCTTCCTCCCTGCAGATCACAGTTCTCTAGCTCTCAGCAGAGGAGGAGCCTTGGTTCTGGGAACTGAACAAGCCTTCAAATTCCCCAAGGGCAGGGGCTGAGCACTAGCCCAGCACAGGCATAAGGAACACTAGTAGGGAAAGTGCACTTGGGCCTTGTGAGCCAAAGCAGACTCGGCCCACCTGCTCTTCACAGGGCAGATATTGGGTTCTGGATTCTTTAATGCCCCAGTGCCTAGCACAGAGCTAGGACACAGATCCTGCTGTGTGCTCAGCAGGATCTGGGTTGTGGGCTTCCTCTATTGCAAGGGTATACTCCTCTTTTTCCTGTTTGAGGGCTTGCAATTCACTCCACCTGGTCAGAGTCTCAGCTCCTGAATCCTGGGGTGACAGTGGGTCTTAGGGTGCTGAATGTAGACACCCCGGTCTGGGTTAGTGATTGTTGAGACCCCATCAGGCTGTGCCTCCTGAGTCTTTCATTTGCTGCCCATCCAGTAGACTGGAGTCTGGGTCTAAGCAATGTTCATCTCTGTCCAAAAGCAAGTCTGTGGCTTTTCCCAGCCCCAACTTTTCTAGCACCGTGAAGGGCTGGCAGATGTTAGCCAGGGACACAGAACTTGGATACACTTAGTACACTTGAGTTCCACCCTCAAATCCAAGAAGTGAAAGGTCTGAAGGGCTTCAAGTCCTCAAGCTAAAGGAGACATAGGCACAGGCACCTGGGTCCACCTACTCTGTCTCTCCACTTGCTCCCTTTGCTCAGGGCTGACAGGCCAACTCCTAAGGGACAATACATCAGAATAGTGCCTTAGGGCAGCCTCCTGAAACAGCACAGGAGCCCCACAGGAAGGAAGACAGGTGGGGGGGGGCAGAGGTTAATTGCTTTGGGGTCACAAGGAGGTTCTAAAATTGTGATGGTCACACAACCAACCCTCTAATTCTTGATTGAAACCATCCAAATGTACATTTAAAGTTTGTACACAGTATCTATGGTGTGAACTGTAGATTTTAAAAGACAAAGCTGGGGAGAGGGGCCAACTCTCCAGGAGCCAAGGCTCTTGGACTTGGTGCTTGGCATGGCTTTGTAGAAGATTCTGATGTTTTTTTTTTGTTTTTTTTTTTTTTTTTTTTTTGGCAGAAACCCAGGTGGAGGGGTTTGGGTGCCTCAGGCCTACTTGCTCTGAGCCAGGGTGAGTGACCTTGCCATATCAGAGTCAGAGGAAAATTCATCATACCCAGTCTATGGCTCTTAGGTACCCAGAGTAAATAGACACCTGCCCCTTCCCCAAAGCTTGCTGGTCTGTAGGAGTTTCCTCGGAGAGCTAAGGAGAGCGGTCTGCAACTGTTCCCTCAATGAAGGCATTCGTTTGGCCCAGACCTTTAATCCCAGCACTTGGGAAACAGAGGCTGGAGGATCTCTGGGTTAGAGGCCAGCCTGGGCTACATAGTAGGACCCTATCTCAAAACATGAAATAAAATTAAAAAGCAGGTGGGAGCTAGAGAGATGCATCACTAGTTAGAGAATACACATTTTTGCGGAGAGCTGAGGTTAGGTTCTCAGGGCCCACACAGAGGCTTATAACCACCTTCCAACTCAGCTCCAGGGAATCCAGCACCTTCTCCTAGCCTCTGTGGGCACCTGCACTAATAAGTGTACATATCTACACTCAGACAACACACATAAACACAGAAAAAATATATATATTTAAAAAGGAGTCAGGTGGGCCAACTTCCAGGCCCTTTGGATGGTCAGGTCAATCAGACACCACACAGGAAGGGCTAGTTCAACTATTTATTGTAGAGTACTTTACATGCAAGAACACAAATTAGAGACAGTGTTTGGAAGTAGAGCCAGTGGGGTGGGGGTGGGGCACACTAGCTGTCACTCTGAGCCACCCTCCAGAACCAGCTCTACCCACAGAACATAGGACAGGGACAAGAATCCGATTTGCCAACAATAGAGACAACAGGTAACAAACAATACCATCTTTTCAGCAGCTCCAAAGATCCTCAGATCCTCACAAGGGAAGTGCAAACTTTAGGAAGAAATTCCACCCCAGCTCTCCCAGAGTCTGAGGGTGTCAGTGTGACAGGAGCAGTTAGGACATAGGGTGACAGTTGTTCTTGGGAGCCAGGGGAAGCCTAGCTTAGACCCCATGAACAAGGAGGGCTGGGGATGGGCACTGGGCTATGTAGGTTCCAGAGGGCCACCAAGGGAGGCTTTCCAAGAGGAGACATATTCCCCTACTGGCCTCCTGTGTGGCTGAGCACACAGGGAGACCCCAGGCAGCCCAACAGCAGACCACAGGGAGGCTGCAGACGGGACGGGCAGGAACCAAGGCCCTCATTCTGCCCTTCCTGCCACCTAGGGCTGACCTGGCCCCCAGAGTGCCCATGGCCTGTCCTGAGCCATCTGAGAGACAGATGGACAGAGGCAGGGAAGCTTTGTGGTAGAACAAAGGCGCTACTGCTCCTGGGCCACTAGGGCCCAGCCGCCACTTTCCGGGCCGAGCAGTGCCGTGGCAGACAGCATGGGCCAGGTGGGGAGGACAAGGGTAATGAGCCAAGTCACAGTCACTCACACTGAGGGGTTGACAGAGTAAGTGGAAGCTAGATCTGGCCACAGCTACCAAGAAGCTCTTTTGGCTCCAAACCCCCATGACCATGTACAGATAAACAAGTTGTCGATTCTCGGCCCAACTCCAGCCTGCCTTCTTGGTACCTGGGCAGAGGTCACTCTAGGGCATCTGGTGACTTTCCTTCACTGTTGCCTGACAGCCAAAAAGGTAGGAAGAAGCAGTCTTCACACTTCAGCACACAATGAACAAGAAAAGGTTAAATACATCCTCAAGAAAATATTTTGACAAAATAAATATTTTAACCTATAATCAGGTGTAATTAGTGCTTATGAGGAGCCCCGGCAATAATTTAGTGTAATTAAGTACACACTCTCTGTGATTTCTAACACTTGTAGAGGCTGCTGGCTTGAGAGGGCCCAGCTTCTAAGGACTTTGCCCACAGATGGTAGGCCTAGAACAGGTAGGAAAGAGTCCTCAGGACAGGACAGTTCACAAGAGCTGAACCCCTTCAGCCCCCCCCCAGGCCCCCAGGCCCAATCTTGCTTCTGGTAGAGGCCTCAGACACATGTCACTTCAGCCCACAAGTAAGGCAGACTACCTCCAGACACAATGTGAAGAACACAAACCATCAGCTGGGCTGCTCCCAGCCAGAAAGGTAGCCTCTTGATGGCTGGTGGTAGTCCTTGAGTACCTGCTGTCCCCACAGCAACCCAGCTTCAGCAAGACCCAGCAGCTGCAGTCAGGAGGTCAGGGGACAGCTCTGGACACTGGTGCTAGGAACGACCTTGTTGGGGACCCCCAGGGTGGGCCCCCACATCGGTCTCTCTCCCTGATGGAAGCCTATCTTCCTTCCTATATCATTCATAAACAGGGGGCAGCCTCTTAATTCAGAGGCACTGGCATGATTGCTACTGCCCACATGGCCAACTCTTGTAGGCTGTGTGCAGCTGACCCTCACAGACAACCCTTCTATAACTGTGCCAAAGGCCAAGCTTCCAGGTATACTGAGCTCCCCAGACTCCTCTGGTGTGACCAGCCTTCAGAGGCCTTAGCAGCCAAGCTAGCCTTTGAGGGCTCTGCCCTTGGGAAACATTGAGAGAGAAGCTCTGGTTGGCCAAGGGTCCTGAATGGAGGGTGGAGGTGAGCCAGGTGCTCAGAGAGAGCTGGCCACTTAGCAGGTCAGCTGATCTCCCTGTAGGAGGGGCTTCCTGGATGCCCTTCGAAAGCTAGAATGACATCCTCCACAGGTCCTACCAGATAAGTCCTCGCCAGACCTTCCAGAGACTGCTGAAGGAGAGGTGCTGGGTTGGGCCTGGGGAAGGCCATTTTTGTTTTCAGCCAGGGCTGTAGCCCCTTCCTCAGAGCTGCACAGAACCTTGATGCACACTGATCTGACTGCAAGTGCAGCCCAGCCCCCTCTCCCTACTGGGGTGGGAGCTCGAATGGCAACAGGTAAAGCACTGGGCCCTTCTAACAGTGGGTGAGGAAATATGGTGACCTGCATAGTATGTAGTAACAGCTGCAGCAGCAATTTCCTTTTTCTAGGCAACAGCAGCTAGACTAAGATTAACGTGGCACTGAGTCATTTGCTCAGAGCCAGGAAACAAACCAACAAAGACACAGGACAGGGGCAGGTATCACCAGCTCTCATTCGCTCAGATCGAGGCTGTTAGCAAGCTTCAGAATGAAATTGTTGGCTGGGGAATATGTGAGGTGGGGACAGCAATGAAGGCTGACGTCATGAGGGAGAGGAGAGGAGTATGGCTCTGGGTCATCTGGAACCTCCAGGCACAGCACACAGCACCTCCTGCTGAGCCTAGAGATAGCTTGTGGAGACTGCTGGAGGCAAAGTCTAGTCATGGTTGCATTAAAGTCATGTTGCTTTAGCAAATAACCCTTTGTAGACACCAGGGCCAGGTATGAATGTGAGTGTGCATGTCAGGCCTGGAGTAAGCTGTCTACCATCTGCAGGGCACATGTTGGCCTCATTGCTGCTGTCACACCAAGAGCCACAGATCCCTGTCTTGGTCCTAGGCCTGGCAGCTGACTTATGGGGAAAGGGACGTGAGGGACCTTCAAGGTAGTAACCCAGGGAGCCTACTCAAGTACACACACTAAGTGCCATAGGTACCACACGGTCTGAGGAGGGAAACCAAGCCTGTAGTTACAAACACTTGAGCCCTGCATTCCAGAGTCCTTGACGGAAGAAGGGGGTCCAGTGGAAGGAAGCCATGGAGCTAGGCAGAAACAGGAAGGGGAGATGAGGGGTCAGTTCAGGAGTTCTGTCCAGAAAGTGTCATGGGGCTACCCTGCCCAGCACTACGCCACTGGTTCTTCCTGGGAAGGCTGAAGGCCACAGGAGCCTTCAGGGAGACGGAGGGCAGGGCCTCTGGTCAGTGCTGCTGTTGCCACCCAGAGAGAAGATGGCAAAGCTGGTCCTGACCAGGGTGGCCTGGGTGCAAACACAGTGGCGTTTCCATGGAGATACAGGTATGCAGGCTGGGGGAGTGGCCAGTGCCCAGTGTCCACTGGGAGGGTCAGAAGTGACCTGCCAGGGCGAGGCAAACCACAGGACAGCTCACAAGGCAAAGAGCGCATCCTCAGACCGCTCTGGCTTCTTCCGGTTTGAAGTGTTTGTGGCTGGTGCAGGGGCCTCTGTTGGGGGTGAGGGCAGGTCTGGAACTGTTTCTGCAGCTTTGGCTCGTTCTTCCAGGAACTTATCGAACTCTGCAATACAAACCAAACTGAGGACCAGGCTTGCTGGGGGTCGCTTAGCTGGAGCCCCACACCCTGGTCTCCAGCTCCAGCCAGTACAACACTGGCGTGGTTGTCCTCTGGCAGGAGGTACATGTGTGCAGGACCCTCTGGCAGGAAATATATGTGTACAGGAGTGGAGATGAAAGAGATGCTGGCAAGAGAGCAAAAAGCTAGGTCCTATGTTATTCTGGACTATCCCAGTCTGAGGACCAGCCTAAGGGAAATCACCTATTCCTGACTCTGCACACAGAACAGGGGAAAGCTGGATTAGGGGTAAGTGAGGGGAAGGCTCTATATATTGCTGTGGGCCCCCCAATGATGAGAAAAGGGTCCAGCAGCCTTCAGTCCCTTCATAGAAAGACCCTATTAAAAAAGTATGTGTAGCTTACCCGCCCCTTCAGGAGCCCAGAGCTCTATCTCCCAGATCAGCACAGGACGGGGCTGAGAAAATGGAGCAGTACCTACTTAGACACCACAGCCCCACCCTCACTGACCCAAGGAAGAGGCTGGAGCAAGGCTGCATGCAGAAGGCAGCCACTTAGCACAATGGCAGGTCCTTAGACTGGTCTTTGCCACAGGGTCTGGAAGAATCCAGGGGAGAGGAAGCATGGGATGAGGTGTGGAAGGCAAGATGGAAAGCAGGTAAGGTCAGAATGGGGAGAGGGCAGGAGCCTTGGTGGAGAACTAGGCCCATGCTCCCACCTAACCATCAACTGAGGCCCAGATGCCCAAGAGGCCCTGCACTGTGTGTCTGGGACAATTTAGCCCCCATGAAGACTAGGGCTCAGGCCCAGCGTCACATGGCTCTAGCAGTTCAGAGTATGGGGCTAGCCCCTGTGCAGTCCTGAGAGTCAGGAATGAGGGAGCAGGAAGACTGTAAGATCACTGGTCAGGCCTACCTTCACTCGTGACACCCTCTTCTAGGTCGTCGCCCTTCTGTGGATGGAGTAGAGAATGGCATTAGGGCTCATCCCTGCCCTGCCCACCCGCCCACCCCACCACCCCCGCCCACCCATGGCTACCCAAGTGAAGGGCTACGTTTCCTGCTTCCAGATTTTTCTTCTTCCTATTAGAGAGGTGGAGAGTAATCTTGGGGGAAAAAAGGTTTGTTTGTTTTTTTTTTTTAAAAAATCAAAACAACAAAAAAGATTTTAGATTTTGATTTCCTAAACAGACAAAAAAGAAAAATACAAAATTGGTGCAGGCTGGTCCCTACCTGGCCAGAAAGGTGAACCCCACCCATCAACACCAGGTTCTGAGGAGAGATGCCATGGTAACATGAGGCTGAGGCACATCAGTGCTGCTAGCACAGGGATTCTGGAAGGATGCTATCCACACTAACAGCTAGGAGCTGCTTGGGGCCTGCATGGCCTATGCCTGACTCCAGCAGTGAAAGCCAGAGAAGCTGATACCTAGATACAAGCATGGCCTCCAGGGAGCTGGGCCAGCCTTCCCCTGGACCCAAGCTCCTATTTTTGCTGCCTAAAGAGACCATGGAGGCTGTGCAGCCTACACATTTAAGTGGACCACACGTGAACAGAGAGGCGCTTATACACAGGCCTCACCAGCAGGGCTGAGCTACCTGGCTTCTCCTGATATATCTCTGCCTTGCTGAGAGCCTTCCTAACAAATCCTTTCTGAATCTTGGCTCTTTAGGGTCTCAGGGCACCCAGGTTGGCCTTGAACTCACCAAGTAACTAAACTTGGACTTACAGTTCTAATCTTCCTGCCTCCATTTCCCAGATGTTGGGCTTATAGATGTGTGACAATATGTCTAGTCTGGGAGAGGGCCTGAGACTTTCTGTTCCTGCCTTGGTGAGGGACATATGTCTTTCTAGGCACTTCTGGATTTCAGGGGAACTTTCAATCTTCCCTGACACCCAGGGCTGTATTTTTAGAAGGCCCGGCACCCTGGGAAAGAGGCAGTGTTTGCCCCTGACTACAGAATGCTGTGGGAGTAGCCACAGGAAGCCTGTAGCCACCCCTAGATCCCCTCCATCCCAGCTGTGAGTGAAATGCTCTGCAAGGATCAGGGAGCTGACGTGAGGCCATCTTCAGACATGCCATCTTCTCTCCATCCAGAAGATGGAGAGACATTCATCTGGGGCAGAGCACGTAAGCAAATATGAGACGATGGTGAGAATGGGGATGGTGATGAACTTAAAACCAAGCACCTAACTCGCTTGTGGGGGGAAAAAAGAGAGAAAGAAAAAAGAAATGGGGGCTGGGATGCAGCACCTCGCCCCCCTCACATGCACAACGCAATGACTTCAATCCCCAACTAGGGAGAAGAAGGGAAAGGAAACAAAAACCAAAACACAAAAATACCCTCCTCCCTCAAAACAAAAAAGCAGCATGAAACAAAAAACAACCAAGCAGAAGAGCCGCTCAAACACACACCTCTGCCATTTAAGAGGAACTGGAGAGGATTCAGTGTGTGTTTCAAGTGGTTAGAGCTGGGCTCTCCAGTGTCCACTGGACCAGTGTTCAGTGAGACATTGAAGGGACCTGCCCGCATCTGTGCGGAGCCGTGTGGCTGAGAGGCTGTGCCCGGAGCCTGCACCACCAGATCCACGAGTTGGAAAGGAAGGCGAGTTTTACGAGCTTCCCTCACCTCCCTCCTCCAACCCACCATTGCGGAGGTGGAGCCCCTGCCACAAGCCCCAAGGCCTGTCCTCAAAAGAACACCTGCCTTGCCACAACCCACACACCAAATGTAAAAGTCAAGTCTCACCAGGTCTGTCCTGAGCCACACCTCAATGTCGTCCATGACAGAGGGCTGCGCAACGGGAATCTATGGAGGCGGCAAGCAGCGGGGTCAGGCAGCCCCCACACAGCCAGGCAAAAGAAGACAGAACACCAGAACAAAGTAAATCGTCAAAAGTAACCCCCAAACAAAACCAAAATGTACACAGAGCAAAACAACTACGCGGCAGCACAGGCAGCACAGGCAGCTACGTGTGGAATGGCGGGCGAGGAGAGCGATGAGTCGGTAAATTATAAGCAGGGGCTGGTGGCGGGGAGTACGTGTTCTTGATATGGATAACTTTTTGCTTATGCATGTTTGCCTTTTCAGGCCAGGGCTGCAAACACCTTCTAATCTCAGAAAGGACTAGTCATGTAGCAGCCATGACGGGAGAATCAGCTGTCCTCAGTAAAGACTACCCCAGGCTTTTGGGCTTGAGATGAACGGAGCGGAACTGGGGTAGCAACATGTCTAGGCAGGGAGCAGGGTTCTCAGGAGGGCCGGACAGCCCAGCCCTGGGGGCTCTGTCTGCTCCATGAGGTGGCTTTGTGAGTGGGAGAAGGAGCCAGAGGCACGTGCTCCCTTGGTCTGGGAGTGCCCTGCTCCCATAAAGCGGCTGGCTCTGCCTCTAAGGGGAACACTGCTAAAACTAGGGCTTTGATGACAAGAAAGGACAGAGAGCTTTAGTCTTCTTTCTCTCCTTTGAGGAAAAAATACCACTCAGTAGCCTCAAACGCCTCAGCTTCCTTTAGTCTGCCTTTTCCCCTTTCTAAGCTTCAGTGGTTGAGAAAAGTAGTCCACTGTGAGCTGTGAGCAGAATACCCAAGGTGTGGCAAGATTCCCCTCAAACCTGGGTATGGGAGGTGTCATGCCTTGGCCTAAGCCAAGGGCCCCAGAGCAGAGATTCTGGAAAACATATGCAACTGAAATGATTTAAGTTGCTATCAGATATTACGGAGTAAGAAGTGAAGGCCTTTTAGACCTTTAGAGCCACGCTAAAAAAGGCTGGGTCCCAGTCTAGACAATGAGGTGATGGGCTTCAGTCGGGGCAGCTTGCCTCTTTACCTTCCCTGGGACTGAGAGGTACCTCACCTGGGAGCCTTGCTTATTATTAGCTCAGTATTTCTAGAAGGAAAAAAGAAAGAAAGAGAGAGAGAGAGAGAGAGAGAGAGAGAGAGAGAGAGAGAGAGAGAGAGGAAGGAAGAAAGATGGTGCTGTGTCCATAGCTGGCTACATTCTAATGTCAAAATCTAGGGTAGAAATAAACTTTAAATAGGCAATAAGAAGACTCAGTATAAGTAATTCGTAAGGACAACAAAAATAGTCCCAAACTCCACCTGAAAAGGAAGAGAACAAAGAACTCATATTGCCAGCTCCTGCTTTGCAGGTTGAAATCTGTGGCCAAAAGGTGTGGCCCCTGCACGTGCTGGGCAGAGGCCTGCAGCGCCCCCCTCAGCAAGCGGGTGGCCTGGCTCTGAGAATGTGCTCTGTGCCCAAGCTTCACCCTGCCGTGGGCAAGCACAAGCATTTTCAGAATGGCTCACTAATCACTAGACAGAGTCTCTCTGTGCTGCCATTTTAAGCCACAGACACTTCAAACTGTTTAACTGGATATTTCGGGAGCTCCCACACCGTGACACGAGTCCTAGTGACAAAGCAGATGATTACTTGGGGTGAGAGCGAGGATGCTCCATGGCTGTGTCTGCAGTGCTCATGGCGGATGCCTGCCTTCTCCATCAGAGAACATCAGGACACAGTGGGTGCAATCTGCTATCTCACAACTGCAGGCGTGGGTGGGGTGAGAGGGGCTTTCTACCTTGACACACTCCTGGAACAGGATGTGCTATTTTCATGATCTTGGTATCTATAAATCACAGTGTCTGACTTGCAGAGGACATGTGCCAGGCCTAGTCCGCAGCTCAGTCAGTCAACAATTTCTCCAACAAGCCATGACAGCCACGGCAGCTGCCAGAGTGTATGTGGGCCCTTTTTGCCTTATCCATCTCAGTCCACCTAGAAGAAACTGAGATGTCACATCTGCGAGCTTTCTTTGGTGTTGGGCCATAATATAGAATCTCCTGCAGGAAGGCTGGGCACTTTCACTGTGTTGCTAGTTCTAAAGGGTCACAGGCCCAAAACCTTCAGGTTTTTCTTATAATTGTTTTTATTGTTAAAAAGTAAAGAGGCGGGGCTGGAGAGATGGCTCAGCGGTTAAGAGCACTGACTGCTCTTCCAGTGGTCCTAAGTTCAATTCCCAGCAACCACATGGTGGCTCACAACCATCTGTAATGGGATCTAATGCCCTCTTCTGGTGTGTCTGAAGACAGTTACAGTGTACTCATGTATATAAAATAAATAAACAAATCTTAAAAAAAAAAAGTAGAGAGGCTAGGCTGGGCTTGGTGGCTGGTGGATACCTTTGATCCCAGAGCTTGGGAAGCAGAGGCAGGTAGATCTCTTGTGAGTTCAAGGCCAGTCTGGTCTACGTAGTGAGTTACAGGACAGCCAGCACCCTGCCAAAAACAAACAAACAAACAAACAAACAAAAAAACAAAACAAAAAAAAAACCAGAAAAAAGAAAAAGAAAAGAAAAAGTAGAGGGCTAGGGAGTTATTCAGAACTAGGGTACTTGCCTACCTTACGTGGAGCTTTGGGTTTAATTAACATCATAAAAGCCAGCAAAGAGCTGAACACAGCCCTGCAATGGCAGCACAGCGGAGGACACTGCAGCTGGGCTCCATCTGGGCCACAGTGCCCAGCTGCAGGCTGGGGTAAGTCATAGCTTTTTGAGCCATTTCTTCAATATGGAGAACCATCCTCTGCTGTTTTAGAGCCTCAGCTGCATGGGTAGAGGTGGAGGAGTTGGCCTGGGCCCTTTGACAAGGTTTGGTCTCCATTTCCTCATCTGTGAACTGGGTAACCGCAATGTGGTATTTTGAGTCTAACACTCCTGAGTCAGGGTCCCTCATCTTCCAGGTTTGTGTTTCTGTATTCTAATGTAGAAACTCAAAGGCATCTGGTCACTGGAACTGAGTGTCTTGGGACACATTCTGAGGAGGTGGGTGCTGCTTATCAGCTAGGCTAACAGAAGGCAGGGGGCTGATACAGGAGCAGAGCTATGAACCTGCTCTGGGAAGCAGGCAGAGTATCCCTCTCACCACATAGGTACACCCAGACCCAGGCATGTACACTCACTGGAAAATATAGCCTGTGGAGTCCCAGAACAAGGAAGAAACACCTCCCCACAACTCTCCCCAGCTGAGAGAGGGAAGGGAGCATGGCAGGAGTCTTAGTGTGCCTCTGCCCTGTGGCTTTGAGCAAGTCACTAGGCCCTTGGGTGCCTTAGCATTATATCCTTCATATGAGGGGCCCATCCTGCAGATTTCTAGGAAGCTGTGGTTTTCACATGCCATGGTTTTAGCATCTTCTTGGACCCTGGTCCAAGCTGTAGGCTGTTAGAGGAGGTTGAAGAGTGATGAGGGAGACAGACAGGAGGGGGTGAAGAGAAAGGACTCCACCCAGAATACCCTCCCAGAGACCAAGGCCAAATGCTGGCCCAAGTGAACATGACAGCCACCTAGGTAACAACACCTAGCCCATCTATGGAGTTCAAAGAGATTCAGGTATGTCTGATGCCAGGGTGACAGGTTAGGTTCTGGGTGATGGACAGAAGACAGGAGCTTCAGGCAGGGCCACTCCACCTTAGGAACAGAGGAGGGGAGGTGCTGCCACTGGATCCAGCTGTTTTTGCTTTTCTTTTTTTTGGTTTTTGTTGTTGTTGTTAGTTGATTGGTTGGTTGGTTTTGGTTTTTCCTTTGGTTTGCTAAGTCTGAGTGTCTGCCAGGTTATAGAGTGGAGATAACTAGTGTTAGCCTATCACAGCAATAGGTTTTCATTACTGTTTTTAATTTTTAATTGTGTGTGTGTGTGTGTGTGTGTGTGTGTGTCTGTCTGTCTGTCTGTCTGCCTGTGTGGGGGTATGTTCATGTAAGTGCACATGCTCATGGAGGCCAAAAGAGGACATAAGGTTCTCTGGAGCTATGGTTATAGCCATCCCAGTGTGGATTCTGGGAGCTGAACTTGGGTTCTCTACAGGAGCAGTATGTGCTTTTAACTGTTGAGCCATCTCTCCAGTCCCCTTTTTAGAACCCATTGTTGTTCTTCCTTGCCCTGCTCCTTTGGTGTTGGGGAGCAACATAGGACCATGAATGAGTGTGAGGGAATAGTCTACTGCTTCTGTTCTTGCTTTGACATGATTACTGTTGTTGTCATGGTGTCTTCTACTTGTGTGAGTGTGTATATGACAAGGTCCCATTATTCACCTTAGACTGGTCTCTGCGTAGCCCAGGCTAGCTCACACTATGAGCCTCCTGTCTCAGTCTGCCCAGTGCTGAGACCAGAGGCAGGCTTTTCCATACCAGCTTTCATGCTCTTGATTTCCCTGCTTATACCCTGGAAGTGGGAGATGATCCTAAGTGATCACCAGCCAGAAGTAGCAGAAAAGATTCAAAGTCTAGGAAGGGAAGGGAGGGAAGGCCACTGACCCTGGGCTCAAGCCAGATCTTGCCTACTTTCACCTGCCAACACGCCTGGTGTAGTGACCTAACTGTGCAAGCTGCCCCTCACACCTGAAGTTCCAGGAGAGGACAGACCTCTTCCACAGTTGTTCCCAGCTCCAAGCATAAAAGGACACCCACCTACCCAATGGTGCAAGTCTGTACTAGGAGCTATCTCTAGAGGAGTCATGAAACTTTGTGACACTCCACCCCAACTCAAAGGGAGGGATGTTCTAAAGCTCCTGGTCTCACTCAGCACTACACAAAGTTTCCATATGAAGAATCTGTACTTGAGAGGTTTGGAAAGGTAGGATTTCTATACTACAGAAAATAAGGCAAAGCAGTTAACACACATTGTTTTAACAGGGAAAAAATTGTAGGCAGGAAGGTGAGACACTAAGTTAGCTGTTAGCTGGACTTGTTTCTTGGAAGTTGAAAACTGGGGCTCTATACGGGAAAGGAAGAGTAGAGACAGCTTGTGTGGACAAAGACAGGCACCATCACCAACTGCCCAGGCCACATCAGGTAGTTTGCAGGGCAGTATCCTTTTTTGCAGGGCTAACAGGCACAAGAGCACACAGCTAGGTCCTCTCAATTTGGATAATTGAGATACAGTTTTAAGAAGCCTACTTCAAGGTCAGGGCCCAGCCTGACCTTGCAGAAGAAAATGAAGGGCCCATACTTGCAGGGGCAGCCCTTCCATCAAAGAAACAACTGCTTTCTTACTCAGAGTGAGTGTGTGCTGCTGAGGGAGCTGGAGAGCTCGGGCACCACTGAACTAGCCTGCAGACCCTGTCTGTACCCGTGTCTAATCCTTTCTTAAGTAGGTGGCCCCTGGGCTGCAAGCAGCCTGTCACTTATAAGTCCTACATGGACACCCGCCCACTTGGGTCCCTCCTGGCCTGATACCAAGGCCTAGATCTAAATCTGACTTACCACGTTTGTCTGGAGGGCAGAGGTCGGTCCACATGTTTATTTCTTTGTATCCTCACCTGCCCCACCCCCAGCACATGCACCTAGAGATTTGATTCTGTACTTGGGGGTGAAGTGGCCAACCTGAGGCAAACAGCCTGGGACTCAGCTCAGGCTTTATCCTCTTTCCCCTCTCTTACTATCATCTATACATTTACACACGAGATCGCCAGGCCGTATGTAAGACCCTATCGTACTGTAGGAGCCCACCAAGCCTAGGCTTGCCAAATTTCCAGGCACAGGGCAAGAGGAAGCTTCTCTGACGGGCCATATGAAGGAGTCATCTTATAACAGCCCCTCCCATTGGGCACAAGCCATGGTTACTTGTGCTCATCCTGGAAAAACGAATACTGCCGAGAACTCCAGTCTGCTGGAGAAGGGAAAGGCTCCCCTCATACCTGCAAACACCCTAGCCCACAAAGACCCAGGGGTGTAGGTTCAGCAGAATGCCAGAGAAGGTGTTTCTGGAGCTGGAAGTCTGGGGCCTTATGGAGTTTCCACATAGACACAGGGAGATTTGGCACCCAGAACAACGGAGGGCTCTGTGTCCTGTCTGCCACTGGGCAGGTGGCAAGAGGAAGGTGCCGACTGTTGCACGGTGAGGGGCTGGGGTGGGCAGCGAGCTGACCCGGCTCTGGCTCCTCACCATTCCTTGGGTCATGAGCCAGCTGTCTATGGGCTGCAGGTCAGAGTCCCCACCTCTCCCTCTCTGTTGGGCCAAGGACAGAAAAGTCCCAAAAAGAAACGTCATACCACATATTGTTAAAGAGAAAAGGCATTGTTCAGATTTGATCATCTGTCACACAAGGAAATGTGATCTGATGCTTCCCACCCCTGCCCTAGCACACACCCCGCCTACATGCCTGGAAAAGAGAAGGAAAATTCAATCACCATACCCCCTAGGCTGGATAACAAAGTGTTCGTGCTGACTGCTCTCCAACACCTACAGGCTTCTGAGCAGCCTGAGAGGTCGGTCTCCAGGCCCGATTTCTCATGATAGAAACACCAGAGCAGACAGATTAACTCTCTCTTTTCTTTCTTTTCTTTTCTCTACCCTAGGCTGACCTGGCATTCCTAATCCCCCTGTCTCAGTCCTCTGTTATTATTATGCCTGGCTGAAGGGGAACTAGCCTTTTCTAACTCACTCTGCTTTTTTCTTTTCTTTTCTCCATCCTAGTGGCCCAAGTATTTTTTTTCTTAAATTCTTGACTTGAATGCTGAATTCAGCATATTCTTCCTTGCTTTCTTATATTTATGTGTTTGTTTATTTGTGGTGGTTCTGCTGATCCCAGAACATGGTATACACTAGCTAAGTGAGCTACACCCACAGACCTCCTGCATTAAAAAACAAAACAAAACATTCATGGGCTGGAGAGATGGCTCAGTGGTTAAGAGCACTGACTGCTCTTCTAGAGGTCCTGAGTTCAATTCCCAACAACCACATGGTGGCTCAAACCATCTGTAATGGGATCTGATGCCCTCTTTTGGTGTGTCTGAAGACAGTGTACTCAGATACATAAAATAAATAAATAATTCTTAAAAAAAAACTATTCCTTTTGTATGTGCACATATCCATGCACGTCTGTGCATGCATGCCACTCTGTGGGTGGAGGTCAGAGGGCAACCTGTAGGAGTCAGTTCCCTCTTCCCATCTTGTGGTTCTGAGGCTATAAGTCAAGCATAAGGCTGGCAATAAGTGCCTTTACCTGCTGAGTCATTTCCCAGCCCTCTCCTGCTTCTTTAAATGGTCTAACTAGAGGTGGGCTCTTACTTGCAGAGGTGTGGCTATACAACCTTTTCTTCTTTGCTCTGTTCTTGATGCCAGGACAGCATGGCCTAGGAAGGGTCAGGACAGCCTGCAGATGTGTTCACACACAGATACACACATGACCGTCCCATGTCCTGTCAGTCTTTCTTGCTGAGGCCAGTCCTTGCCTCAGTAACAACAGGAACAGCAATCTGCCTACTATCATTTGTAAATCTGCTGAAATCAGCAAGACCTTTGCAAACAGTGAGCTGGGCCAAGCCACGCATTCAAAGGGTGATGGGTGAGAAACAGACCACGTCTCCTGGACTTGGATCTGGGCCTGGGCACTGATAATGGCCTGGGTCAGAACAGGACACAAGCTAGCATGGTGGGTGGAGAGCAAAGAGCCTGCTGGGGGACAAGGCTGCTCCAGGTTGACGTGAGCAAGGAGGAAGGGTCATCCTCATCTTTATTAGGAAGTATACTGACAGGCCCCTGGCCTGTCTCTCTAATTCCCCTGCTGGGTTCAATGCAGAGATAGTCTAAGTAGTGGGAGAAAGAACAGAGACTACTGTGTAGGATGGTCAATGACACAGAAGGCTACCACTGTGCAACAGCAGGATGCTGAGATCAAGGCAGTGGGTGGGCTCTTCTGCACCTCCTGGCAGCCATTATACAGGTACATATGCCAGCTCAGAAAGGGAGTCCCCACCTGTCCCCCACCAGTCTCTTTACACAGAGACCACAGGAGGCTAAGATCTGGTTTAGGAAGTAAAGGGCCCTTCCTTGTCCAGTGAATGGGTGGGCACAGTCCCCTTTCATTCCAGCCCAGGGGGTCCTGGGAGCCCTCTTCTGCCTTGCCAGGCAGGCAGGCATGCATTCCCATACATTTCCTGGACAGACTCAAAAGAGAAATATCTGCAAAAATGTATCAAGTGCACACATACTGCTTTCTCCCCTGGGAGCCTTCTCCCCTGGGATCTGACTACTCACAGGAACTGGCTGTGGTTTGGGGCTAACACAAATGTCATCCTTTATTTCAAAACCTTCTGACTCTTGGCTTGACTCTTTCCAGGCCCAGAGTATGACAGGACACTATCCAAGCCACCTCACAGACAGGTTCTGACCCTCAAC
Organism: Grammomys surdaster; assembly: GCF_004785775.1. NCBI lineage: Eukaryota > Metazoa > Chordata > Mammalia > Rodentia > Muridae > Grammomys > Grammomys surdaster. Next base: position 2,204,865 of record NW_021604711.1, on the reverse strand, counting down.
TGCCTTCCCCTGGAACTGGTACTACTTTGATAGGCCAGTAGTGAGTGGCTCAGATCAGCATTTACTTTCCTTGTGAGGATCAATATTTTATCAGTGCACTACCCACCACCAAGAGGTACTCCCTGGTGTCTTCCCTAGGCTGTCTCTGCCATCTTCTGCTGAATTATCCAGCCAACTTTCCCAAACTGTCTGTCTTTATCACCTTATCTCCTGAAGACTGTGGGCAAAACACAGGCTTGAAGACCTACCATTTCTGAGCTCTGTTTCCGATTGTCTAGTGCAGAAGCGAGTCCTCCAACAGCCTGGGGATCCTCATAGGTGACCCTGAAGAAAAGCAGTGCAAATGAGCTCTCTCCCAGTGGGTGCAGAGCTATGCTGTGACCTGTAATCTTTTTCCTATCTCATGGTGCTTGCCTCAAGTGTGATCTTGGCCTAGGACAGAGGCTAAGGACTCTCTGGCTGTCTGCTCCCAGCAGATGAGATGTGGAGGTAAGTTTTGGCACCAGCTCACGCCTAGAGTCAGTCCTCTAAGACCAGGGATACCACACTTTTCAAACATCCCTGCCTTGAGTAACAATACTGAAGCTCAAGAGAAAGATGTCAAAAGTGTTCTGGAAGTACTCAAAAGAAGAGGCTTCAGAAGGCAAAGTAATTATGTTACAAGGCTGAGTGGATGGTGTACTACTCCCAGATGCAGGGGCTGTCCATTTTGGAATCAGTTCCCCCATTTGTGTATGGCTTGTCTTGCCCAAACTACTTGGAGAAGCCTCTGCTCTGAAGTATTCTGTTTTTTGCTTTTCCTTCAATTGGTTGTATGCTGGGAACGGGTCTGGTTGCTTGCTTTGTGGGGAGAGGCTGAATGAGGGAATTAGGGAAGTAGGATTTATCCTCAGTCCTGAGAGGGCTGTAGAAAAGAGAAATCAATCTGTGAGGAACAGAACAGACAGCCCTGAGGCAGAGGAGAAAGGGAGACTGGGCCGGCACTCATTCAGTTTTAGCAGTTAACAAGTCCTCACAGTGATATTTTTAAGTTTCTAGCAGTCTTAGATCTGGTAAAGAAAGGGCTGCTTCTCCTTTTAATGTGACCAGGCTGGGACAACATCCCCTCACCCACTAGTATCTGCAGAAAGCCACTCAAAAGAGTCCCACATACGTCTTTCGCTGTTCGGCCAAGGAGTTTCCTCTGGTCTGGGCAAACATGTCAAAACCATCTTGTGGCTTGCATTGCTGAAGTGAACTGAGGGTGCCACTGACACTCTCTGTCCCCAAGTCTGTGACAACAAAACAAGAAGCAGATGACAATAAATGTGGGTTGTATAAAAAGCTAGTAAAACTGTTTTATTATTGTATCATTATCATTGTCTGTCTGTCTGCCTGTCCGTCTCTGAGTGTCTGTATACATGCAACTCAGGTTGTTAGGCTTGCATGCCAAGTATCTTTATCCACTAAGCCATCATCTTGTTGGCCCCCCAAAATACGAGTTTTTGATGGAGTGCCCCCAAAAGTCAGGATGCTAGTCCAATGGGTTACAACACTGTGGTGAGAAGGTGTCCTCAGCTCCCAGTGCAGCATACACAAGAACCAGGGCAAGCGAGGCCAGACAGGCTTTGTCCTGAATCTGAAACTGCTTAAGGAGAGAGAGGTATCCAGGACAGAGAAGAGACTGCTGGAGGTGAAAGGGTGAGCAGGGTGAGTGTGCCTGCAGCTTCCTCAGGCCCCACCATGGCCACTCACAGACAAATTTAACTTGGAAGGTATACCCTGGGCACTCAGAGCCAGAGCTCTAACACACCAGGTGAAATCAACACGGTCCTTGGCCTCAGGAGCTCATGCACCACTCAGCAGCTAGGAAGACCAAACCCTGCAGTGTTTGGCTTCACATGCTGAGAGAGGCTCAGGTGGGTCCTTCAAGATTCGGGGAGGTGTGCTGCAGAAGGGGAAGAAGATAGACAGACACTAGGGTTTGGAGAGCCAGGCATTGGAAGTGTTAGACCTTGAGAGGGATGCATGAAAGGCATGGCTAAAGAGGGAGAAAAGAGCTGACCACTAAGGTAAAGCATCAAATGGAAAAGCAGGAGACACACTTTGAATTTTAGCTATTAAATATAGTAGCTTACACTTGAACTCTTGGCACTTGAGAGGCTGAGACAGGAGGCTTGCTGTGAATTCAAGACCAGCCTGGGCTATGTATTGAGTTCCAGCCAGGCCACTATACAGCCAGTGAAATGGCTCAGCAAATAAAGGGACTTGCCACCAAGGTGGATGTTCTGCATTTAATCCTTAAAACCTACATGGTAGAAGGAAAGAACCAATTCCCACACGTTGTTCTTTTATCTTCACATGTGCACATACACAAAGTCTCTCTCTCTCCCTGACACACACACACACACACTAAATAAATAAATCATTCTAATTTAAATTTAAAGTTATACATATATATGTGACACATATATAAATATATGTCATCAGCCAGATAGATTGAAGGGACAGTCTACTCTACCTTAGATATATGCTACAGAGGAAACTGAGACACCAGAATTGTAACAACGGACAGGCCACTGAATAAAAGTTTAATCCAATTGAAGTGGAATGAATATAGAAAAGAAAAAATAAACTCAAAGTAGAGGAAAGAATTTTGAAAGCCATGGCTATTAGTTTCACCAATATTAGAATTTAATTTTATATAACTTGATATAAATGAAACATACAGAGTCATTCACACACTTTCACTGTGGAAAAATGAGGAGTCTCTCCTAAATGTCATACAATAGAACAGTTGAGGTTGATGGTATAGTTTGAGATAGGCAAATATATCATACCACCACTTTCTGTTTCCTGGCCCTGTGCAGACATTGCCAATTCATCCCAGATTCATCTTTTAGGGATTGATGTATAACAGTTAGCTTTAATTGTCAACTTCATATAATCTAGAATCACCTGAGAAGAGAATCTCAACGAAGGACTCTAAATCAAGTTGGGATGTGGCCACATTTTGGGGGGGTTGTTTTGATTGCACTAATGGAAGTGGAAAGGCCCATCCACTGTGAACAGCAAGATTCCCTGGGTTCGGGTTCTGGACTGTAAAATGTAGAGGTTGGGACTGAGTGCAAATAAGCATACATGCATTCATTCTCTCTGTTCTTAACTGTGGATGTGACTAGCTGCTTCAAGTTCCTGCCTTTACCTTCCTACAGTGAAGTGCAACTTGGAATTGTAAACCAAATACATGGCCCCTATGTTGCTTTTTTGTCAGGGTAATTATTACAGTTACAGAAATGAAACTAGGACAACGTGGCTGTAACTGCCCTTCAAACCTATGTTCTGAGCAGCCAGCAAGATAAGACACTTGCCACCTTTAACCTAGTTAAACATGACAAACAAATCATTTCAAGCACAAAGAATACTCCAGATAAAACATGGAAAGTTACTTGTCTTTTGAAAAGGAAACAATTTCTACATCATCAGAACTTCCTCCACCTCTACTTCCCAATAAAGGCTTAAACTTCATATTTCAGGAAGGAGGTTATAAAGTGAAGGTAGTGCAACTGGCTGGGACTCAGGAGCACACCTTCATGGGGACTGTTCCAAAGAGAAATGCAACAAAGAGAAAGACATCCAGGGAGGGAGGGAAGAAGGAGGTCCTTTCCCCCACTTTTAAGACACTCACCCAAGCCTGCGAGTTGGGAGGAGAGAGAAGATGGGGGTGCGGTGCTTCCCACCATGGGGCTCACCACAGCGGGAGAGCCTGGGCCCAGGTCTATTAAGTTGTCTTCAGTAACTTCACTTAGTACCTGTCAGGAAATGAGATTGACAGTAAGGTCAGCCCTTGGGTTATGTTCCAGCAACCCCATACAGATCTGCATGCACTCACGAGAAAGGGCATCAAAGCTGTCCAGCCAATGGAGGATGGGTCTCCTTACCTACCTGAAGGGTACATGGTGGACTCAGGTTAGCAATGAGCCCCATGCCTTGCCCTCCGCTTTTCCCTGCTCACGGAAGGCATACTGAGTCACTAGAACACTGCCTCACTAATGACTGTGGACTGTCATCCTCTGCCTTTGCCATCAAGATGCCTGCTAGCTCTCCAGCTTCCTTTCAAACAGAGCTTGCTGTGTGGTTACCCAAGTATTTGTATTTGGTCCCAGTTAGAAAGTGAGGCCTGAGTAAGTCAAGCTCTAATGTGTGTACGGGTAGGTGCCCATCTCAGAAGACAAGGAAGCTCCAAAGTACACTTACTCCATTGCTGGCATTCTGAACGGATCGGCCGGACCTGTACCTCTCGAACCTATCAGGAAGAACAGCAGACATAAGGAGGATGTGAGTGAGGACCAAAGGGCTGTGTTCTTAGTCCTGAGAACACTGGGACCCAGCAGAGGCAGAAGAATGGTCAGTACTGTAGTGGAGGGGACCTCACATGTTCAATGTGTCATGCTTTCCTTGGCCTGGGACTCCTGTCTTACAGGGTTAGCTTCACTGCCTCTCCCGTAAGCACCCTGAGCTGGCATCAGAACAGGGTATTTATTAGTTGGTTCTAGGAGGAGGCCACCAGATGCATCCCCAGCCATCTCCTCACACATCTGGCCCCAATGTTCCTCCACTCTCTGAAGGTGTGACTGGGTCACCAGTTCTCCACATGGTTGTTTGTGGAGCCTGGCAGGTGAATGCAGAGCTCCCTCTGCTCCACAGAACTCTGCTTGGGGGTAATCAGCTTATGGCTAAAAATACGCCTAGCCCAACCTCAGGAAGAGAAGGGAGAAACTGGAGAAAGGCCTTGCCAGAAACCATAAGATGTTTTGTGCCACCTACCTAAGGGCTGCCAGGAAGACAAGATGGAGTGGGCCCTGCCAGGGACACTCCCCTTTACACCCAGGCAGCAGATGGCTCCAAAGGGAGCTTAGCTGAGAGCAACTGAAGAAAAGCACCCCCTCTGCCAGAAGTCATTCTTAACCTGGTAGAAGCTGTGAAGTGTCCATAGAGGACAATAGATCTTGTTCTGTATTCTATGTAAAAGCTCCAAATGACACAGGCAGAGGGGAAGCCAACCACCTCACCTCAGCTACAGCTGGGAAACTAGAGACCAGAGAGGCACTGCCCTATGCTGCCACCACAGTAGGTGTGATCAGCATCTGGGACTAGGGACCAGTGTGACTAGGTGTACACTGTGGGCTTGTTTGGTTTGAGTTTTAGAGGGTTTATTGTAGACGCACAGGTGGGACTCAAGAGAGCAAAGAGTTGTGTGGCAAAGAGGGGTGCTTTAGGTGAGACTGGAAAATACCAGCGAGCCAGAGAAAGCATGCTTAGGCTATGGCCAGCATCTGAGAGAAAAAGACAGGAAAGAAGACAGGCTTGATTCAGAAAGGTGGGCAGACATAAGTGAACCATGGCAGCTCAGAGACTGGCCCCTTATTTACTTGTTTATTTGTTTATTTTTTTGTTTGTTTGTGTTTATAGGCCAGGCATGGTGGCACATGCCTTTAATCCCAGCACTTAGGAGGCACAGGCAGAGGATCTCTATGAGTTCGAGGTCAGCCTGTTCTACAAAGTTAGTGTCAGGACAGCCAGGGCTACATAGAGAGACCCTGTCTCAAAACAAACAAACAAACAAACAAACAAAAAAAACCCAAAACCAAAACCAAACCAAACAAAAAGAACAAAAAACTCACAAGATTTGTAGGAGCCAGAGGAGTCAAGGACACCAGAACAAGTCTCACAGAATAAACTAGCCAGGACTCACTCATAGGGCACAGAGAATGAAGTGGTAACCATGGAGCCTGCATGGGTCTGTGCTAGGTCCTCTGTATATATGTTATGGTTGTTAAGTTGGTGTTTTAGCTGAACTCCTAACAGTAGGAATGGCGATGTCTCTGACTCTTTGGCCTGTTCTTGGGACACTTTTCCTCCCCCTCACCTTGGTATAACGGTTTGTGTCTAGTCTTACTGCCCCTTGTTTTGCAGAACTCAGTTGATATCCCTGGGACGGCTGTTCTTCTCTGAAGGGAAACAGAGGAGGAAGGAACAGAGCTGAGGGAGAGGGGGTGAGGACTGGGAGTAGTAAAAGGAGGGGGTGTATTGAAAACAAAACAAAAAAAAGAAAACAAAAACAATCAACCAACACACAAACAAACAAAAAATAAAGGAGAACTAAAAAGACCAAATGGGCATGGTGGTGGGTAACTATAATCTGAGCATTTGGAGAGAGATTGGGGCAGGAAGGTTAAGAGTTCAAGGCCAGTCTTGAGATATGTATGTGTGTGTTGTGTGTGCGTGTGTTTATGCGTGCGCACGCTCGATTTCGTGTGTCTATACAGAAAGATAGAAAGACAGAGACACACACACAGAGATCTCCTGTGAGTTCAAGGCCACACAGAGTGATCTCCTGTTCTCTATACCCCGAAAAACAAAAACAAAAATCTCATTAAAATAAATTAAACAGCTGGGCAGTGGTGGTGCACGCCTTTAATCCCAGCACTTGGGAGGGAGAGGCAGGCGGATTTCTGAGTTCGAGGCCAGCCTGGTCTACAGAGTGAGTTCCAGGACAGCCAGGACTACACAGAGAAACCCTGTCTCGAAAAAACCAATAAATAAATAAATAAATAAATAAATAAATAAATAAAATAATAAAAAAATAAATTAAACAATATCCAGGAAACCAGAAAGATGTGTGGTTTTTCTATGGCTGTTTCTGATGCTGCAGAGGTGCTTCTGAAGTCTTTGTAATTGCAGACCAGTTAGCTTATGGGCAGCAGTCACACATTACTTCCTGGTATACATCTCCAGTGAAGGGTTAAATGAACTCACTGGGCTGCAAGAGCCTCCAAAGCACATGCAAGCACAGTCTGTGTGCTGTTCTTACTTATGCCAGATCACTGTCCTCTGACAAACTTACACAGAAAGCTGCCCTCAGCAGTGAGTGGCCACAAGCCTCCAAGGGGCTCATACTGCTGTCAGGCTTCTTAATGGAGAAGGTTGGCCTAGAGTCAAGGCAAGCCACAACCCTGGGCCAATTGGGAAGTGCTCAAATCGGTACAGATGGGAGCTGTTCTCGCTGCTACTCACTTAAAGCTAGGTCCAGAAGAGACTTTTTAAAAAAAAAAAAAAAAACTCTGTCCTGTGGGAGGCTTTGGAAAGAAAAAAAGAGGGTCCAAGTTTGTCACTTTAAGTGGTTTGGCTGCAGGGAGAACTGAAGAAAAGTGTGTTTCCCCAGAGAAACAGTGCTCACACCCAGGCTACTTCACTCAATACCCAAGAAGTACTGACATTTACAAAGCGAATGATCTTTTTTCAAGACTAGAAATAGAGGAAATCCTGTTCTTTAGTAAAGGTTCCCCTCCCCCAGTCCCTTTCAGATTCAAAGGATCATCAAAGGAGCAGGTGCAAACCCTGTCTCAGCCCTCCCTGGGACTCACAAGGAGCAGAGGTGGATTCTGCAGTCAGCTGCTGGCTGTTCTGTTCTCTGGAGAACAAGAAGCAGTCTTTCTGTCATCCAAGAGCAAACGAGCATCTCTGATGACTACTCCCCATCTCTAACACCTCCCAGGCTCTCTCAGCCTCCCTCTCCCTGCTTTGTTTATGAATGAAATTCCTCTGATATACCAATCATCTTCTCAAGGAAAAAGACCGAAAGGACTCTGGCCCACCTCTCATAGCGAAGGAAGACGTTGTTGAGGTCATCGTTGACATGCAGGAGCTCCTCGGTGACCTCCTCATTGGACACTCGGGAGATGAGCTCTACTATGCGGTGCTGCATGGCTCGGCAGGTCCTGTTCAACTCCTAGGAAACATGCACTTCTAGCAGAGCCTGCTGGGAATGCTTTTCTCATGTTCTACTGCCTTTGAAAGGATTTGTACTGTTTCTTGAAAGTCACGGAAGGAGTACATGCTTGTTCATAAAACCAGACGTGTGCAGAATGTGAAGTAACAGCTCCCTCCTCTCCTGCTTCAGAGGAAGCAAGTACTTCTGTAGGCTTATGAACATGTACAAACACACACACACATGCACGCACACAAAATGATGTGCACACACATGCACACACACGAATGCACAGATACCCAGACACACACACACAGATATGCACATACATGCACACACACACATACACAAAGATACACAGACACAAGAGATATACACACATGAGCAAGCACATACACACACACATACACACATACTGCTGTGTATACACAAGTATATGTTAGTACCACTCAGTTTTAAAAAGAATATTTAATGCAAATAATTTGAAAATCAATATGGGATACCTATAAAGATAAAATTGAATAAAGTTATTTAAGCAGATGTATTCCTATAATTCCACTAAAAACAAAACAGGTAATTAAACCATCACATACAGAAAAAAGCTTTGGTGCAATTTTATGAGGAAGGACACTCCCTGGACCACATCTGGACGGCTGAAATAATATCGTAACTCCCATTTTGCTTTGTCTCTGTCAGTTAAGCTTTCACCTATGTTTGATTTTGGTTCTAAGTTAAAACCATCACTCTGTAGTGTTAAGGCTGTACTGCACACTGTCCTGGCATCTCAAGTGTGTAGCCAGTCTTTGCTACTTTGTGGATTCTTTATCCCACCAGTTTCACCCCCTATTACTACACAGGAAAGAAAGAAGGACAAAGGAAAGAGAGAGAGAGAGAGAGAGAGAGAGAGAGAGAGAGAGAGAGGAGATCTCCCTGAATCTAATCTTCTTATTTTTTCTTGAGGACTATTAATAAGCCACATCCAATCCCCTGAACGACCACCAACCACCAACTGACACCTCAGGGCCCTATCATTTATAGACCCTCTGAAAGGTTCCCAGAATTCCACACATTACACAGTCACAGAAGCCATCTGCAGCTGGTAAAACCACGCCCCTGCTAGAGCACGTGGCAAATCATAGTCAGTTGCTGTGATCAGTTCAGAGCAGCCTCATATCCTACACCTGGGATTAAAACAAAAATACTCTCTTATAATATCTCTGTGTTTTTAAAGAAGCCAAAATTCCAGAATTGTCACTACACAGGTGTTAGATGACTTCAACAACTAACTACAAATCATTTTAAAAGCTTTTGTTTTATGTCTGTGTGCCTGAGAGTATGCTTGTGCACCACCTGATCGCAGGTGCTGGTGGAAGCTGGAAGACTGTGTCAGATCCCCGGGACAGGAATCACAGGGAGATGCACAAGTAGCTGCACAAGCTGGGTGCTGGTACTCAGACCTGAGTCCTCTGCAAGAGCAGTCAGTGCTCCTAACTGCTGAGCTATCTCTCAGGCCCAGTACAAATTATTTTTAAGATAGAAAAGCATGATTCTTTGTGCTTGCTTCTCTTCAACAAAATCTCTTAGGCTCCTTTGCCTACCACTTCCTACAGCCTGAATCACTTCTTCACCTGGATGTCACACTGGACAGATCTTGCTCTCCTGCTACTGTTGAGTACATAGCTTTTGTAATTTTTCTTTTTGGCCAACCCAAACAATGTAGCAGTTAATACTCATGCCAATTCTTACATACTTGGGCAAGCCCTTGCATAGCATGAGTTCCTCAGAAACAGAATCTCTCTAGTGAACATGTTACATTTAGAACACAGATTGGTGGTCAGAGTAAAAGACCCTCCACGAATGAGGCCATTCTACTTGCATTGCCAGCAATGGCACAACTGGACCGTATCTTATGGCAGCATCATGTAGTTTACAGTGGCATGTCTGTTAAGTTACTGGGATCTCAGAAGCATTACAGTTCTCAGAGTTCTTTTCCTGTTGGCCAAAGACACACCTGCCACCCTCAGCCACCACAGGAGCTCTCTCAACCCTTCAGTGCATCGTCTCCTTAAGACAGACCCTGTACCTCATGGGCTGGTTTATAGGAGCCCCCTTGCCCCAGAGCAAGCTCCTAGCTAGGCTCTTGTTTGTAGAGAGCCTTAAGCACCTGCTAGGGCCGTGCCCTCTTGTATGTCAAAATGAGGATGCTACAGAGGAAACATGGCAGATTGATCAGGCTGGCCTCTCAGCTTTCCTGTGGGCCATCGGGGTCAAGGCAGAAGTGAAATACTGTTCCTGGACACTGGGGGGAGCTAATAATCCAGTCAGATCTGGGAACAGGCACCAAAGCTGGCCAACCTTCTCATAGCTCCACCTCAGAACCACCTCAGTCTGAAGATGGGTCTTACAGACTACCAGATCTAGTCACAGCAAGCACAGGCAATCTTTGCCTCTTTTTGTCTCATCACCCCACTGTCTTGGTTAGGAGACCTACCTCTCTTCCCACTTTCCTACCACCAAGGGCGACACGTAGCAGCACTTTCCAATGTCCCTGAGAGAATGAATAGACAAGGGAAGTGGCCCTCTACCCACTCAGTGCTTCAGCTTTCCATGCTATGAAACTTGTGTGTCCTAGGCCTGACTGTGCTCTCTCTTCCCACAGTGCTCAGCCTCAGGGATCAAGGCTTGGCCCAAGTAGATTATCGTGGATGCACTCAAATATAGGCCAGAAGAGACTGCACTTAGGTAGATAAGAGTCAGGTGTTTACCTGAACAAAAAGATTCTTTGAGCCTCCCTCCACCCTGGATCCGACCAGGGCCTGTCATCCTCTCTGTCTAGCCAGAGCAGCACTATCAGTTTCTTGAGCACCACACAAGGAATGGCGGTATCTGGACCTTCCAGATGTTCCTCTGAACAGACCAGACCCCTCCTCTTGGCTCTCCAGAGGCTCCTACCCTGGAGAAGCCAGTGTGAGCTTCTCTAGCTTTGGAGAAGGAACTGTGAACCCTGGAAGAGGCTCTCCAACAAGGGCAGACTCCACCACAAAGGCCAGGGCAGGAAAGCAGGACCCTGTCTAGTGTTCATGGCTTAGCAGCAATCCTTGGGGCCTTGGTTGGGGGAAAGGGAAGGAAAAAGTCAGTCAGTTCTCATTCCAACTGCTGGCCAATGGAAGGTGGAAGACCTGCAAGTCAGAGAGCACATGGTATGTTGCTGCAAACAGTCCCAAGGCTCTCTGGAGCCTTGGGCATTATCTTCTAGAGCCCAAGGGTCATCTCCAAACATGGCTTAGACTTTCAAGGATGAGAGGTGGCCTCACGAACTCACCACACTGCTCAGGGATGGTGAGGGGATGGCCTTCTGACAACAATGTCCTTTCTTTTCATTAAACTCCTACTTATCCTTCCAGACCTCAGGATGTTTCCCCACCCCAGTGTGCTATCATATAAATTTCCAAAAATATAGCAAAGTACCAGACATGGCACATACCTTTACAGCACTAGGGAGGCAGAGGCAGGCAGATCTCTAAGTTTGAGGCCAGCCAGCAAGCTCTATACAGCAAGTTCCAGGAGATATATATATATCTTGGCCCTACCTCAAAAACAAACAAACTGACCGACCAACCAACCAACCATGCAGATGCTGGAGAGGTGAATCAGCAGTTAAAAGCACTTGCTGTTCTTGTAGAGGACCCAAGTTTAGTTCTCAAGGTCCTTAGTCATTCACATGGTATACATAAATACACACAGGCAAAACACTCATAAACCTAAAATAAAACAGATACATTTAAAAAATACATATACACATATGTGTGGATGCAGATAATAAAAGTACAACCACTTATATTTTACAGTGTCAGCTTTGCCACGTAACTCCCACACAGTTACCTCCCTGCCCACTCAGAATATTTTCTAGAGATTCTGGCAGATCCACCCTTAGCAGGGCTCACACAGCATTCTAGACCTGGACTGCAACTGCTGCCCCACACTGTCAGTACAGCTCTCATAGTAGAGCATCCAAGTAACAACTAGCTTGCCCCGCTCCAAAGAGTGGAAGCTAGATTCAGATCTTAGATTCATAGGAGAGTCATGCAGCACACTGCAGAGCATCTTAGACACTGCAGAGTTAGGCATGGTGGTATATGCTTATGATCTCAGGAGCCTGAGGCAGGTGAGTTACATGTGAGACAAGACAACATAATGCAATGATATCTCTCAGTAAACCCAAAACTAAGCAACTAACCAAAACTCATGGCTGTAGCTCTCAAAGCATCAGGGTCCCACCTACAAAGGAAGAGAGCAAGGTTATCATTGCCTCCACCACAGAGCACCACTCAGAATGGACGCTGAACACTAAGCAGCAGCAGCAGCAGCAGCAGCAGCAGCAGCAGCAGCAGCAGCAGCAGCAGCA
>NW_021604711.1:2146696-2192700 GCF_004785775.1 Grammomys surdaster | reverse complement strand
CAGCAGCAGCAGCAGCAGCAGCAGCAGCAGCAGCAGCAGCAGCAGCAAGCAGGTATGGCTAGATATATTCTCCATACCCACAGCTCTGATCCCAGACCTCTGCAGAGTTCCACGGAGGCATCTCAGTGACATCTAAGGACCTGCTACATTGCCAGACTACAGAATTCAGACTGGAGGAAGACTTCCATTACTTTCAAAGCCCATTAGGAAAGTTCTGGAGGCATTCTGACCAAAAGACACAGACAAGTGAGCTCAGACACTAACACCAGAAAGACCTACTTTGACTTTGCATTTGCTGCATCTCTCTCCACTCCTGCCAGGGTGAGAGGAGGGAAAACACTCTTCAGATTCTCACAGGCCACATTGTGGAAGATGCTTCGAGGGCTGTCACAAGACTCTGCCCACAGACAGGCTCACACAGCACAGCCTTCTGACTCAAGGTCTGCACATCTCCTGACTTCAACTATCAACCCAGTGTCTCAAAAAAAGGGTGAAAAGAGAGATGAAATCCCATATATGTAAAATAAGTAAAATGAAGATATTACAAAGGATATATTAGCAATCTAAAATCCGTGTGTCATGAGTCAGTGGTGCATCTTCCTCATTCTAAAGTACAACACGCATTTACTTATGGCTCCCAATTGCCTGTAACTCCAATTCCAGGGGACAGGATACCCTCTCCTGACTTCTGCTGGTACCAGGCACACACATGAGACACAAACGGACATGCAGAGAAATATTTATATGCATAATATAAAATAATACATCTTTAGAGATGAGAGGACTAGAAAGATGGCTCAGTGGTTAAAATGTGCACTGCTATTGCAGGGGACCTGAGTTCAGTTCCTAGCACACAAAGGATGGCTCACAACCACAGAACTCCCAACTCCAGGAGATGTAGCGCCCTCTGCTGGTCTTTGTGTGTCCCTACACTCACATGCACATACCCTCACACAGGCACATAATAAAAGTTAAAAAAAAAAAATCATGTTTAAAAAGAAAAAAAAAAGAGAGATGGGGCAGAATCTTGAGATTTGTGCCACCCTGTGCCAGCCAGCCATCCCTGTGGCCCCCCTGGTGTCACCTACAGCATCACAGCAGGCTGTTGGAGATACCTCCGTCACCCTCTATTCCTAACCATGAGGAGCAGTGACTGATTCTCTTCTGGGCCAGAGGCCAGCAGCTTGGGCAGGTCTCCCTTTCCACCATGCAGACTCTGGGCCAGGAATTCCTTCAGTGCCAAGGACTTCTGCGCTGGCATTCTCCTATCTCGGGTTCTCAGCAGCCAGTCACTTCTGCAAATGCCTGCCGTCAGTCAGAACACTGGATCAAATACCCTCTTTGCTGCCTCGTTAACCCTGATGCTGTTATCTTCCCTTCAAGAGACAGTTTCATCTCTACCTCACAAAATAATCTTTTTATCCTCTAAACCCTTTTCAAGGCAAAGGAATGGAGAATTTAGTCTTGGAGATTCGTCCTGTTGCAGCAGCAAAGGGGACGGAAGGGAGGGAAGGTCCACTGACGAGAAGGGAGAGCACAAGGCGTGGGATACGCTCAAGTTTTCCTGAGATGAATATCTTGGCCACTCTCTTTGTTGAAATGAGATGCACAAAGCGAGCAGGGATGGCCACAAGCTACTTAAAAAAACAGCACAGAGAAGGGCTTTCCCCCCCCCCCCATAGAGACCTGTACAATATCTATCACTGCATAGGTTATTACTAATCGAGGACAGCTTCAGAGGCTCAGTTAGATCCCAATAAAACATAGTCAGTTTCAGACAAGGGCATGTGCTTTAGGAAGGAAAATGACAGCTTTGCACTTCAGGGCTCAACCATATGTATGTATATGTGGGATGAAGGTGGTACAGCATGCCAGGTGTGGCACCCACGTGAATACTAAGCCTCGGGAGGCTGAGTCATGCATATCTCTGAATCTGAGGTCAGCCTACTTTAGAGAGTTCCAGGGCAGCCATGGTTGTATGGTAAGACTGTCTCAAAACAAAGAACAAAACAAAAGGTGCAGAATGACCGAGGGTGTGACAATACCTGCTCCTGTGGTAGGCTGCCTGTTCCTGCACAAGGCATGTCAGCATCATGGACACTGGCCAGTAGGAAGGCTTTACAGCAGTCCTTGGATACCCAGGGCTCTACCCACGCAGGTAAGGGATTTTTGTGCTTTTGTCTAGCACAGACCACATTAAAGCTACAGGGAACAGACTTGAGTTCAGTGTGCAGAAGGGCTTTTCAACAATGGTTAAGAGGCTATGATTCACAGAGGACATGCCTTGTGACAGCCACGTTCACAGTGAAAGCAATCACTCCAGGTACCAAGGAAGGAGATACAGGCACAGGAAGGACCGTGCCTTACCCAGAGTCTTCCAGATGTACATCCGGCCATTTGTAATTTGTCTGCCCTGCTGTGCTCAGAGGCTAACCTAGATGCCTGCTGGAAACAAATAGTGCTTTTATGACAGCCAGAACAGCCTGTCACTGGGATGTGAAGAAAAACTGATCCAAGACTCTGGAGAGGAAATCTGGGCACAGGTGTTGAGTTGGAATAGCTGTCTGGAAGATATTGCTCAGCTCAGAACGTTGAGGATCTGACACCCACCCTGGGAGGTGCCGAGTCCCCTCCCAGAATCTTCCCTCCTTGGGGCCTGCAGCAAAGCTGACAGCACTAGGTGTTATTGGTCTTAGCTTTTCCTCAAAGACAAGTCATATTTCTAGGAATCCCCAGACAAGTAGTTCACATGTTTCCCTGCTGCTCCCATGGGCTGCAGGAGGACACACCTGGAAGAGCTTTGCCGTAAGCAGGAGGCAACTGGGATACAAACTGTCCATGAGTACAACTAGCCACAGGTACATCCTGACTGGTACCTCCAATCACCTCTCCTCCGACTCCCTGCACTTTCTAGTCATCAACTTACATTGTTTCAGGAGCAGCTTGTGTCTGTTGGTGGGGACATTTGGGCTGGTGACAAATATGTTTATTTCCAGGGCCCTGGCCAGCATTCTGAGCTCTGGACTACTTCTGCCCTGAGTAGTCTGGCTGTCTTCCATATTGCCCAAGGAATGTTAGGGGCAGATTTTGACCCTACCTCATTCCAAGAGGACAGTGGCATGTTCCCATATGGAAGGCTCACTATTCTGTGAGAGCCACTGCCTGCTGGTTGCTGACTGCTGGGGCAGAAGAAGGGCGACATAAGGCAGTGGCCTCCAGCCAGGAAAAGTGAGTCTGTCACACAGCTCCCCGTTTCTGCCTCTTCTACACTAAAATGACAGCCTCCCGCAGGCTCCCAGACATGGTCTTTTTCTGTTTGATTTATATGACAGCAGTGGGGGCCAGTAGGCTCTGAGTTGGAACAAAACAGAGTGAAGGAAAATGTCATTGGAAGCAACCTATTTTTGAAAACTGAGCTGATGCCAGGAGACTAGGTTCTGTTATTTTTGGCTGATGAGCTTGTTTAAACAAACAAACTACCCTACAACCACAGGCATGCACTACATGTACATGCACTCTATGCATACATGTAAGGACGCACATGCACACACACATGCATACATGCACACATGCACATGTGCGCACACACACACACACACACACACACACACACACACACACACAGACCATCTCTGCGGTCTGTTCTGGCTGTCTGGAACCACCTTGCTGTTGTTCAACCAGCCTTCCACTGTCAGCTCAGTTCTGCCCAGAGTGACAGCCCCCACCCCATAAAAGGAATTCCAACACTGATACAATATAGCATCACCATATCATATTGAACTGTCCTCAGATTCTTGTGCACCATGAGATGCCTAGCCGAGCCCTCCTGCAGGCTAGGTTAGGGGCCAGTGATGGTGTATTAGAGGTAGGTAGGTCCACTGAGTATAACACACAGTCACCACCTGAGGAACCAGGGTCCTGGTTTGCTGCAGGTGTCAGGAGTGAAGTCCTGGAACCAGAGAGGTGCTGCTCAGGCTCCCACTGACATAACTCAAGGGTACTCATCTCGGTTTCAAGAGTGGCCTGATGTCTGGGTTCCCTACAGGTCAGCAGGTTCTTGTCTGTCTTCTGTACTTAGCTGGGAGCTCCTTAGAGCAGGAGCCATATCTCCTATTGTCTATGACCCTTAGACTGTACTCAGTGCTGGACCAGAAGGCGGCTCTACCAAGCCTTGCCACATAGGAACTAAGGGCTTGGAGTGGGGAGTGGGAACTCCAAGTAGCAAAACTACTGGGCATGTATATTACCAAAGCACAGAACCATCAGAGCCAAGTGTCCCGGGTGACCAGTGTGTGTATACAGCAAAGTGGGAGACGCAGTATTCAGGTGTACATGACTGCCAGACAGAAATAGCAACAGTAGTAACAAGGGTATCATGAGGCACTCAGGCCAGGTCATCACACCAGCATGACTCTGATCTGTGCACTCATACACCCTACCCTTTGGAGGAGGGATCTGGTACTTGAGGTTCACAGCATCCTCTCTCTGCCCTTCCAGAAGATCACTGTCCTGAAGGGCAGTGCCACTACCACTTCCTGTACAGGACTCACTGCAGGCTAATGTGACAGAGCTCTGCCTCTGGGCCTCACAGCTCTCAACTAACTGAAGGTTGAGACTGCAGCTTGGCTTCCTCCTGTCTCCATTTCCTGCCATGTTCAAGATATGTAGGGTGGGCTCAGGTACGGTTCAGTTGTGGAATAACTTGCCTAGTGTGCAGGGTCCTATGTCCCACCTCCAGCATCGCCATCTATAGTGTTCAGAGGCGAAGAGGCTGGGAGTGAGACAGCAGCTTCTCAGGAACCACAGTGTCCACCCCAAGCCTGAGTGGTCCCAGCAATGAGGCAGAGAACAGAGGCTTTGAATTTACCTCAGACTCCTACCTTAGGATGAGAGACTAGCACAGCTTCTCCATGTCATCAAGGCCCAAGAACTCTTATTCCAGTATGTTTATGATACAGTTACAAGGGAGCAAAGCCACGCACAAGACTGTACACAACAGCATAATTTCAACTCAATGTAAAATGCATGAACATGACAAAGAAAATAACTGAAAATACAGCAAAATATAAACTCTACTTACTGCAGATGATAAAAACTAAGGAAAAATATTTTTTGTTTTGATAGGCATATATTCTACAACTGGTACTTCTGACCCAGGAAAAAGCTATTAAATAAAACATTTAAAGAACAGAGAGTGACACTGGCCTCTGCCCATCTCTAAGAAGAAAGGCTGAATATAAACCAACATGGACTTGGACCCTCTCCACCATGGTACCACCAGACTTGTCAACACGGTTGTGTGCCCAAGGAGGGTCCTACGACAGTGTGCAGCACTGTCTCTAAGGGCCCAGCCAGGCACTCAGCCCACACATCCTAAGTTAAAGTTATCCTCACCTGTAGTAGTTCCAGATCAGAAGAATCCTCCTGCCCAGGGACCATTTCTGTTAACATCTCAGACATGACTTTTGTGTTTCCCCGAACAATGTCCAGCTCACTGCGCAGCCTAGCAATCTGTAGGCCAAGAAGAAGGTAGGAAGAAGGTCAGTGAGCCACAAGATCAGAACCAGCCAGCCCACCGCCTGAGACAATCCTGCCACTGTGAGATCACCTAGATCAATCTGAACCACAGGCATAGCCTCTTCCTCGCCTTGTTCTGCCTACCAAGGACTGGAGTATGGTGAAAACTAGGTGACAGAGGCTGGGAGCCCTGGTCACTAAGTCTGTTATTTGCACCTCGCTGTACATAACAGCACGTGACAAACAACATGCAGTAAGTAACACAGGGCAGGAGGGAGCTGAGCACCCGCAACTCTCCTCCCACAGGACCCTGCAGAGGCCTTTAACTGACTAGGCTTCTGTTTCCTCTAAAATCAGTGTGTGGTAGTGCAGATGCTCCAAGATCCTTTTAGGATGGAGTCCCCTTTCTATGTGACCCTCATGCATACAGACTGTCCCTTCTAGTGTCGCACCCTAACGGAGGCTGGCCAGTACTCCTAGTGTTCTTCTGATAAGAAAAGAATAGGTGAGGAGTGAGCAGACTTTTGAAAACAGCCCACCCAGCTCAGCATCAGCACCCGCAAACCCTGAGCCTTCTCTCCTGCAGTTGGCATACTGAGCACTGTCTCCCTTTGTCTTCCAGTCCCGAGGTATGGGTTACCTCCTGGTGTCTCTCATCCTTTCAAGACACCAGTGGAAGCCACAGGGACCTTCCTTGTCCACAGTGAGACTCATCCCCTCACCTATGGGAAGGAAGTGATAACCCCACACCTTGAAGGCTGCTGTGGGGCCTGCCTTGTGCATGGTACACCTGTTACAATGCATACTGCCAACCATAGGCACGCCTGTTCCTACAGTATCCCAGAGCTGAATGGGGTAGGTACTTTTCCTGCAAGAGACATATTCCAGATCCATACCTGTCTGTCCTAGCAAGGGCTTTCCATTTTCCCTGGCTTGCCTGAGTACAAACATCTTCTACCAGTCTCCCTTAACCTCTCCCTCCTGTGCTGCAAGGGTCTCTCAGCAAACTCTTAACTCTTCAGGGAAGAGACAGGAAAGAGACCCACCTCAACAATCACCTAGGAGATGGATTAGGCTCCAAAAGGCCACCCTCTGCCTTACTTTGGGAGTGGCCCCAGAGCCTCCTTAACACCATGGTTAAGAAGATTCTCCCACTGATGAGTTGTGAAGCAGCCCAGGCCAGACCATGGCCAACATGCTTCAGTTTCCATTTTCCACCTGGGGTGGGAGCCACAGTTCTCGGTTTCTACATTTACCACTCAGAGCTTCCACTCTTAGCACCCGCTACACTGCAGTGAGCCAATGCAAGGGCTCCACTGCCACCCAGCTTAAAATACTTTCTGATTCTTCTTAGAGCAAACCTAGAGCTCTGCCCAAGGAAGCAGAGCCCAGAGCCAAGACCTATGTCCACAGTTCCCCTTTACAAAGGCTCTGGCTATGGAGGTGAAAAGGGGCAGTGGTCAGTGACCCAGGCCCAACTGAGAGCATTAACTCCGTATTTCAGGAGTAGACCAAGCAACAGTATTTGGTAGAGACATGAGAACACCTTCCTCCTGTGGACCAGGGTCAGGGCCTAGCTACCTGCTCAGACTAAAGTTAGCTCTTCTACTGAAGCCTTACATGGAGCAGGAGAATGTGGCTCACACCCAGGCCTGTGTGCCTCCTTGCTTGCATCCTGCTTTCCCCACATGCTCTCCCTCAGCACTGGCAGAAGGACAAAGCTCTAGCACAACAGTACTACTACCTATAAACAGCTGCCTGAACCTGTTTTAACAAGGTTCCATAATAACGGCACTGTAACAAATAGGAACTACAAACATCAAGTACATTTTTTCCAAGTCTCACCCACTATAAAATCTCAACTAATAGAAATTCTATAGATTCAACTAAAAATAGTCTCCATAAATTCTCTAAAAATACAATTTAGTAAAATTATCAGTAACTTACCAGGAAGTAACCCTCAGATAGAGGAGAGGAGGTTTCTTGAAGGTCTCAATGACCTAGCTGTTGCTTCCAGGGCACTTCATTGATTAAGTATGAACTGTGATTGCTGGCATAGCTCATGGGATCCAAGTTCTCCCCAAGGGTAAATGCCTGCTCACAGCTCAGCTATGCTCCTTTGCTTTGGACCTTGCTTCCTGTCACTTCTCCTCCCACTCAGCCTATATGTTAACCTGCAGACAGACCACTGAGTGTTCCCTGGCATGCTACTATTCTGTGCTACGTATGTTCATGATACTGCCTGCATAGGCCTCAGCTGACAAAACCCCAGGCCCACTCCAGAGCCAGTGCCATAGCTCCCAGCTGCCTACTATGCCCAGCAGGTAGCCAGGCCCTGACCCTGGTCCACAGAAGGAAGATGTTCTCATGTCTCTACCAAATCTATCCCCCTAACATTCTGTGAGCCCTGGCTCACAGAATCTTCAACTTTGCTTCCTACCACAGCAAGACCACATACTACTGCAATGATCTCCAATCTGTCCACTCCAGAGACCAGGCCTTTCCATCTTTGTGTCCCTACATTCAACATAGTACCCCTGGAAAGGTACATGAGGGAAGTTAGCTGGTTTGCTTATGGATGGGAAGTACATGAATACCTGTTCTGAATTGGCTGTGATGGGGCCCGTCACACTCAGAGCCGGGGCCTGTAGAGTAGAGTAGGAAGCTGGAGGAGGTGAGGAATAGGTGCCAGCAGTTGTCCTGGGCTGTGATTGGGACCTGGGAATGGTGGCAGCTGGATCCATTTCTGGAACACTCTGGCATGATGACAACAGTGTTTTTTAATTCACTTGGGTACCTAAGTGCCTTAGCATGGTACTCCCCCTAACACAGGTGGCACTTTCAGTTGGGATCCACAGAGCTCGAGTGAGTCTCTTCCTCAGGGTAGCAGAGCCACCATTGTCTCTCTCTCTTTCCTCCCTCCCTCCCTTCTGAACAATGTGCTGCAGACAAGCAACACAACCCAAAAGGCATTTACTAATCATGAATCCTTACTTGGTACCACAAGACTACATCTGGCCTTTACAAGGAAACTAATATAAATAGCGATCATGTAATTTACTGATTGTTCTTTGTAATTATTAGAACAACAACATTGTTTCTTCTGTGTCATTATAAAAGAATAAAATGGGTTATGTTTATACAACAAAGCACAGGTAACTGGTTTAGAGAAATCATAACAAGAATAATGCTTTGGAAAATATGATTCTATTTATGCCCTCTGCCCACTTAGGTATCTCAGATATATTCACCAACATTAGTACACATGTTCACACAAATATGTAAGACATACTGCCATCCTTGAGATCTCCATGTGAGAGGCAGGCAGATAGAGATCAGTAAGGCCATATGAATCCCTGTTACCTCTTCAGACTGGGCTATCCTGGCTCTGCCCCCTGAACTTGGAGCTGCTTCATTGCCAGTACAGAAACTAACTACCCATAGGAACCAGGATTGCCACTACCTTAATTCTGAAACACAGGGTCACTCTGGTCACTGTCAGTACTGAAAGAGGTTCTTCAGGATGCTTTAAAACAGGCCTTTTCTGGGTTCCAAGTCCCAAAGCTGACAGAATTCAAGAATGCCTGAACTGATGCTGAATTCCCATACTCATAATACATTTTAGATTCACTGACTGGGCTGGAATGTGGCTCAGTAATAGAATATGTTCCTAGCATACACGAGGTCGTGGGTTCTCCAGTACCATATTAAAAGTAAACAAATTATCCACTTGATTTACACACTGTACCATATGCTAAGAGCTGCTCCTTGCCTCTGATGAGCAAACATCACCCCTTGGTACCGCAAGAAATAAGGACAGATTCTCTCACATCATCTATAGTCTTCTGTAACGCAGGTGCTAATGACCCTCACAGGAAGGCTCAGCCAAAGCAGCCATTTCCACGAAAACTGCTGAACGGAACCCTCTCCATATTCCTCCACTGTCAGTGTGAAACTGGGAGAGACATTGCTGCCACTTAATCACCAGTCACCCAGCTGTCTCCCTCTGCATCCCCCTTGTTATTAAAAAGAAATGCCCTGGAGCTTTAAAAACACATGACAAGTTGAATAATGCAAAGGCATCAGCAAAAGGCTGGTACAATGCTTGGCTGTTCCACAGGCAGTCTTTCTAGAAAACACTAGCTGGAAGCTTACCCGCTGGGGTGTGTGGATAGGAGACAGAGCATCCAAGTCTGCCATGGGGAACTCAACTCCCTTCCTCTTCAGTTCTTCATATATGTGTACAACACCCGTGAGGTCAGGACTGCTCCTAAAGGCGTCTGCCCATGCCTGGGAGGAGAGAGGAAGGCCTGTCAGGAGGTACAAGTGGTCCTTCCACACGGTGGCAAGGGGCTGGAAAGTCAGTCCAGCCCTCTCTGAGGCTGGTGCTGCCAGACACACCCACACAAGGCACACTGGCAAATCTTATTCTGTTCCACTCCTGCAATCAGTGCAGAGGCACAGCTGCTGAAGCCCTGGATTTCAATGATGTCATTGAATGTGAACAAACTCATAAAACTTAATTTAGCATGTAGTTCCTTAGAGAAGTGGCAGAGAAATAACACTAAGTCCCCCGCACACATTATGATGCAGGCATTTGCCCCATCTCAAGGAAATCAATTGCCAGAACTGTTGCAAGAAGTGAAGACTTACCTGAACGCCTCCCAACTGCATGCCTGACACCCCCATGGAGGCAGAGGCCATAGGCAAACTGAAGAGAAAGGAGAAACTGACGCGTGTTGAGAAGCCAAGGCTGATTCTAGTTTTCCTCAGATCAGTCAGTGCTAAAACTTGCCTGGACTGGTCCTGTTACTGACAGGTGACATGATTTCAGCCCAGGGGCACAAGAGTCCGTTGGGAGCCAGATCACCCACAGTCACAGGCTGGAGCTCACCCCACCTCCCTGGAGTCCTGTATCAACCTGGTGTTTTTCTATTACATTTGTGTAGCTGACAGTTTCAACATACATCTGCCCAACACAGAAATGAAATAGAAAGTTCCAACAGTAGATTTTCTTGAATGAGGAGAGGACAAAAGGGAGCAAGAAAATTGTGAACAGATCACCATTTCTGGTGATGCACAAACTTCTTAACAATTACACAAAAAATCCTGTTCTTTGGAAGTTACAGAGGAATCAAATCCAGAAATTATTCAACAGGCTCTTCAGAAATAGAGTCCCCAGAGCCACCCCTTTATTACAATATGCACCCAAAGGAGGAGATGCTACTTTTTAGAGATGTCACCATCACAGCATTTAATGGCCTACAGCCATAAGCTCCAGCCAATCCAGAGGAAGCTACAGAAATTCAATCTCTAACCACCAGAGCCACTGGAAGTTAAAAGGCCATTTTCCCAAAAGCTTCCTTACTTATATCCAATGTATCTTACACACTACAAACAACGCTGTCAGCCTGGCTTTCTCTCCTTGATGCGTTTATTTAATGTGCCTACTCAGGGATTTTACATCACCATGGCACCAGGACAGCCTAGCTCGGCCAATCCTTTCTTCTGCATCTGAAGGTACCTATAAAGGCTGCTGGTAAGACCCACCTGGACCCATGCAGCCTCACAGCCTTAGCCTCGCCCATTCTTCCAGCATCGTGAAATCTGTTCCCTACTCAAAATCCAGCTCAGTTTTGCAATTCTAGGCTTTCAGTTTAAGGAGCAAACTTGGGAGATGTGGGTTAGTGGTACAGCACTTGCCTAGCACGCATCAGCCCCAGGTTCTATGACCAGCCCTATAAAAAGAAATAATAAAAATAAGGAGTCTAAAACCTCTACTCACAGCCCACTGGGAAAGGCTTGGGGGAGCATGGCAGTTTTTCTGACGTCATTTCCTGCCTCTGTTTTCTTGGAGAAACAAATGGCTCTGGGGACCTTCGTACTCTTTCCTTGCTCCATGCTTCTCTCTCTAGGTACACACTCCTCAGGACTCCTCCTATTCAGATACACTCAGGAACTGTGCCTGTCCTAGGGAACTGGGACATGTCCCAAGGTGGGACCATCCTCCTGCCAAGAGCTCAACCCTGGACATAACAGAGAACTGGATCGTTCTCTTGTAAGACAATTGCCCCTCTGAAAAACTAAGCCTGATAGGTGGCTCAGGACCAGAGGTAGCTTGTCTTACAGAAAAGAACAGCTGCTATGCTGAGTGGTGTGCAGAGAGAAGACATGAGTGTTTCCTGACCCCGTCTGTCATTTCCAAGGCTCAGCCATACCCTGGCCAGAATGACTAGGGCTTCGGGGGGTGGGGGGGGTCCTGCTTTGTCAAGACAAACTCTCCTCTTTAGCTAGGCAGGCAGAGTTGGCTTTAGTTTAGAAGTCTTGGTTAATATACCCTAAACCCCACCTGCCACAGTGACAGCTCCTGTCTAGGACCCCTGGGCAGCCTAGGCCAGACTGCCGAAAGCAAAGCATATGCTCACAACAGTAATCTCCCCTGAATAAAAGTCAGATGCCAACAGAAGGACAAATACAGGAAGGAGAGCAGAGAGAAGAAGGAGGAGACAGGAGGGAAGAGGGAAGGAAGACTCATTTAAAGAACAGTGTATGTGAGGACATGGAGATGGGATAAATTATAGGTGTCACATGTTCTAGCATGTCTAGATAACTCTCTTGTCTCCCCAACCAGGTCAGGCATCTTTAAAGGTACACACAGGCCTCTTACCATTGTACCGGGAAGGGAGTCAGTCAATAACTGTCAGACTAAATTTAATTAAGTTCTCAGTTACTAAGCATCTTTATTTTCCTACTTCAGAGAATAGAGGCTGTCAGCAGCTAATATGACCATGATAAAGCAGGGTGCCTGCTGCAGGCTGAGCCAGAGAAGAATCTTCCTTGGGGAGCTGAGACAAGTTCTGGGAGGTCTTGGTCACCCTGAGCCCTGAACTGAGGCGCAGGATCAGTAGAGTGGGTAGAGGCAGGATGCTTCCCTAGTAACCACCTTGTCAGGATGCAGGCTCCAGGTAGTACAGTGCTGGCAAACTCCCCGGTTCTCTGCCACCATGCTGTTTGGCAAATGACATGGTGGCCACCTCATGAGAAGCCAAGATCTCTATGTAATTCCCTCCTTTTCTATTTGTGGCTTCAGCATTTGGTGATTGAAGGACCCAAGGGCAGGACTAACACAAGGACAAAGGTCAATTTGTGCTTTAGCTTTGTGTGCCAAACTGCAGACACAACATGACTACACTTTGTCTATTTCTATAGTCCTCAAGGTTTTTAGCAACAACGTTCAGAGCAAGTGCTCACTTGAACTACGGGTCCTAGGATACTTCTGGGCAAAAGGAGGCTCTGTCCCCTTCTGCTCATGTCCCAGCATAGGCTTTCTGCCCCTAGAGGACACCTACCCAGAAATTGGCAGAGGCTTCCACCTGAAGTTGTGTAGTCAGCTTGCTTCTCAGTGATGAGGCTCAGGTGCTACCAGGCATCTGACACTATCAAAGAACACAGTCTCTCAGACCTTTCGAGCCTCCCTCTCCATCCCAACCTTCATCCAATGGGGACAAGCATATGTCCTGATATACTTCCTATCTACATGTGATCAAGCACATCCTGTGCAGTTGGAGCAACCAAACTTGTTTACAGAAGTGAGAGCATGTGGCTTGATATCTTACATGAACAATAGCTCGCTCCCAGCATTCCAGAGAGTTATCTGTCCTTGTGCAAGTAGTGCTCACAGGTTAGAGGCATTTTATTATATAGATTTTTTTCTCTCTCAGGCACTGGGACCAGCAATCACCAGCTGCTGGTGTACCAAAAGATTATTTCCAAAATCTCTTGATTGTTTTATAGATCTCTTAAAGCACAGTAATTTAAACTTAAAACATAACTTCAGCCTTCACATTAGAAGGCACAGAAAGCTTCACTGAGGCGGAGAATGGAGCACAGGGGGAAGACATCAGAGTGTGTGTGCTTGAGTATGTGTGCGTCTTGCTAGATGGAACCCAGGATCTTCCATATGCCGAGCAAGTGATCTACACTAAGCTGTACTCAACTGGTAGGTTCTGTTCACAGTTGGCTCAGAGGGCTGCAGATGGCAGACAGATGCAATTGAAAACGCGACTTCTACGGCCAATTCTAGGCCAACCACGCCTGTGACTCCAAGTCAATGAAGGGTTGGAGCAGACAGACATAAGAGAATGAGCTCTCTCGCCTACACCACCACAGGAACTACAGACTTCAGAAAAGCTGCCCCATCCCTCTGTATAGCAGTAACTGTGCTTCCATCTTTGAGGTAAAATAAGAGGCAGTTGGCTCAGGCTGGGAATGAGAGCCATGATGTTCCCCCCCCAACCCCATCCCCACCCCAAAAGCCTGAAGCATGTTTCACGGACAGGAAGCTGGTGGGGCTTGTCTGTGTAGCTTCTTACTTCAAAGCTTTTCAAGTACTTATATATTCAGGCGGCTTCTCTGGAATGGGAAAATTAGGGCAAGGCCCACTCCATCATTCCCAATAGTCAAAGGCCAGCTCCAGCCCTTCCTAGCTATGCTTCAGTTCTACCTGACAGCAAACCCCAATCTCTCTTTTTAACTTGCTGTCTCCCTGAGGGCAAGGGCAGGACTAATCTGGCCCTACTTCCCAAGCCTCTGGACTCTAGTAAGCACTAAGGAAGAGTTTGGATTATACTGGCAGCTGCACCTTTAGCAAAACCACTTTCCCATCCTGCAGGATTTGCCTTAAAGGCCACTACCTACTCACAGCTGTAAAGGAAAACAATGATTGTTACCACTCTAATTTATCCTTTTTTTTTTTTTTTTTTGGAGGCAGGTTCTCATGTAGTTCAGGCTAGCCTCAAACTTAAATGATGTAGCCAAGGTTGGCCTTGACCCTGGATGCTTCCTCCCAACTGAGATTACAGAGGTGTATCATCATCCCTGGCTTGTTGGTTCAGTTTTTAAGAGGATAGTTGTTCCTAGTATTCATAAGGGGAATGGTTCCAGGATCTGTTAGGATACCAAAGTCTGTGGTTAATCTGGTCATTGTACGAGCTAGCTCAGTGTTGTCTCTTGATTTTTAGTTTAGGGGTTTATAAAGACTACCAGCGAAGTGTCAACGTTATAGAAACAGCTGGAGGAGTAATGACAAGGATCTGTGTGCTCAGTATAGACACTGTCTTTTCTCCCATAGTTTCCAGCTGTGGCTGGTTGTATAGACACTATCTTTTCTTCCATAGTTTCCTGCTGTGGCTGGTTGAGTACAGCTGCCAAGCCCATGAACACCGACGATCATTTATATAGTCAATAAAGCGGTTAAATATGACATGGTGAAGCACTCTCCCAAGTGCAGCAAACAGGCTGCAATGACAGAAAGTGGCATGTTGGTGAGGGTGTGGAACAGCTACAAATCCTGGCATCTCCTGACCCAGTACCTTCTCTCATAGTACTGAAGTGAAACTGCCAGCTTCATGTACTCAATACATGCCTACTTAAAAATAATGCATGTGCTCCCTAAGAACATACACTGGAGGCTTGTGGCAGCAACTCCAAACATAAAGCACCCATGTCCATCAGGAAGGCTGATAAGCTATAGCTCACTCACACCATCAGACCTTAGGCTAGTGTACATAGCTGCTGCTCAGCAGTGGGAGGAGGACTGAAGAGACAGGTGTAGGTAGATCCCTGTGCTCCATGGCCCAGAACAGGAGGGCAGAGACCCAGCCTTCCTTGTATAGAGAAGGAAGATGCCAGAAGTTACTGCATCAGGCCAGGGTAAGGACCTGGGAGGAGCTAGGATTAGGGAAGTAGTGACCAGATGAGAAAGTTGTCAGGTCAGAGCAGGCAAGAAACAGGCATTTCTGGGGCAGAGAACTGTGGGACCCAGCCAGTGAAGGGGTCCTGTCTCCCCTTAGCAGATCACACCATCTAGTTAGCTGTGTTTACCCAGGAGCCTGGGTAGTCCTCAAGTGAGCAAGCCCTCAATGGATGTCTCCTTCAGTTCTGCAGCTAGTGTGGACCTTGTACAGACCTGACCCAGAATACAAAGTTTAAGCTTGATGTCCTATCTTTTGTAAGAGAAAGCTACCATTCATGTCCCTAGAAGTCTGTAACCTCAGGAGAGGCTATGGAAGTGGGTGGAACTGGGGAAGTACACTTCAGGATTGAGGGAGGGGTGCAAAATAACAGCAGAGCATGAGAGAGGGCTCTGAAACCCTGCCCTTTCTCTCAGCCTCATGAGCTACATTCATCCCCTAATCTAAAAAAAAAAAAAAATACTATTCAATACTGACAACCAACTGCTCAAGACCCTAGGGACATAGCATTCCAGGGCTCCCAGGGAACCAAGATGAATAGAAAAGACAGCAAAGCTGCACTTGAAGATCACAAGAAGGGGATGTGATTAAGAAAGGCAGACTTGTGCTTCAGGGTGGGAGTTATCTGTGGTGAGCACACCTGACCAACTAGGAGGAGGTAAGTGCTCCAGGAGCTCGGACAGCTCTCTAGACAGAGCAGCAGGCTCCTCTCCACTCTCACATACAATAACCCTCTCATATACAATGATCCCCTGCTTATTCTGTGCGCCTGCCAGTCTTTTAAGCCGGGCTGCCAGTCGCTGCCCTCACTGGAGTCATGCTCACATCTGACTTGATCCCTCTCTCATCTTGGTTCTCGCACATGCATTACTCATCCATACTGGATTCTGATGCCATGATGCATACTGAGTGCTTGTGGATTCAGATGTCATGCCAGTAGGGTGCTCTGTCTAAAATCTGTGTACAATCCAGATCAGAAATGTTTAATGGTTCCCCCAATACCTCTTCAGGACCAAGTCCAAGGCCCTCAGCACACACACCCCATAAGCCCTACCCATCTTTGGCTTCACCTCCTGCCCATCCCACCCCCAGCCCCAAGCACAGCCCTGGACATTCTACACTATACTCTGCTCTCCAAAATATAATTTTCAAAACATGCACACATATTCAACTCATCTCTCTCTCTCTCTTTTTTTTTTTTTTTTTTTTGGTTTTTCGAGACAGGGTTTCTCTGTGTAGTCCTGGCTGTCCTGGAACTCACTCTGTAGAACAGGCTGGCCTCGAACTCAGAAATCCACCTGCCTCTGCCTCCCAAGTACTGGGATTAAAGGTGTGCGCCACCACTGCCTGGCTCAACTAATCTCTTAATTCCAAATTCTTGAAGCTTAACTTATCGATTCTTATCTAACAAACAGAATGACAGAAAAGGTGTGACATGTGACTTCCTTGATATCTCCATGTTGGGAAACACAGGGTTCTTGTCATATTATCAAGGAACTGTAGCTTCCCCCACCAGCCATGTCTGGGCACTATCTTGGAAATGGAGTACTCAGCCCCAGTAGTACTTGCAGGGTACATTTATAATCTCCCAGTCACACTGCATCTCAGTGTCTGCTCTATAGAAACTAGGGAAAAGGTAACATTATTGCTGTAGGGATAGACTTGGGTTATTTGTTATTGTTGAATAGCAGGTGTATCTCAAGTATGGATAATTGTTCTCTGATGCTTCTGAGCCTTTGCACAGGGGCTTTCTTCCTGAGATCCCTCCTACATTTGGCCTTTCTACTAAACTCATCTCCACTTTTCAGTGTCCAACTGAAATGTAACTTCTTCAGTGAAACATCTCTTAACATCATTTCTACTCCAGAGCTGGCCCTTGCCACCTGGTACATGACTCTAACATGGTCTTTTCTACTCTGTTGATCTCCAATATACTCCATTATCTCAGAGGCCGGTTAGAGCCCCTTTTGTTTCGTTTGGGCAACAGAAGGCTGGACACTGAGAAGCTTCCTGGAGGCTCTGCCAACCAGCAAGAGAGCCACCACTTAGGATTTCCACTGAGGTGAGTATAAAGAAAGTAAATATTTTATAACAAATATTTAACCCCCCAAATCTGTATCTTTTTCTCCAAAATAATGAGAAAGCATCCAAGCATGTATCACAGTCCCCATCTTACATACCCAACAAACTGGGTGAGGGAAGCCAGCTCACCTGAATTAGAGCAAGCACTTTGTCCTGGACAATGGTGGGAGGGTTATTCTTGGGAGAGATAATTTTGACCAGAACGCTGTCGATGAAGTCTCGGTTGGCCACAAGGAGGTGAAAGCGATGGCCACAGTTCTTCACACAAGTCTCCAGCACCTGAAGTTGTGGGGGGATTGTGGGGAGGTTGTTACACTGGGAACAGGAGGGGAGGGAGCTGAGTTTCTAACCTGTTCAGTCATACTTCCAGATCATCCTCCTGTTACATCCCCTCCAAAGCCAACCCTCAGACATCCCCCACACTAATTCATTCATCCCTCTTCCTTGGGAGTGACAATCCTGTGTTGACTGAAGGTCCTGGCCCTGAACAGTAACCAGGCAATTAGGGTGGTAACCGAGACACAGGTTTTGCATGGTCTCGTAATAGTGTCAAAATGACTGAGAGGTTCCTGGAAATGAACATTTTAATTCTTCTCTCTAGCCCTGAGTGTGAGATCTTAGCCAATGGGACACAGGCTCTGTCGCAAGAGGCTGCTGGGTGAATTACTGACCCTTGTGTGTGAAAAAGCAAGTACACATCCCCAAAATATTCCTGCTCTGCAAATAAAATCAGCAACAACAATGTATTGTAACCTTTGACAAGTGGTGTGTGGACTCCAGCTGCCAGTCAGGTTTAGGTTCCACCCTTCTTCAGTAAGACCCTTCTCACTCCTGTCTAGGGGAGGTCCCTAGGCCTCAGTAACTTTGAAAGGATGGCTGATAGGTTCTGATCAGGTGACAGTGGGAGACAGACTTAGTTTTGCTAGTCCCTCCCTGATGGCCCAGGACAAGTTTCACTCAGCCTCTGTGTCTTCATCTGGAAAGTGGGAGCAAGGAGCTCTCCTTTGCAGGGAGAATTAGAGAGGACATATGTCAACTATTTCTGCAGCCTGCACAGGGTAGGACCAATAGGACTACTTCGGAAGGCTGCTGCATCCATGGCTTCCTGTATTTTCCCAGGTGGGGCACTGGGAGTAGTGGGAGGGCCTCTCCAGTCTCAAACACAGTTTTCTGACTCTGTTCCTCCTGAAAACAGCCCACAGGCTCACTCAACCCTTCCCAAGCCACCTCTTACAGGGCATGCTAACAAATGCCCATACAAAAATGGTGCCAGCAGCAGAGGACACTTCTAACCACCTCATTGTTCCTGTGTGACCATGAATTAGCTGATGAAGGAAAGTTACTCTTCTTTCTCTTGCTGTGCTTCTGGAGGCTCCACATGTTACTTGGCATACCCAGGAAGTGTTATAAACTCATTATCTTTAGGGCTTCTGCATAACTGCAATTTATTTTTTTAAAAAAATTTATTTTTATTTCATGTGTTTGGGTGTTTGCCTGTATGTGTGTCCTAAGTGGTTCCTTTCAAGGCTTTTGCCTTGACAATGTGCAGAAAAAAAAAGGTTCACAATTATGACAGGCTGAATGCCAGCTACACAACAGGTACAATGAGATCCCTCCATATTACATACACTTTCATTTTATTCTCATAGCTACTATGGTCCCTTCAACTATACCTTGGTACCTTATTTTTTCAAAGCTAAGAGGCTCAGGAAGGAAAACCTGACCCAAAGAAGGATGGACACTCTTTTGTCCTTTTTACAGTGCTAGGGACTGACCGCATACTTTGTGCATGGTAGGCAAGAACTCTACCACTGAGTTACTTCCCCAGCCTGGGTCAGGAACTCTGATTCACATCCTCAGGAGCCCCGGCCTCCTGACCCACCTGAGGACCAAGCCATCCCTCTTTGAGTTCTCTTCCAAGCCGACGCATCAGCTGTGAGGTTTCAGAAGCAACAACCGTGTCATGGATTATTTATTTTCCTCTTGCTCTTTGAGCTAGCACTGAAAGAAGGCATCGAGCTGTTTCAGATGTCCAAGTTGATGATCAGCAGTGCCATGGAACTTCCCCTAGGAGACCCTGCAGCTCGGAAGTCCCCCAACCACCCTTCCCTTCTTCCTCTTGCTGTGCTTCTGGAGGCTCCACGTTTACCTGGTGCACTTACCTTTAGGGCTTCTCCACAACTGCAGTTTTTTTTTAAAGATGTATTTTTATTTCGTGCGTTTGGGTGTTTGTCTGCATGTGTGTCTGTGTACCAAGTGTGTACAGTGCTTGTGAAGGCTGGAAGAAGGCACTGGATTCTCTGCAATCGGTTGTGAGCTGGGAACCAAATCCAGGTCGTCTCCGAGAGCAGCCAGTGCTCTTAACTGCTGAGACATCTGGATGACCTCAAGATAAAAGTTCTCACTCTGGGGACTCATGGGGCTGCCAAGAGGAACCAGAGAGGTTCTTTCTGTTCTCACTGTGCTGCAGGTACCTTTTCCTCTAGGATTTTCTACTCATTCTCTAGACTCTGACCATTGCTGCTGAGCCCTTCTTTCCTGAGAGGCAGGTGAGGATCAGCAGTAGGAGGCTCAGGAAGCTGGCCTGGGTGAAAATAACTAGAAACAGGGGAGCAGGCTGGGTCAACCCCCATCTCTGCTTCTATTTCTAGGGAGACCATGGACAGGATGCTATGCTTTCCTTCAGTTTTCCTGCACAGCAGACTTTAAGGTCAGTGTGTCACATCCTGGCCTTGGAAAATACCCTGTGCACATGTGCTTGCAGCAGCCCAAAGCCTCTGCATGTAGGAGACACAGGAAGTCTTCTCTATCAAAGCCACTTTAGACCATCCTTACAAAAAGGATCTTGGCAAACCTGACTCTGTGGGTTTTAGGGAATGTAGCACAGTGGCAACGTTCTGAGATACAGCCAAAACCCATGGAATAAACAAAGGAGGCCTCTAGGCAACGAGAAGCAGATGTTAGGAACACACATGTGAAGGCTCAGGCAGAGAGGCCCTCAGGATCTCTAGCTCCACTGGATAAATACTAACAGCCTAGGCAGGGACAGATGAGCAGCTGGGAAAGGACTACCAGCAAGGAACAGGGCTGACAGAAACTAACAAGTGAAGCCATCATGGAAGACATAGACCATGCCAACCGTGCCAGGCAGGGAGCTAGCTGCAAGGACAACAGGTCTGCATGTTCACAGACCTCCCAAGGTTTGCAGAAAAGCCTTGGCCATGAGGAAGGTCAAATGAAGGCTTCCAAGCGACACTGTAGGAAGGCAAGGAAATGCAGTCAACTTAAAAAGCTTCCTACATATAGTAGTTATCATGAAGCTGGCATGAAGAGAGACACATGTCAGAACTGGCTTCCCAGTGATGTGGGTCACTAAACGTTACAATTTGTACTTCATCCTGGGCTCTACCAATATTCAGGTAAAAAAATTAAAGCTTTCACCTGTTTCTTAACTGACTTTTCTCCTCTGCTGTGCAAATCCCAAGCTCCTGGCTGACAAAGCTCTCCTATTAAGTTTTGGACTTTATTCTGGGTTGGGGGGCACAGAGAGATCACAGCAGTTCCTCTGCTTTACAAGAAAATATATTGCAGCATTTGAGATAAATAACCCACTTTCCTCACCTACAGAAGTTGACATGGTGACTTGTTACAGTTTCTATTAAAAAGCTACTGTGGCCCAGATTTTACAGCATCTGAGAAACTGTTAGCTTTTTAAGTCAGAAATAGCACCTGAAATACCCTTTTTAGTTCTCTGTGTCTTAAGGAAGGGCACAATTCTTATCTATTTGCCCTGAAAGGAGTCATTTAGCTGACTTTTCCAAGAACCTTTGTATTACTTTCATTTTCATCTCAAACAAAAGACCATTCTCTGTTGGCATACCACAGCTTGGTACTTCCCTAGCTGTGAAGGTAAAACTCCAAGGCCTCTCAGAGTCCAAAAGAAGAACAATCAGCCCATTTTAGAAGGTGGTCTAAACCTCTCATCAACATCTGAAACTCTCCATCCTGGGAAGGCACTGGACAGATAAAGAGAAACACCTGTATAAACAGGAAACTGACTCCCAGCATCTCAGATAGGCTGGAAACAGACAAGATCTGTCCAGACCTCTGGATCTTCAGTCCTGAGCTTCCACCCACTGCTGTAGGGTTCAACAGTGTCATCCACATCTTATACTCTCCTGGTATACATCTATCCATTTAAGCTCACCTCCTGCATCAGAGGTGGGCAGGGGACCCTCAGTGTCCCCTGGAAGCTGCTGCTGAACCATGACAACACAGGCTACATGCTGAGGCCCATTTGAGTGGGCAGAAGGGTTCCTTAGAAGAGGTGTGTAGGTGTCCTAGGCTTTCCCTCCTAAGAAACAACACTCACCGTCAGGGCCAACATTACTTCTCTGTAGTTCCGGTTCCCGCTGAGCCGTTTCTTCAGAGCACGAATGGCATCCTTTGGCCTGGCAAAAGGACAGATAAACTATGATCCTCACAAGCCTCATGGGGCACTAGCCCAATGTCAACTAGTGTAGGATCAAGGTTGTTCACTGCAGCATGTCTGTAAATGTAAAAGACTTGGGAGGTGATGTTTACAAGAGGAAACAGGAATAATTACATCATGGCCTTTATGCAGCTGCAAAAAGAGAATAAAGAAACTTTTTGTACATTTTTATGAGCCAAACTCAAAAGCATATGCACAAGAATAAATAGAATCAAGTATAAAAATCACATGATTGTCTCAATAGATTAAAAAAAAGCCTTTGACAGAATTCAACATCTTTTCATGAAAAAGCCCTAAATAAACAAGGAATAGAGGGATTGAAGCTCAACAAAATAAAGGCTGTATATGTGATAAATCTATATACAATATCATACTGAAGCAGAAAGCATTTCCTCTAAAACCACTATTGAGACAGAATGCCTACCCTCACTGGAGCCATTCAGTATAGTACTTGGATTCTCAAAAAGAATCAAACTAGATACAATGGGAAAGGGAGACTCAGATTGGTATCTGCAGATGATATGATCTTGCATATAAAATCCTGGGCCAGCACTTGGGTAGCAGAGACAGGTGGATCTCTATGAGTGAGATAGAGGCAAGCCTGTTCTAAAGACTGAGTTCTAGGCCAGCCAGGGCTACAGAGAAAGACCCTGAAGACTGCCAGAAAACCATTAGATCTGATAATATTTAGCAAAGTATCAAACTATCAAATCAACATCTAAAAAGCTGTGATAAGACAATGATGATGAGCATACCAAGAAAGAAATGGACAATTCCACTCACAGGAGCCTTAGGCCAGAGATGGCTCTAGCAGTGCGGCATAAGATGTCTGCAAGACAAACTCTGGGGGAAACTTTAACAAAGACACTAGACGATGGAACGAACTCCCGTGTTCATGTATTGTCAGAATTAATATTGTGGAAAAGGTTATTTTGTCTAGTATGAGCTATAAACTCAATGCAATCCTCATCAAAATCCCAATAATATCCTTCACAGAAATAGGAAAAATAATCCTAAAATTCATAGGAAGCTTAATAGCCCCTGAGTAGTGAAGGAAAACAAGCAAACAAACCAATGTTAGACATATCTGAATTCTTAAGTCCATACGATACTGCAGAGCTTTAATAATAAAAGCAGCACAGTCCTAGCCCAAACATGCAGATGGAGTACTGAACACCCGGAAATAAGTCCACCAAATGCAGCACCCGATTATTTTTTAATTTTCTTTCAAGGAAGGGCTTCTCTGTGTAGCTGGCCTTGAACTCAAGAGGTCCACCTACCTCTGCTTCCCAAGTGCTGGGACTAAAAGTGTGCCTGGCAAAACTCAAGGGTTCTAAGATAGACAATTTCTAATAGGGATGCAGATTTTATAAAAAGAGCATTTCAGCAACTATGTGCTTGGATGGGCTGGGCTGAAGAAAGTAGGCAACTTATTGGTTAGAGAGGACTGATTTCCTGTTTGCAGGCTCGGTTCACCACTGTCACCCCAGACTGACAGGCTGCACCGGCTCTTCATGTGCTCTCTTTCATCTCCTCTTGGATTTCCATGATGGGAAAAACAGGCACTACCCTGGAGGACTGTGTATTTCTGGCTGACAGTATGTCAGCATGCCCAGATTGTGGGTGGAGGCCAATCAGATAGCAGGCAGACTCTTGTTAGGTTTAAGCTGAAAATCCCTACCCAAGTGCTATGCTTCAGGAAGTGCTACCTGAGAGCAAAAGGAGAAGCATTTCTTTCGGTTGATCCGAGGGAGAAGTGTCAGAGCAGAGCATCACAGTCAGGTTGGAAGAACCGGAACATTTAAAATGATACCAAAGGCTGAAGAAACAACTGCTGACTAAGGCCACCATCAGGCAGTCAGGCAGGATCAAGGGAGACGTGGACTGTGTGAGAAGGCCAAGCCCAGGAGCTCTCAGTAGAGAGCTCTCTCAGGTAGGGGTCCCATAGGACAGTCCCTTAGGGCCTCAAGACCAGTCTCTGGCCACCCACACCCTTCTCAGACTCCTGCGAGCCCTCCAGTCCTGCAGTGGGGAGCTCTTCAGTGGCTCTTAAACAGCTGCAAGTTATGTCTCCAGTCACAGCTTTTCTCCCAAACAAACCCCCATCCCCACCCAGAAACCATCCTCTCTACTGCGTTTACTGGATCCCCCATTTTCCCTAGGATAAAGGCTGTAGAATTAAGGTCTCACTGAGTTAGGAACAGTCAAAAATAGTCATAAAATGATCCCGATTGTTGGCTCCTCATCAGAGCCTGACTGGTATCTGATTGCTCTACACTACAGTATGTGTGTGTGTGTGTGTGTGTGTGTGTGTGTGTGTGTGTACATGTGTGTGTTTATTCCTTTAATCTTTACTATATCTCTATGTGTGCACTACTGGTAAATCATTTTTATCTGTGATGAAACTGAGGCACAGGGAGATGGGTTGATAAGTAAGTGGTAATGCTTCCAGCCCAGGTAGATGGCTCCAGGCTCTACATCCCTTAATCCACACTACCACGCTTCCTATGCACCTGATATACACACTGCTTTCCAGCCTAGAGGTTCCACCTCTTTCCCTGTCATCCATCTGCCTCATCCTGCTAATATCCTGGTATCCTGTAAGAGTCTACTGAAGTGCCATCTACTTCAGAAAGGCTTTGCTGCTGACAGCCCCCAGGCTGGCTGAGAGTCATGGCACATGTCTGTCTCTCTAGCTATACACAGCTTTTCTTGCTCTGTTTCTTTGTCTCTGTCTCAATTCTTGTTGTGCTGTGATATGATGTATTTACATGCTTGCATTCCTCATCAGACTACCTTGGGACATCATTAATTCTTTACACATTTTAAAATATTTATTAAGAGCTGATTTTGGAGCTGAGATGTGGCTCTGTAGAGTGCCCTGGGTTTGATCCCTAGCACTGAATAAACCAGGTGTGATGGTGCACACCTGTAATCCCAGCAGTTAGGAGGTAATGCAGGAGGCTCAGAAATTCAAGGTCATCCCTGTCTATATAGCAAGTCTGAGGTCAGCCTCAGATATATGAAACATGCCCCCACAACACGCACACACAGACACACAAGCTGCGTATGTGTCAGCTGCATTGTGGCAGAAAAATACTGAGTGTAACAGAGGGAATTCTTGCTCTCGTGAAGTGCACAGAATAGTAGCTGTGGGACAGGACAGACACTAAGAGAGATCACAAAGATTTGAAGCCCCAGTATAATAATACCACATAATATGACAAGAGGGAAGGGGCCAGAGGAGGGAGATTTATGTTGAGATCCAATAGCTGATGGGAACCACTTAGTGACAGGGAGATGGTCTGGAAGAAACATGAGGAACAACATTCAGAAGCCCTCAGCTAGGAGCAGGAGGGATAAGGGGGGTGGAGTATGTGTGTGTGTGTGTGTGTGTGTGTGTGTGTGTGTGTGTGTTTTGTTTTCTCTTTCCCCATGTGGCAGGGATTTCAGCAGACACATTACAATAGAGGTAAACACAGAAACTCTTCAAGAATCACTATGCTGTCATTCCAACACACATGAACAAGAGGTTAGGGTGCTGGGAAACGCACAAGCAGCCCTTTTTAGGGCAGTGACTGAGAAAGCAGGTCCCAGTTACTCACACTTTGAAAGGGACTTAAATAATTTAGAAGGAAGAAGATCCCAGGGTTCTTGGACTTTCTGCCCTCAATGCTTAGATATCTGACTGAAGACGAAAGTCTGGAGAATTCAGGGAGCTAAAAGAAAAATTAGTGAGGCTAAAGGAGGGCTGCAGAGGTGTGTGATTAAGCATTTCATGGTAAAAACTCAAGAATGCTCCGGAAGGCTTGCTAGTGAGCAAGCCAGTGGTTGGAACCTGCATCAGGACCTGATGGAAGCTGGGGGAAGAAGCAAGTGCATTCTTCAGGGAATAGAGCAAATGAGAAGCTGATCTGAGCCACACTTCCAGCTTCCTATTACTCCCTCGTCATGTGACACCAGGCCACCTGTACCCGCTTCTTATGCTACCTTGGGGACAAGTCATACTGTCCCAGAAGTCACACTGTCCCTAAGCTCAAAGCTCCTCTAGAAGGCATCTCAGCACTTCTCCCATGGAGACAGCCATACTGGGCACAGGCTGGGGGTGTGGCCCCGAGTACCCCAGGCAAGCCCTAGTGGGTGGGCCACATACTGACCTTAGCTCAGATCTAGATCTGTTCTCTGCCTGCCCCACCTCAGCACTAGCAGCTCCATCCTGTTGTTTGTAGGTCTCAAACTCTGGTGTTATCCTCAACATTTTCCTCATATTCCACCCCAGCAAATTCTATTAGTGTTAATTTCTGAATCCCACCAGAATCGAATGACGCCTCCTGCATCCTTACCACCACTGCAGTCCAGCTTACCATCATCAGGTCACACAGTGAGACTGCAATAAACCCCACTGGTTTGCCTGCCCTGTCTTTGTCCTGCCCTGGTTACCATTCTGAATATGAGATGATCATTCAAAATTAAAGCCAGACCATACCACCTCACCTGCCCAGATTCTCCCAGGAGTTCCCTATAGGGCTCGGCCCACCTGACCAGCTTATGAGGCTTGTCTTGTTCATAGTTCGCCTCCCTGCTCCAACCTGGCAGCCCCCAGAAGTGAAATTGTGCCTTGCTCACTGCTGCGGCCCTCACGTTTACAACAGGGTCTGCAAATGGCAGGCACTTGGTAAATCTTTGTGGAATGAATGCAGGACCGGCTTGAGAAGACTAGCAAGTAGATAATACCACCAACCTACAGGCCCCGGCTGCCTGAGTCCCAGCTGGTCTCCTTGGCACGCTGGAGTTGAAAAGAACATAGTAAAAGTAAATGGGGTGTCTATGGACAAAACCCTAAATCAGACGGGTCTGTAAGAAGTATGAACAGAGCGGAGAAATAGAAACGGAGAGGACACAGTGCTCATTAACACCAAGAGCCGGCTAAGCAGTGCAGAAAGACCCGAGGGCAAGCTGTACGTCCAGTCTACCCACGCCAGACATGCTCAGCTGCTCTGAGCCACGGGTACCCCTCTGTCACTTCTTCATCTGATTATGCTCTGGGCCTACTTCCAGGGTACCATAGAAAGCAATCCATGGCACAGACAGTCCCCGTGTCTGCAACATGGAAGCAGGGTCTGAGGAGGAATGGGGAGAGGCAGATGATTAGTATAGGAAGCCAAGCAGCTCCATTCCCACTCACGGTTCAAAGCACATGATGGAGAGGCCTCACTTCTCTAACCGAGGCACTGCCATGGGGATATGGGCAGGGTGGGGTGGGAAAAGACAGATTACTGAATTTCAGCTTATTAATGCCAAAGCAAACAGACTGAAAATAATAATTAAAAAAACAAACAAACACCAGAGTTGACCCACCACAGTGAGCCCTGACAAGCTATGTATGATATCCCACCCAAACCAAGACAAGGCATTTCCCAGAAAAACATACCCTTCCTCTGTCTCATTGATGATGTCACAGATCTCCATGTTCAGTGTCCAGTCCTCGCTCTGCAGGGAGCCATCCGTTGCCTTCTCTGTGGAATCAGAAAGAAACTGCTTTATATTTCTCCTGGAATATGGGTCCCTGAAAGAAATGGAAAGAGACTAGAACCACTACTTCTAGGGCTACTGATTTCACGGGAGAACATGAAGGAACACTCAGCCTAAGGGCCAAGGTTGTCTAGTCTCTGAATCCCATATCTAGGAGGCCTGAGCCACTACAGACCACAGATTTCAGAGCCAAACCACCAAGCTAGAACATAGGCTCTACGACTTACAAGTACCAAACCTAGTTAAAACTATAGCATACATCTCATCAGAAAAGTTAAATGGCCTAATGGGTGTAATCCCTTAGGAAACCGCCTGGCACACAGCCAGTCCTCTATAGATATCCGGCATCATAATCATGAAAAAGCATCTGTGGTGGTTAAAACCTCACCTCAGGAGAGAAGGAAGAAGGGAAAGTGAGCTGCAGCAGGTATGACATCACAGCTTAGATCTTAATCCCCGACCCATGCACCCTGCCCCCATCCTGTCCAAAACATCTGAGGCTAAGAGCTTAGTTGCCAATCTCTGGTGCCACTGGAAGGTGGTGGAGCCTCCTAGAAAGGATCTGGGAAACTCTTTGCTTCCTAGATGCTGGAGGGAGCTGTTTTTGCTCACTCACATATTTCCCACCAACAGAGCCAACTGACCTTGAACTGACACCATTTGTCACAATGACGCAAAGCTCACTAAATGAAACATATGGTGTTGAGTCCCTGACATATAACAACCTGCTGAGCATTTAATGGAGGAGAAAGGACAATCCTGGCATTGAAAAAAACCGTGGTTCTTGGGGCTGGAGGGATGGTGGTTAAGAGCACTAGCTGTTCTTCCAGAGAACCCAGGTTCCATGCCAACACCCACAGGGTGGATTGCAACCGTCTATAATTCCAGTTGCAGAGAATCATGCCTGGGCATGAGGCATGAATGTAATACATAGACATATATGCAGCAAAGCATAATAAAATAACTGTTTTAAAAATAACTTTTCGTATGCAAAAAGATAGTTGTACATTTTCTTACACTATATTAACTCAATTTATTAAGGATGTGAACACAGTGTTGAAAACTGTAAAACTCTTAGAAGAAAGCAGGGAGAAAGCTCCATGACACATGATTAGACAATAATTTCATGGATCTAACACTAATGGCATAAGCAGTCATTATGGAGAAATACAGACACTAGACTTATCAAAATAAAAACTTCTGGGACTCAGTGGCAGGTAATATATATGTATGTATATATAACTTTGGAGTAGAGATATAGTTCAGTGGTAAAATTTTGTGGAGCTCTGAGTCTAGTCCTTAGCATTACAACAACAACAACCACAACCACCCCACAATAGATGTCATCTCATACTCATTGTGTGTGTGTATGTATGCATGTATGTATGTATGTATGTATGTATGTATGTATGTATACAGATGTATTTAATCTTATTTTTTGTTTCTGAGTGTTTTTCCTGCATGTCTGTCTGTGTACCACATGTATGCAATGGCTGTGGAGGGCAGAAGAAGGCATCAGATCTCCTGAAACCATAGTTACAGATAGTTGTTAACTGCCATGTGGGTGCTGGAAACTCAACTCTGATCCTTTGGAAGGCCAGCCAGGGCTCTTAACAACCACTGGGTCATCTCTCCATTAGCCATTATTTTTAAAATATAAGATAATCAGTGTTAGTAAAGATGTGGAAAGACTGGAACCCTTCTTCTCTATTGAGAATGCAAAACATTACAGAGATTACAGAAACACTATTGTGTATCCTCAAGAAACTAAACACAGAACCCATAACTTATGTTTTGGGTATTTCCTTTCATAGAGGCATGTGTTTACTCATGCTCACAGCAGAGCTGTCCACAGTGTTCCAAGGGTGAAAGCTGATACCCACACATAGGTTAATGGATATACACACAATGGACTCGTCAGCCTCACGGAGGAAGGAAATTCTGGTACCTGCTATATCAGTGAACCCTGAAGATAGTGTTCTGAGTGGAAGCAGCCAGGTTCAAGGACAAATGCTGCATGGTCCCACTCCTGTGACGTTTGTAAGGTAGTCACAGGAGTCAGAAAGCAGAATGGGGATTGCTAGGGACTGAGGAAGAATGGGGAGCTGTGCTCAGTAAACACAGAGCTGTTTCTGAGATGGATGGCAGTGATGGTTGTACAACAATGGAAGCATACTTAATGCTACACAACTGTATGCTCAAAAATGGCTAGAATAAGCTAGACAGTGATGGCGCCTGACTTTAGTCACAGCACTTGGGTGCCAGAAACAGGTGGATCTTTGAGTTCAAGACCAGCCAGGTCTATACGGAGAGTTCTAGGACAGCCAGGTCTATATGGAGAAACCCTGTCTTGAAAAACAAAAAATCAAAACACAATGAAAAAAATGGCTAGAATGCTAACTTTTATCGCACACACAGAAAACAACTTTAAAAATCATCTAAGTGGGGCAGTGGTAGCATACAACTTTAGTTCCAGCACTTGGGAGGCAGAGGCAAGTGGAACTCTGAGTTTGAGGCCAGCCTAGTTTATAGAGCAAGTTCCAGAACAGCCAGGGTTATACAGAAAAACATTGTCTCAAAAAAAAAAAATCATTCAAGGGCTGGAGAAAGGGCTCAGTGGTTAAGAGTACATGGTACTCTGAATGAGAACAGTCCCCATAGGCTCATGTATTCGAGTGCTTAGTTACTGGGGTGGCACCATTTGAGAAGAATCAGAAGGATTAGGATCTTCTTGGAGGAAGTGTGTCACTGGGAGTAGGTTTTTAGGTTTCACAAGCCTGTGCCAGCCAGGATCTCTCCCTTGGCCTGTGGATCAGAATAAAGATCTTAGCTACTGCTCCGGCAACATAGGAATCACCATGCTCTACACCACTGATCAGAGACTAAGCCTCTGAAGCTATAAGCAAGCCCCTAGTTAAATGTTTTCTTTAATAAGAGTTGCCTTGGTCATGGTGTCTCTATACAGCAACAGAATAGTGATGAAGACAGAATTTGCTGTTCTTCTAGAGGACCCAAGTTTGGTTCCCAGTACCCAGGTCAGGCAGCTCATAACTCCCACTTCAGGAGATCCAACACCCTTTTCTGTCCTCCATGGGCATTTATACTCAGATACACATATTTTCTCTCTCTCTCTCTCTCTCTCTCTCTCTCTCTCTCTCTCTCTCTCACACACACACACACACACACACACATACACACATACATACACACACTTTAAATCACCCAGAGAGGATGAAAAAGTACAGATAGATCAATGGACTTGCTAGTTGGAGAGAACAGAGACGTGAAGACTACTGTTAACAGGGAAAATAAGACTAGAAGCAGGCTCAGGATCAGAACTAGACCTTTTCTCTCTGGGCTGTGAGCCCCATGATGGAAAGGACTACATCTCTTTCACCTTTTCCTAATGAAAGACCAGGAGTTAAACAGACTCCCTGGTAGGCAGACAGACAGGGAGGTGGGCCATGGCTAGGTAACAAAGGTGAATTTCCAAGATGGCCAGCTCCACACCCTTCTGACTTGACATAAAAAGCTGGCAGCTTTTATGTCTCACTAGCAGGGCCCCTGTTGACAGAGTGGCTCATCAAGTTCAAGGCCATATCAGGACAGGTCACACAACAGTTGCAGACCAATCAACCATCCTATTTGTCTTCAAACTGACCAACCCTAAAGTGGGAAAGGAAAACTCTTCAGAAGCTTTAAAACAAAACACCAGCCCTCAAGAAGAAACTGGATTTTGGCTTTCTGAGTCCCTCCTCTGCTCTGTGGATGTCTTTTCCTCTGTGTCTTGAATGTCTGTTTCCTCATCAACGATAAATATCTTTCTTTAAACACTGATTCTGTTTATGGTGCTGGAGATTTCTCTGCTGCTACCTGTTACATTTCAGAGTTTTCCTGCTTCTTACCTTTCTGGCAGAGAAAAAACAAACCTCATGAAGACGCCTAGACTGTACCATTTCCAGACCCCTTGCCTGTAACGTCAGCAGACCACTTGAGAGCTGTGTAGCACATCTATGTTTGATGAAGGTCTAGATTCAAGCTCGTAGTCCTCAGCACTGTTTAAACACATGGCCTTTCGAGGAGTATTTAGGACACACGTACCCAAAGATTCTGATCTGATTAAAGGAGGTATCCAGTCACCATTCTAGGAAGCCTCCTGGTAATGCAGATGTGTGGCCAAGGTTAAGGACTGCACCTTGTATGGTGGACTGCACCCTCTGTTTGTGCTCTACAGACGGGCAGTGAGAGGCAGACCAGGCACTTTCCTCTAAGAGTTCAGTCTCACTGCCCTATATGCAGAGTCTGTCACTGTGTGCTAAGGGATATACACATCCTCCTCCGAAGTTCCTTAGCA
Source organism: Grammomys surdaster (assembly GCF_004785775.1). Classification (NCBI taxonomy): domain Eukaryota; kingdom Metazoa; phylum Chordata; class Mammalia; order Rodentia; family Muridae; genus Grammomys; species Grammomys surdaster. The sequence goes on along the minus strand of NW_021604711.1, from coordinate 2,160,971 downwards.
CTAGAGCACAGATACCAACAACCAACAGTATGTGGCATCCCCAGTTAGCACCCAGGCTGGACAGTCAATGTGAGTTTCTTAATCATCTCTTTCTCCTCAGCTTCTAAAATGGTATGTGGCACATCTCAGGTTCTTGTCAATCTTGAGAAAATGGCATTTGGACCACATGGCTTTACTTTGCCTTGAAGTTGTACACAGAGTTGCACTGAAATGTACAGCCTGGTCAGAGGGCACTGTGTGAACCTTCTCTTAAAGTTTGTCCTCTTGACTCTTCAGTGGAAATGGAATTTCTATTGTGAACATTCACAAAGGATGCCGGGAGGCTGAAGCAGTAGGTAATAATGGTCGTGAAGCACCTGCTTCATGGGAGCTACGCCTACCTCACTGATAGTGACAGGAATCCAGAAACTTCACTGCATATTATTGACCCATTACCCAATGAGCTTTCTACCCATCAAAACCTCATTTTCTTCTTTCTCCAGCTTGGCCTGAAGTACCCTGAATGCTACTTCTTTGTTCTGATAACTCTGGGCTTCTGCCCACACTTGCTGACTGGGGAGATAATTTGGCTGTTTTCTTCTCCAGACTCACCAAAAGAATGTCGCTGAATGCAAAATGCTAAACCAGTGCTCTTTTGCCTTCTAGTGCTGGCGCCTCTGAAGTCTGTATATTTAGCATCCAAGTGTAGATATGGCAGCCAAGAAACCAATCCACTGAGAGCTCCTCTCAGCAGGCTGCCTTAGGACTGATGCATGGGAGGGGTGGATAGGCAAGAAAACCATGCCCCAGAGAGTATGAGCACTTCTGTCAGGGTCAAGGCTTGAGGGATTTCTGGCCCAGGTCCAACATCAGGCTGGGAGTAGTCTTTTCTGAATGAAGCAAATGCTGTGACAACAATATTAAGATAATATGGTGGGATGTATATCTGAGTGCTTTATTCTGCTCATTCCAGCTCCTGGCCATTAGCACAGCCCCAGGAAGGTCAACATTTTGCAAGCACGGTCACTGTCGTATTAGTCTTTATCCATCCCAGCTCATGGCTGGCTGGAAGGATTTGCCTATCGCTCCCTGGAGCACTGCATTTCTACCACTACACCAAGTTTTATTTTAGGATTTGACAATTTACGTGTCAAAAGAAATGAACTTTGTTCTCCTCTAGCCTGGAGACCAGACTAAATAAGGGAGGCCACATTGAGTGGCCTCAATCCCAGAATCAATCAGACACAACTTTGTTCCCATCTGATGGAAATTCTTTTATGAAAAGAAAAATAAGAATTGATTGAGCTGCTCTGACGGCCTTGATTCCCTCCTCTGGCTTCAGCAGGCGTGGCTTTCCAATGAAGCAGGAATGAAGAAGCACTCATTTTGGGTTGGTTCCTTATAATCAAAGTGAGTATCATTTGGCTCGAAAATCCAAAACCTCAGTAATTGAAATAAACGTGCTGACCCTAAGAATAAGTTGCCATGCCTTTGAACCGACCCTTGCTGGTACTATTAGAGGAAGAAAGGGGTGAATATAAGGTTAATGGATTCTGCTGCTAAACCAAACTTAGAAATAATGCTTCATTGATTTAGCATTTCCTCTATAAAGCCTCCCAAGTCTACATCCCTGGTGGCTTTACCAAAGGGCAGCCTTGGTGAGTATAGCCCAAGTTCTGTGAAGGACTGAAGCACACTGCCTAGGTAGCCTCTCTCCTGGCTGGGCTGCCTTGAAAAGTCAGAAGTATAGGTTCACAGTCAGGCCCCCTTGCTTCAAGATGAGCCTCCTGCTGAAACAGCTGCTGGAGCAAGGCCACAGATGAGCCTCCTCTGTGTGTGACAGAGTAAGGTACTGAGACACCTCTTCTGGGAAAGGACACCTTCAAGGAAGGGGTGTTCAGAGTCAGCCAGTGTGGCAGGAAGAGCAGGGCCTAGATGGCCATATCATTTCGTGGTGAGGCTTTGTGAACTGATCTTACGTGCTTCTGAGGAGCCCTGGGCTGCAGACTACTCTGTTGCTCCAGAGCTACACGGGGACTGAGGCCTCTACCTCGTCAGAGCTTCCGCCCTCACTATCTTCTTCCCTAGCCCAAATGATGGGAGCCTTGTACCACTCTTTCTGGTGTCATCTTTGCCCTTTACCAGCTTGCTGCTCACTCCTCCAGCTGCCTTCCTACAATGCTCTATTTCCTTGATAGTCCCAAAGCTACTGGTTCCTGGCCTTGAACTGTCTTTCTTACATACATGATATGGCAGAGCAGAGCAGACAGGGCACCACAGTGGTGTGTCTGGCTCTTAATCTTACTGATGCTAAAATACTTTTTGATTCCATTCCTCATCTCATATACAAGGATCCAACATTGTCTGCCTCTGTGCCAGCCACACTTGTGCCTTCTGTGGCCCCTGGTTAAGATTACCTCAGGCTTCTATGTGGTTCTGCACTCATCATAAGGGCAGAGTCCCACTATTTGTAAGTGACTCTGCTTTGTCTGGTGGTAAAGGGTCTATTAATACCATGCATGATATAAAAAGAGGGTAAAAAGCTGGAGTTTCATTTTTTTGGGGGGGAATAAGTGATAACTAAAATAATTGCTCTTGGTAGCCCAATGAATTCAGCTGTGCAAATGTTTTAGGAACTAGCTATATATCCTTGCAGTGTGCTTTTACTGCTTGTAAGCACAGCTTTGATTTGGATGTGCAAATTCTAATACTAGATAAAAAATAAGTGTTACTATGTAAGAAATAAGGACATGTCCCACTTACACAGAGACCATTTATCTATCATTTGCTGTGATAAAACACAGTATCCAAAAGCACCTTGGTGAGCAAAAGGTTTATTCCAGCTTATATCTTCCAGACCACACCCTATCACTGAGGGAAGTCAGGACAGGAACTCAAGGCAGGAATCTGGAGGAAGGAAAGGATTCAGAAGCCATGAAAGAACACTGGTTATTAGTTTGCTCCACATGGCTTGCTCAGCCTTGCTCAGCTAGGACAACCTGCCCAGGAGTAGAACCATTCACAGGGAACTGGCAGGCCCTCATCAATTTTCACTCAAGAAGATGCCTGGTCCTAATGGGTTTCCTCCCCTCAGATGACTAGCTTGTGTCAAGCACGGTGGATGTATGGATTGCAGGAGACTTTTATATAAAAGGTGGTGATGGACCTTCTCTTATGAACTAAGATAGAAAGCAGCAGCTTCAGAATCTGTCTGAGATGAAAAACACCACATCCAAACTTGGGCTTTGTTACCAGATGGGACAACATAGAGTAAATACCCAGGCCTTTGAAGCAGAACTGAGATCAATCATGTTACCCTGGCCTAGCAAATGTGAGGCAGAATCTTGTTGTAAATTTGCGTTTCCCTGGTGACTGTGATGCTAAACATCTGTTCATGTAAACACACGGTTACCAGACATTTGTGCATCTTCTTTGGAGATTAACATTCTTTGCCCATTTTTTAAATTGGGTATTTTGGTTTTTTCTGTGGTTCAGTTTTGGAGTTTCTTTACATATTCTAAACATTAATACATTATCTGTTATATTCCTTACAAATATTACCTCCAATTTTGTAGGTTGGCTTTTCATTCTCTTGAAAATATTCTTTACACATAAAAAGGGTTGTTTTTATCTTTTGAGAGAAGACCTCACTGTACAGCACGAGTTGGCCTAGAACTCAGGATCCCTCAACTACTATTTGAGTGCTAGGATTATAAAACTACACATGACCACACTCAACCAAACAAGTTTTCATTTCGATAAAGTCACATTTATTTTTTTCTTTTGTTGTTTTTATTTTTTTGGTGTCACACTCAAGAAATTGTTAAATCAATATGATTTTCCTCCTGTTTTCTTCAAAGACTTACAATTTAGGCTCTTTTCCTTAGGAATTTGATCAATCTGGAGTTAATTTCTGTATGTGGTATAAGATAAAGGCCTAACTGTATCACTATGGGTGTGTATTTATTTCTCCCAGCACCACTAGTAAAAATCATGATTCTTACTCCACTAAAGGATCTTGGTGGGGCTGAAGAGATGGCTCAGTGGTTAAGAGCACTGACTGCTATTCCAGAGGTTCTGAGTTCAACTCTCAGCAACCACATGGTGGCTCACAACCATCTGTAATGGGGTCTGATGCCTTCTTCTGGTGTGTCTGAAGACATTGACAGTGTACTCACATATATAAAATAAATAAATCTTTTTAAAAAAGGGGGAGGTGTCCTGGCACCGTGCTGAAAGCACAGTGAGCATATGTGAGAGCTTACTCCAGGGCTCTTGCCTTTACTCTGCTATTGGTCTCTAGATCAGCCTTGAGGTCAGAACTATGCTGCTTTGATGATCTAGTTTTACTGTAATTTTGAAGCCAGGAAATAAGCATCTTCCAACTTTGTTCTTTTCCAGATTTTGCAGCTTCCCTCGGATTTTGTGGGAATTCTACAACAGAATTTTTTTTAACTTTTACAAAGACTGTGAGTGGCATTTTAATAGATTTGCCCACATCTATGGATTATTTGGGGCAGCACTAATATATTTTTTAAATTTTAATTTTTATGGCATTGGTGCTTTGCCTACATGTATGCCTGTGTCAGGGTGTCAGATACTCTGGAACTGGACTTATAGACAGTTGTGAGATGCCATGTGGGTGCTGAGAAGTGAAGCCAGGTCCTCTGGGAGAGCAGCCAGTGCTCTTAACCACTGAGCCATCTCTCTAGATATCCTCCCCCAAACATTAATATATCTTAATTCTGTCTTCCCTTTCATTTAATAAAAATTGTCTGTCCATTTACTTGTCTTTAATTTCTTTCAGCATTGTGTGTCTATGTTTATGTATATATTGCTGGTATGTTTGTCTGGTATTCTAAGACAGTCTTGATATGCTGCCCAGGCATATCCAGGCAACTCCACAAAGAGCTCCGTTAGCAGGAAAAAACCCTTAAACTTGGCTTGGTTCATCTTTAAGGTAAAGGAGCCAAATATTTAAACCCTAGGGTGTTTAGAACCAGCTAGGAAAAAGAGCTGTACTTCCTGCCCTCGGAAGTAGGCAGGAAATGGGGCGGTACGGTGCTATTGCTAATCACACAGCAGACTCTTGCCCACAAAGCTACTGGTCTAAATCTTCAAGGAATGCACACTCATCCCTTTAAATAGAAAAACAAAAAAGAGAATGAAAATTACAGCTTACCAAGCACACAACCTTCAACTCCAACAATCCTCCCATAGCCTCTTGAGTATTTGTGCAAACAACCGTACCTAGCTTCTTGCAGCAATATTCTGCAGTGCACAGTATACAACCCCACAGCCCTCCACAAAGTATTGCAGGGCTAGCATTCCTGCAGCGGGACAGGGTAGAGACAGAACTGCCTGAAGCCCAGAAGCCTGCAGACCAGCTAGTCTCTATCCATCACGACAGAAACAAGAGAAACTAGGCCTCTACAAGACAGCAGAAGAAAATCAACCCCTGAGCTCTATATGCACAGTGTACCATCTGCAGGCTCATGTTTACACACACACACACACACACACACACACACACACACACAAACACATTATTGTTTTATTCTTTATTGGTAGAAACACTAATGTTCAAATAAATCACATTTCAAAAACTATTTATAAGAAATAGCCCCCAAGAATACTGAAGCTGCTGTTGGGGGGAGGGAAATATTTAACACTGTAATTTTCTTAAATATGTGTGACAGAGGGCTGGCAAGATGATTCATTGGGTAAAAGTGCTTGCTACTAAGATTGAAGACCAAAATTTGATCCACAGGACCCACATCTTAAGAAAGAACAGACTCCTGCAAGTTATCCTCTGCCCCTTCCCACAAATGAATAAACATAATAAAAATAAAATTTAAAAAATATGTGACAGAATAAAAATCCAATTTATTTTCTATAACAATTCACATTTTTTTCAATATTTTCTTGAGATATAAAAGTTCTCTGCTGACCAATCAAGCACTACTTGTCCACATGTAGAACCCCCACTGCTGGAAAAATTCCATTCTCTCCCAAGAAAAGAAATTTGAAGGCTGGGCTGCAGCTCTTCACAATTTATCTTCCTCCAATTGTCAACCTGCACAGTAATCTGCTGTCCCTGCCATCCTCAGGCTCTCTGACACAGACGACAGGAAAGGCCCCGTCTCCCATGTGTGCTATGGACCACTCTGAAGGATGTGGAAACTCATTAATGCCTTGCTCACAGAAAGACCCTTTGAGAAGAGCAGTTTGGCCTTTTGTGCTTTGATGGCTGCCATGGCAGGGTTTCTGAGCCTTCAACATCTGTTAGCCTAGCATTTACTGTTCTCTTTCCCATTGGATGTCTTCTGTTTCCTTCTCTTCCTTAACTAGCCTGGCTACCATTTCCAGTTCTTTGTTGAATAGAAGTAGTAAGAATGAGCACCTTTTGCCTACACAGACCCATCAAAGCACAACCACACCACGAGCACACATGCCAGAAGGCTCAGCTCAGCTTTATCCCACAGAACAGCAGTCTCTGCTGGAGGCAAAAGCAGTAACTACATGAGGATCCGGGGCTCACCTCTGACCTAGGGCCTTGCTCCAGCCCAGCCACTATGGAGCCAACACCTCACTAACTAGATGCCTTCTGATGGACCACAGTACCTCAAGGGACAGCCATGGAGATTTCCAGGCAAGTCTGTGTTCTGATAAATTCTACCTTTTTTAGTGGCTCATGAGCCAAAAGTACATTTTGCTCCTTACCTAGATTTGAAGTTGAGTGCCTGCCTTTAAGTGGCCGACACTGCTGGACATGGTGACACATACCTATAATCTTGCACTGGGAGGCTAAGGCAGGAGGGTCACAAGTTCAAGATCAGCTTGGACTACATTAGAGAGCCTGTTTCACATTCCCATCCCACCTCTCTCCTGCATAAAAAAGAAGCTGGCCTTGTACTGCCAGGGCCCTTGAACGTGACATCTTGACTGGAATGTTTGCAGAGGCCCCAGGTGGCAGGCCCCGGGTGGCAGGCAGCAGGTAGACTTCAGGGCACATGAAATGCACTTCATTTGTGCATCACAGTGGCAGCTTTGGATAGCAGTGAACTCAGACTTCTGCAGTCTTGGTCCTTCTAGTGACTGGGGTACCCCAGGGTACCAGACCTTTCCCATATTTGTAATAGAGAGTAACAACAGATTTCTTTTACACAGTTGCCTGAAGGGAAACTAAATACCATAGAGAAAACACCTGCTGGAGCCTCCCCTCCCAGAGAACTCCTCCTCCCCAGGCGTGTGAGGAGATGATACTTGTTACTATTGTCTGCAGGCTCTCCTTGCCAGTGCCATTCCCTCCAGACCTCTGTGAGTGCTCACGGATCACCACTGCCACCTACAGGACAACAGTTCACCAGATTCAAGATCCAGGAGATCCAAATGTCCTTTAACCCTTTCATATTTCTGGGTTTCTGAGCCAGAATGTTCATGATGGAAGACATGCAGAGATCCCTTAGCAGGAAGAAGCCTCGAAACCTGGCTTGTTTCATCTTTAGGGTGAAGGGGCAACAACAACACACTTTTAAAAAATGATCTAAATATTTAAACTTTTAGGGGATTTAGAACCAGCTAGTAAAGAGGTGTACTTCATCATGGCTCTTGGAAGCAGGCAGGAGGCAGGAGAGGACTACAGTGTTGTTGCTGGTCCTCCAGTAGCCCCTTGTCCTCGAAGCTACTGATCTAAATCTTCAAGGAATGCACACTCATCCCTTTAAATAGAAAAATAGAACAGAGGATGAATCTTGCTATTTACCAAGCACACAGCCTTCAGTCTGGACCACAAGGATGGAACCTGGTACCTGACCATACTGAGCAACTGTCTGACCACTGGGCACATCCTCAGCTCCTTCGCCCTCCCTTTCCTTTCCAGTCAGGTTTGCAGTTTTTAACAAGTGAAGAAAGCCTAAGAAGTCACCTTGATGCAGGGCAGGAGGTAGGAGGTTCCAGTAACCACATGACCCCCATCCTCCAGCTGGACCTGGTCTTGTAACCTAACCTGTTCCCAAACAGGGAACAGCAGGGACAAAGGAGCAGACTGCCTATAGCAGCCTTCCTGACTGCAGGTGTGGGCTCCAAGACCTCGGTAAGAGGGGCAGAGGGCACGTGGACTGACCTTGTCCTTTCTTCCCTCTTTATTAATACCCTTCCTGTTTTGAAGCAATTTTAGATTTACTGAAGTGGCACCAACAGTCCAGAATCCCCATCTCAGTTTCCTCCCACGTTGGCATGTTATATAACTAAGTGTGCATCTGTCAAAACTTAAACATGGAACACAGTGTAGTACTATTAGCTAAACTCCAGACACTACTCACACTTCTTCAGCCTTTGCTCTGTATTTCTGTGCTGAATCCAACCCAGAATACAATACTCCAGTTAGTTTTTACCCCTTTAACACTGTTCTGTGTTCTTTAAAATCTGACAAACCCACAAACTCACCAACTTGCTTTCCTGCCTAGAGAGTTCCACCCGGCAGACTGCTGTGTATGAGCCAGGATTCCACAGGGCCTCATTAGGGCATCACATCCACCCCTACTCCAAACAAAGAAGCCCTTCAGGCCAGCCCAACAACAGAGAAAATAGGAGCTTGTTAGCCACACAGGCCCAAGGCTGCTGACCCAAGTTCTTTTTAAACTGGAATTCCCTTAAGGGGAATCTGCAGATTTAAAAATGCATGTGGGGTATGTTCACCAGGTGCAGAGTCACTAGTCTGATGTGTTCCTTTCTTCATACTCAATGGAATATTATGTGTGGAGTATATGAGTACAGAAAGGAGCTAGGGAGGGCTGGGATGCAAACATATCGTGGCCATCATCACAGCCACCAGCTACCACCAGGAGAAAGGGCCCCTGAAGAAGCCAGCAGGCTGGGAGAAGGTTGATGGTTTGTCCTAGCCAAACAGGCTGCTCTCTCCTGTTGACTGAGAAAATAAAAGTCTCTTGGGACTCCATGTTCAGGTAGAGCTCTGGCTGAAGCCTAGCAGACACCTTGGTGTGGGAGTTGGGGACATCCTACTGTGGGTCATGTGTTAGGCTGTGATGGGAAGTCAAGAGCCTTTGCCTCAGGGAGTTTAACAAGATCACAGACCTACAAGCAGAGAGCCAGGACACTAGGGACAAATGTTAGCATGGGGTGCGCACCGGGCCTGACAGTCCAAAGGATGGAGAATGATTAGCAATGATGATAGAGGGAGGGGAGGTACAAACAAGGTGGAAGAGCAGGAACCTGGAGGATGAGGGGGATGGAGGAGTGGGGGTGGGGGTGAGGGGAGCAGAGCTGTTAGAGAGCAGAAGACTGAAGGCCAACTTGTAAGAGTCCTCTCACCTTCTGCAGTCTGGGGCTTTTCAAACAGGAGCCCCTGTGACAAATCACTCTGGGAATAGCTTGGAGCTGTACTAAAATACAGACTGTAAGCACAAATCACTCTGGGAACAGCTAGTGTGTGTGTGCTAAAATACAGACTGTGAGTAGGAAGTGTTGTTACTGGAGTTAGGGTCAGAGCTAGGCCTCAGTAGTTCTGTCAAGCTAGGCTCATATAGGGGCCCTCAATAGGCCAATTACAGAGATAAATACTAGGGAAAAGCAGAGAAAGGAGATTTATACCTCATGGCCACACTGGCAAGAGGAACCATGAGAAGTCCAGTGCTGTCCCTCAAGCCCATCTGCACAGTCTGACCACCAGTTTAAGTTCAAAAAGAGAGCAGAAGGTATGCCTAGCTAAGCAGTTCTTACCAAGGTGTGAGCTTGCCCATTGTGTCTTGGTTTATTTTCTGCAGAGTGATCTGAAAAGTTATCAGAGCCATGTGAAATCTCTTCCTGAGTGTCAAGTTCTGCTTCTCACTGGCAAAAGAGGCCTTTTCTTTCTCCAGCTTGACATTCCTGATAGTCAAAGGGGGAGGGGTACAAATGCCTCTTGACAATGCTTTTGTCCCTTTTAGGATAGGTATAGAAGCAAGGACAGGTCATGATAACTGTTTAGTGAAGTAAGGACCCAGGACAGCACACTGATCGAAGGCATGGTTTTTAATCTGATAGACATGGAAGCAGCTGGGCTTAGTGTGATGCAGGGAACATCTCCTACACTCACTAACTCAGTTTGATTGTGGAAAGGCGGGCATAACAGAAAAACCTCCTCAGAGTACACTGAGGGAACTAGTGATAACTATGGTAGGATGTAATAATAATAATAATAATAATAATAATAATAATAACAAATGGGGTGAACAACACGGTGTGTGTGTGTGTGTGTGTGTGTGTGTGTGTGTGTGTGTGTCAGTGCTGGGGATTCACACAAGCCAGTCAAGCACACTACCATTGAGCCTTTACCCTAAATACTCCATCCTATGGAGTTATATCAACTTTTGGGCTGTTATAGATGTTATGAATACAAGTTCATCTGGGGGTGGAAGGATTAAAGCCAAGGCATTGAGTGTCTTAGACAAGTACCCTGCAACTGGGCTCCTATGAACCACACATTATGTGTATTTAGGGACTGGATTTGAGGAAAGATGAATTCAAAAGAAAAACGCCTTGATGTCTCCAAGGCTTTCAGTGCAGCCTCCAGTGGAAAAGCACGGTAGCTGCCTAGGCTCCCACCTAGGGAGCCAGCAAAGAAGCCTTAACTGTGCTCTGCTGGTCAGGGACCAACCAACTCTATGAGGGAGCCAGGGACCACAAGCATTACCATGAACAAAACTGAAAAAGAAGATTTACTTTCTGCCTCAAAGAATCATTATGAAATTCCAAGCCAGGAGAAGCTTTACAGAAGTTACAGGGGCTCATGCCTGCTGTGCTCACTTGTGGCAGAGTGCTTTAACTAACTCCTACAAAGGGCTGTTCTTCAGAACTGGGTGCAGAAAAGCTCCTTGCTACTATCACAGCATCTGCAGTACTCAAAAGCACCCATGGCATCATCAAAAGCAACCCACCTGGGAAAGACTCTGATAGTAGCTCAAATGTTATTCATTCACAGGCCTCATCTGCAGGGCAAGATATCAATAATAAAAGACATCCAAGTCAAAACAGTGAAATTAAACATGTATCTTGAACAGAATACTGCCCACTCTGGGAAGGTCATAGTGAACCATGTCCTGTTCTGTCAAAGTAACATGCATTTCATAACTCTGGAAAAATAATCTGGGCAACAGGTATCAAAGGATATCCCAGGAGGTGAGTTTTTAAAAAAAAATAATACATAAAAATATTTCTGAGGCCATAAAAGGCTCTTATTCTTTGACCTAATAATATTGTTAAGACTCAAAACAGAAACAAATACACTAAAGAAAAAAGTAATGCATAATTCTGCAATCCTATTCGTAATAGTGTGCCCAAGGGAAATGAAATCATTTTCTATACATAAACGTGCTCATCAGTGTGGCTAATTTTATGTCACCTTAACACAGGCTAGAATCATCTGAGAGAAAGAAACTCAACTGAGAAAATGCTTCCATATGATTCTGCTGTGGGGCATTTTCTTAATTAGTGATTGATAGGGGAGGGCACAGCCCTTTGTGGGTGGGGCCATCCGTAGGCAGGATCTAATGGATCCTGGGTTCCATTAGAAAGCAGGCTGAGGAAGCCATGGGGAACAAGCCAGTAAACAGCACCCCTCCATGACTTCTGCATCAGCTCCTGCTTTTAGGTTCCTGCCCTGCTTGAGTTCCTGCCCTGACTTCCTTTGATTATGAACAGTGATGTGGAAGCATAAGTTATAAATAAACTCTTTCTTTCCCCCCATCTAGTCTTTGGTCATAGTGTTTCATCGCTGCAATGTAAGTTTAACTAAGTTGCATGTCACAATTAACAGAAAGTATAAACCCAGATGGTCATAACCCAGGAGACAAATATGGTACATCCATGCAGAAGAACCTCATTCATCACTAAAAAGCCATGGAAGTCAGGTGTGATGGTGCACACCTGTAATCCCAGCACTCAGAGGTTGGCACAGGAAGACTAAGAGCTTCAGAACATCCTGGGCTACATAGTGAGACTCTGCCCCCCCCCCCCAAAGGAATAGCATTCTGATTTGTGCCATAATATGCGGAACCTTGAGGACATTCCACTAAGTGACATGAACCAGTCACAAACAGACAAATATTGTGTGAATGCAATTATGAGGAGTGGGTAGGGTTGTTAGACACAGAGGAACAGGGGATGCTGGTTACCAGGGCCCTGGAGTGAATGGAGGAGACAATAAATCCAGAAAGAAGTTATGAAGTTGTATGGTGGTAGTGGCTACACAAGAATATAAATTTGCTTAATCCCACAAAATGGCTAAAGTGGGGTTCAGCAGTTAAGATCATCTTTGCTCTGGCAGAGGACTCGGAGTTGGTTCCCCCCCTGCCCCCGCCCCCCCCCCCCCCCCCCCCCCCCCGGCACCCACAGCAGGGGGCTCCACCACTTATAGCTCTAGTTCCAGGGGCCCTTAGCTTCAGTTCCTCTTCTGGCCCCCACAAGCACTTTTATCCTCCTGAATGCTAGGACTGAAGGCATGTGTCACTACACTCAGTTCAGCTTCAGTTTTAATTTCGTAATGACAAGTAGAGACCAGTCACCAGTTGTCTAGGACTGTGAGTTGGGAAGAGTGGGGAGTGGGTGCTGACGGCCGTGGAATGATGGAATTGTCCTCACTGACTATAGTAATGTCTGCACAACTCAGGGGATACAGAAACTCACTGAACTCTATACTTTAAGTAAGTGAATAAGTATTGTATTTTAATACAATGCTATTGAAAAGAAAACAAAAATTACCAGGAACATAATTAAAGTATTATTAGTTAAAATTCTCAAAATTCCTCAGAGGTCCTTGGTTTGGTTCCCAGCACCCATATTGGATGGCTCACAACCATGTGCAACTCCAGGTCCAGGGAATCCAACCCCCTCTTCTGACCTCCATGGGTACTGCACTCATGTAGTTCACATACATACACGCAAGCACACACATAGCACATAAAATAATAAATATATTTTTAAAAACTTCCCCAACAGAAAACTGGTGGTTACATAAACTATCATATGTAACCTCATGGGGCCTCAGTTGGATATCATACAGCCATTATAAGTAGCTATAAAAACCAGAGAGAAATATTATGTAATAACATAAAGAAACACAGTCTAAACTAATTTTTTAAAGGATGTATACGGAGAATGTCTGGCTGGTACCACTGGGGAAGAGGTGCACAATTTACATACTTGTTAGTGACCTAGGGCCTCATGTGAAAAACAGCCATTTACTTTTTCTATCAGAAATAGCAAGGCAGATGAAAGAACAAAAACCTAACTTATACCAGTTATTTAGAATGGTGGTAGCAGTGCCTTCTTACATTTGTGATATTCCTAGAAGCTGAATTGTTGTATTAATTTTATGCACTGAAAGAATATAAAGTCCTTGAAGAAAAAAAGGAAGAGAGAGAGAGAGAGAGAGAGAGAGAGAGAGAGAGAGAGAGAGGAGAGACAGCAAGGCACAGGCTCTAGGCTGCCCTGAGGACAAGCAATTTTACTGAATGTACTGACTCTTCTCTAAGGAGAGCTGCCAGCCCCAGTCTCTCAAAGGCACATCATCCTGACCAGCCTCCCTGTTAACACTCCTAGTCCCAGAGGAGGCCACCCAGGACCCTGGCTAATTACTGGATAATCCAAGAGGCCCAAACTGAGAATCAGTCTGAGATGGTAAATACAACAGGGTTGTGAATCGTTTAGGAAGCTGTTCCTATCTGTTATCACTAAAAAGTCAGAAATATCAACATAGAACAAATAGAAGAGATTATAATGTGACCACCTTAAAATATTAAGAGACTTCCTGCACTTCCTAGTATAATATACAGAGGTAGTAGACTTAGTCCCACACAGGTTGTATAACTTATGGAGGCCAGTATGACTTTAAACAGTAGTTTAAACCAACTGGGTCATCTTGAACAATACAGAACAAAGCTTGCCAAGGGAAACATGCAAACAGAATGATCAAATACAGTAGGGAGTAGGCATTTTCCTAGCTTTCTGGAGTTTTTAACTGTAGAAAAAGAAATTTAATGCCATGTAGCTTTTCTCAGTGCTGGAAATGACAGCATGGCCCTGCTTGCTTTAACAGGGTGGGCTCAAGGGGGAGCCTGACACTGCATCACTCCCACACACTGTCAGTTCAAGTATGTGAGAAGGGGGATACAACCAAGTCTCCCATGGGAGTAAAAAGCAGTACCCCTCCCTTCTCTCCTCTCTCCTCTCTCCTCTCTCCTCTCTCTCTCCTCTCTCCTCTCTCCTCTCTCCTCTCTCCTCTCTCCTCTCTCCTCTC
>NW_021604711.1:2137955-2146596 GCF_004785775.1 Grammomys surdaster | reverse complement strand
ATCTCTCTCTCTCTCTCTCTCTCTCTCTCTCTCTCTCTCTCTCTCTCTCTCTCTTCCTCCTCCTCCCTTCCACTCCTTTGGAGGAGGCCAAAGATCTGCAGGCAGACAGATCCTTTCTTGATAAAAACATTCCCAACCACTAACTGACAGGTCAAGCAAAACTTCCCTGGACAGTATGCTGGAACAAAAAGCAATTTGGCCTCATGAGAGTGACCAAAGGAACACTGGGAAACCGTCAGCTTTCATTTGGATGACCAGGTATTTCCACTTAGGAATCAATTATAATAGACTGGAGATACAGCTTAGTGGGATGAGGACCCTGGTTCCATTTTTGATACCAGAGAAAATGAAGAGTCATGACTAATTTATTTTTTGCATGATAATAACCATGATAATAACTGATTATTATTGAAGCTCAATGATTAATATATGGGAATCGTTATAATCATCATTTCTTTTGTGTGTGTGTGTGTGTGTGTGTTTGGAATTTTCTATAATAAAAAGAAAAAAAAAATCAAGGAGAAAGCATATGGCCATTCATAACTTTAGCCCAGCCATAGATTCCTAAGGAAGAAAGGAAGGAAGCGGGAAGAGGAAGCGCCAACTGCAAGCATGCATCATTGAGAAAAACTGCTTTTCCCAACAAATGAGAGGATGGCTATGCAGTGAGGGTACATCAACAAGGCAAAAATGCTATGTAGCTTTTTAAAATGATAAATACTTTGGCCTAGTTGCTAAGTGGAAATCAGCAGTGGAATGCTAAGCAGAAAGGCAGCAGCACGAAATATTATGTGCATACTAATAACAAGGTAAAAATGCACGCTTCCATAATGGAAAGGCTCACAAGAGACTGCGGACGCCACATCCTCCCTTTAACACTCAGCTCAGTGGCCTCCTATTAGTGAGGGAGGCCACCCCCGCATGTGCACTTGCAGAATTAATTGTGCCCCTCTGGGATTCCTGTGATGGGCTTGCTTACTCTCTATGGCTTAAATAATGTCTTCCCATAGACCTGCCTTCCCTGATAGACAGTGAATTCTACCTGCACACAGCAGGTATTCAGTGATGTCTGACCAAAAGAGTAGAACATAAATAGCTACTGTCTGAAATGTCTCAGGGAATTCTTCCTTCAGAGCTACTCACACCCACAGGAACCATTCAGGAAACGCATGCCTTGGTGGTAATCAGAGAACAATGCTTCCAGTTCTGATTCACAAAGTGCTGCCTGCACTGTGGGAAGCCAGTAAGGCAACATAAAGCCAGGCAGACTTCCTGTCCAGACCCTAGCTGGGCCAATGGAAAAAAATCTCATTTGTTTTGCAAGCAAATGAGTCTCACTGCTATGGATCCCAATACATGCTCCCCAAGTACATCTGGAGAACAGGCCTTTCCTCAGCTGACACTGGGGTGAAAAGTAAGTGCAGGGGGCAGCCAGAACTGTGGCCACTCTTAGCTCTGTGCAGGGAGGGTGTTAGATCGCACTGGAGCTTAAGGGGCTTCTGTGGGCAACAGCAGAGACAGTCCAGAGCCTTCCAGAGGTGTATCACCTAGTCCTTCGATATCCAAATGCCTCTCCATCCCTTCTGTTTACAGGTGCTTTGAATAACAGGCTTGGGGAGAGGGCTCATAGATATTTTAGAATGCCAGAAAGAAATTCAGAGAGTCATTGTTCAGAGCAGTAGTGTGTGGAGCAGTGGACTGTGCCACCAGACAGAAAACCTGGTAAGATCAAGCGGATTCAGGAACCTCAGCAAGTCTCATAATTGAGAATGATAGGCATTTAAATCTACTCCAACCAGGTTCCTGTCCTGGAATATGTGATCATGACACCGCATTGAGAAGACTAACAGTCATGTAGGCACAGCACCTGAAGTCCTTCCACATGCAGTTGAAGCATCCCTAACATCTCAGACCAAGCCAATAGAAAGCCATCTGCCTTTAGATCCCACCCCACCCCAAAATGTTTATGAGATCCTATCCACAAGGAATAAGGTACATGAGTTATTTCACCAAGGATTGTCTGAAAGTGCCTGTCTTATCGAAGTGTAACACTCCAGGGAAGAGGATTCTCTCCTGAAGCTTTCGTCTGGATCTCGACCTGGCCCAACCAGCTGATCGCTCAATCCTGCCACAGCCCTGCTCTGTGTCCTCAATCTCTGCCCCTAGTGGCCCGCTACATCCTGACTGCCATCAACTCCAGGACAGCAGCAGCCACGGAAGAGGCCTGGCAGCCTGCCTTACTCTGGCTTCTCCTCAGAGAGCTGCAACTCTTTGGCTACTCTGGCAGGGCCAGAGCTCCTCAGATCCCCACGGACAGCGTCCTGTATGCAGACCAGAAATTTGTTAAACTCTTCTTAAATGAGATGTTTGAGAAGCTGGTAGACTTTTCCAGAAAAGCTCTCACACACAGTTCTACACATCTTCTCAACAGGTTCTTCACCCAAACCAAATTACACCACTGTAGCTACTAACACAAACGTTAAAAATGACATGGATTCTCACAAACAGCGAGACAGCAGCCAGGCATAAGGTCAAGTTTTCACCTCGATGTGCAGCAGCTCTCAAGGGAAAGCTCAGTTCTGTGCATCTGTGAAGACCTCCAGCAAGACGGCTGCCCAGACTCCATGCCTGCACACCAGGAAGGCAGGAGGGTGGGTCTCACGAGGATGCTCTGATCTGAGCTGTTCTTCTCAAGGCCCTAACAGACAAGGACGTTACAGCTACCCATCAGGCAGCCATTCTGCTGAGCTACCTTCAATGCACCAGACCTGTGAACACACACTTTATTTAGTTCATTTTTCTAACAACTCCTTCTTCAAATTGGTTGAGGTGGTGCTAGGGAACCACCAAATCAAAGACTTGCAAGAGTGACCAAAAGAGGAGTCCAGGGATATATAGTAACACAACTTCAAACTTGGCAGGGGGAAGAAAACCACAGGAGCACCCCCTCCTGCCAACCTATACCCACCATACCCTTCCAACGATACTCAAAGACTCGTGGGGGGCCTGGACCAATCTATCACTTGTCCAAGATAACACACCCTTCTCAATATCCTCTTGCAAGGAGCTCCTCAATGTGCCAGGAAATTGTTCTGAGGCAAGTGTTGCTGCCTCACTGCCCTGGCCCCACTCTTCCTGCAGCTCTCTGTGATGGTACATGGATGTATCTTACTGTCAACAAAAGGGACTTAAGATTATTATTTAATAATCATTTATTTCCAATGAAAAATAAAGATGACTGTGAGCCTGGAATTACAGTTATTCTGTTTTGTTTTTGAGACAGAGTCTTACTATGTAGCCTTGGCTGACCTGGAACTCACTATATAGACCATGCTGGCCTCAAATGCAAACAAATCTACCTGAACCTAATGTGAATTGTGCTGTTCATTTATTAATCCATGATATATGAATGACTGTAAGCCAAGTGTTGTGGCACATACCTTTAACCCCAACACTGGGGAGGCAGAGGCAGAGGAAAGTTCAAGGCCAGTTTGGTCTACAGAGTGAGTTCTAGGACAGCCATAACTACAGAGAGAAACCACATTTTAATTAATTAATTATTTAATTAATTAATTAATTAAAATCTATCAGTTCTCAATGGCCAGTCTAGTCTAATATGAGCATTGTGAGTACTAATTACTCACAGGAGACAACTCCAGAACTTACCAGCTATATGCCTTCTACACTTGTAAGACTACAATTACCCTTTCTACCTTACCTGGGTAAGACTTATAATCATTTCTAAGTCATTTCTAATCTGAGAAAATCTATGGAGAAAATGAAATTTCAATACATTTTTGTTTCAAAAGTAGAAAAGGGAACCAAGAACTTATGAGAACAGGCAGTATTCAAGCCCAGGTCAGATATGGCGGCGACGTGGCCCTTGGACAGTACTGTCAGCCTACTGTACAGAGACAGGACTTTCCATTTTACAGGATCCCTTCAGAAATTGTTTGGCTATGCTGATCAGAAAACCAGCTTTCCTTGGGTAAGGAAGTGAGGGAGTATATACTTTGGAACAAGATAGGTCCAGAGTCAAACCTTAAAACTTAAAATTACTGGGATACTGGGCACAAGGAGTATGCCTCAGTAGTAGCATGCATGACTAGCATGTCCAAGACCCTGGGTTTCATCCTAAGCCCTTCACTCCAAACATACACACATATGTGTGTATTGACATGGATACAGACATGGAGCTTTTATTACCATGATTCAATATCTCATCTGTAAAATGGGACTCATACTGTTAACAAGGATGGAAATGATTCTCCCATTTCCATGTATACCAGAATTGCCTGTAGAGTTTGTTAAAAATGCAGATAAGTGCATCCTGAGCCCAAAGATTCTATTTCAGTGCATCTGATGTGGGGCACAGAAATCTGTGGGGATTTAAATTATTTTTCATTTTTAATTACACAATATGTAAATATATTTCTCCCTTGTAAAATATTAAAACATTACCTTATCAGTTATGATTGCATTCAGCTGCAAGCAATTAAAAAACAACATTTGCTTAAGCAGATGGGGGTTTATTTTTCCCGTGGAACAAGAAGAAATCTTGGAGCAGGTAGCATGAAGGTACAGTGACTTGAGAACTATGTGACTGTCGTCATCTACCTGAGGTTACAAGACAGTAGCTGCTACCTGAAAGCCCATGAAACAGGTAAGGAGAGTGTACAGAGGCTGGGGGGAATGTCCATCTGTGAAGGAGTGCTCCCCTAGGAGCCTTCAACTTACAGGCCAGAGCTTACAGATAGCCACTCCTAGCTACAAGGGAGCCCAGAGAAGGGAGTACCTTAGTTGGCAAAGCCACTGCAAACCAAATCAAGGATCTATCGGTGTAGTGGTTAGGGCTTGACACACACAAGAGTCACCTGGATCGAAGAAGCCTTAATTGAGGAGTTGCTTCCATCATGACTGACCCGTGGGCATTCTGAGGGACACATCTTTAGGACATTTTCTTGATTGCTAATTAATATGAGAAGGCCCACCCCACTAGGGCAGTGCTATCCCTGGGCAGACTGGCCTGGACTACATATAAAAAGAATAGTTGAGCAAGCCAGAGGAAGCAAGCTAGTAAGTAGCCTTCCTCTGTGGTCTCTGCAATATAAAGAAAACTAGGGCGGTATGGAATAAGTGGGGAACACTAACTGGGTACCTGCTGAACAGTTTCACTTCGGTTACAGAGAAAGGCTACATTCTCTATGCTGTACCCTCTCCATCAATCCTGGCTTCACACACATTTTAAAGAAACTCCTCAGGAGATTCTGATGGCCCCTTAAGCAGCTTTTTGAGAATTACTGCCAAACTTACAGAGGTTTCTACATGGCCTGAGAGTTCAGCTTAGTGTGGCTGTGGTTCAAAGTAACTCATTAATATTTACTCTCATCTTCTTTCTTTTCTCTAGAAAACCTAGCCTGTTGGTACAGTCACACCTCACTTTGGGCTAAAGATGAAAGACAACAATGAGATGTGGAAAATTATCAGCTCATTTTAGAAATCAAAACCCATCCCTCAAACAACGATCCACGACTTAAGGAATGTGACCTGGGCCCAAAGCATGAGGCTCATGGAGACAACAGCATCACCCACAAGGAGACCCCTGCCTAGAGTGCAGGGTCATTCTAGACAGGATGTGCTGATGGCTATGGAGTCACGGGTAGGGGAAGGTATACCTGTGCAGAGGGAAAGCCCGGAAGGCAACTCCACAACTGCTAAAATCTCAGTGGTATGGCAACCTATGCCAGATTCTTTGTTTTTTACGTAAGAAAAAAAGATTCATTTGCTTTATTTTTATGTGTATGTATACACACCTGCTGTATGTATGTGTACAGTGTGTGTGCCTGGTGCCCACTGAGGTTAGAAAAAAAAAATACTGGATTCTCTGGAACTGGGGTTACAGATGGTTGTGAGCTGCCATGTGAGTGTGCAGGTCCCCTGGAAGAACAGCGAGCACTCTTAACCCTGAACCATCTCTCCAGCCATCTGTTTTGGTTTTGGTTTGTGGGGAGGAACAATTTCTAACAAAAAGAGTATTTTTTTGATTGGCACACAGGCATCTCACATCTGTAATCCCACATCTTTAGGGATCTGAGGTAGGAAGATTATTTGAGGAAGGAACTAGAGATCAACTAGGAAAGGTAATAAGACTTCATCTCAAAAGAGGAAAAAATTTCTTTTTAAGATACATCCATAATTTTTAAAATTTATTTTATTATTTTATGTGTATGGATTTTTTTTTCCCTACACAGGTGTCTGTGTAGCATATGCATGTAGTACCCAAGGAGGCCAGGAGAGGGTATTAAATCCCCTGGAACTGGAGTTACAGATAGTGAGCGGTTCTGTTGATTCTGGGAATCAGACCCAGGGCCTTTGGGAGCCATCTTTCCAGCCCCATATCTAATATATAGATAGAATAGTTTTTGGAAGGCCTTCGGTCGGTCAGTTCATCCAACTCCATGTCATAGCTCACATCTGGCCTTTGTGTAAAATTATATAGCAAAAGGGGCTGCAGCCAAAGCAAGGGTGTGATTATGTATGTAGGACACCACGGCAAGGCTGCTGACTATGACGGCAATGTTTTGACAACTGAAACAACGGTGATTTAACAAGGAGAAACAATCCAGAATAAAACACAGGCTCAAGGTCCCTGTGGTTTGCTGATGGACATGCTGTAAAGGCCAGTGGATTTATTACTCAACCACTGTATTGCACTCAGCTGCCAAAACTACCCTGCACACAGCAATTAGGGTGGAACTCAGGACACTCTATGCACTACATATAAAGCCTCTGAGACTAACCAAAATGCACAAAACTCCGCAGCATGGCAAGCAGCCAACTTAAGAAAAGTTTTCTAGGGGCAGGAGAGATGACTGCCTAGTGCCTGTTAGAAGTATCGGCTGCTCTTGCAGAGGGGCTGGGATTCAAATCCCAGTGCCACCATGGCAGCTAACAAACAACTGTTATAGAGGATCCAGTGCCCTCTTCTTGCCTGTGTGGGCTCTGCACACATGTGGTGTACAGACAAACATGCAGGCAAAACACCCACATTCATAAAATAAAAATACGTAAATCTCAACACCAAGAAAAGGTTTCCAATTAGTACAGTCTCAGCAAGCCTGTCTGAAATTACCTCAGGAAGCCATAGAGGCTTTCTGACTAGTAAACTCCTAAGTCTATTGATAAGATCCTAAGATCCACAAGTGGATGTTGTTAACCGTGGAGTGGCAGCTGAGGAGTCAGGTGTGGGTGGGAAGGTAGCCAGATGCTTGCAAACTACACAGGTACACCCTTAACTGACCTTCATCTGTAACAAAACTGCCCCTTGTCAGTAAGGTTCCCCCTAGTTAACTGAGTTTGACACACCCTGAATGACACATTCCAAACCCGAATGACAGAAAAGTGACCTTCTCTATGTTCCCCTCTTATTCTTTCTGGTTAGCAACAAGCTTGTTGACCTGTGGTTTCCAAGGCTTTAGGAGGAAGCTTAGAAGGCCAGAGAGGGCAGAGGATAATGTGCCTGGGAGCCTCAGGACCAGTGGCCTGCTCCTCCTGTAAGTTTATGAGCTCTGACATGAAACTGAACTATACATAGGACACCACCATGTCTACAGCCTGGGATGACAGAGTCCTTTTCTGTATGAAGAGCATTTAGGTCACAGGAGGCCAGGCCCACAAAAGAAAACAGTATGGCAGATTCGACATGAGACTATCCAACCTCAGCAGAAATTCAAGAAATAGAAATGTAAGTGAAACATACTTTTCCCTAACAATGAGACAAGTCAGAAGTGCTGGATTCACTGCTAGCGCAGCCTGTCTGTGCAACAGTCCTAATCGGTCTCTCAGGAGGGAAGTCATCCTTCCCGTCGTGCCCAATCTACCTTCTTTACTGCTAGAGTGACCTTTCCAGAACACAAATCTGGCCACATTACTGTCCTGCACAGAACCTCTCTGATTCCCCGTTATTAGTGAAAGCCTGCTCCATCCACCCCATCTGCAGGCCCTGTCTGCTCCCTGCTGCCCTTCTGTCTGCATATCTACAACAGTCCTCATCTGCTTCCAGCCTGGCTAACATTTAACATCTTTGGAATGTGTCCTATGAACTTTGTGGAAAGTCTTTCCCAGCCTTCTCTATATACTACTGTCCCACTCCAGCCTAGGGAAGACTAGGCTGGGTGCCAGTAAAGGCTGAGCAAATATTAAAGCAACCCCGGCCCCTGGAGAGCAAAACCTTACCAGTTAGTAGACCACATACAGTGGCCAGGCTGCCACTTGGGAAGCTGAGACAGGAAGGTTGCAAGTTCAAGGGCTGCCTAAACGACATGTTGACATCCTGTTTTCAAAAAGGCAGCATCCTGTTTCCAAATTTAAATAATCAAGTTTTAATAAAACTGGGTCTATTTAGCTGTGAGTGGTGGTGCACACAAGTAATCCCAGTACTAAGGAGGCTCAGGCCAGCCCGAGTTACACAGAGAACCTGTCTGTAAGTAAATAATAAGAAAATAAACAAATGCTATGTCTCTCAACCTGGTAATTCCATTTGAAATAATTTATTATAAGTAAAAAATCTAAAACTAAGAAAAGCTTTAGGACCTGAGATGCTGATTACTGCATCAGTTGTCATAGCAACATGGAAAAAAAA
>NW_021604711.1:2090333-2137855 GCF_004785775.1 Grammomys surdaster | reverse complement strand
AGAGAGAGAGAGAGAGAGAGAGAGAGAGAAAGCAAAATCGTATTTATATGCTGCTTTCTCACTAGAAAATACTCAATACATGTTAACTGGGGAGTAAATAAGGCACATGCCCATCCACAGCATCATCTCCGTAACTAAAAATGCAGTAATGACACAAGAAGGAAATATACAGGCCACCATATTTACAGGAATGACTACAGGTAGTAGAGAAGTGATATTTTCTCTACTCTGTATTTCTTCATGTTTTCAAGTTTTGAGGTTCAAGACCCCAGAGTCAGGGGAGAAGACTGTACCAGCTAGAACTTGGGGAAGGCTGGGGCAAAACAGTGTCTTCTGCTCATGTCATGGCAGCTGCACTCACAGTAGGTGCAGTTGCTTGCATAACACCTGCACAACATTCACCATGGGGGTTCTCGATAAGCCCCCACCCCTGGCTGAAGAGCTACTGAGGAGAATGGCAGTGAGAGGGAGAGTCACTTATTCTAAGGGTGTGGCCCTTCAGTGTTCCAGTGGATGGCCCCATACCCATTATGATATGGGAGCACAAACTGGACTCAGTAGGTTATGAAAAAAATACCATGAAGATGGGAAGGAGGTTGCTAAGGCTGCAGTGGCTCTCAAAGGAGTTAGGGGAGGCATAGGGGTTAATGTGATCAAAATACAGGAATGTATGAAATTCCCGAAGAAAGCATATATATTCAAAACATATATTCTCTATCTCTATATATGAAATTCCCAAAAAATAAAACATATATATTCAAACATATATATTCAAAACATATATATTCTCTCTCTCTCTCATATATATATATATATATGGGCTTTCATAATTTTATCTGAAGCCTGTCTCCTCATTTCACTCTGCCAGCAGTTGGTGCTCTTTCCTTTGTACTGTGAGCATGAAGGACAGCAGAGGGGAGTGCTCTTGACAGTGTAGCTGGAGCAAGCCTCCCAGAGCCAACCAGTGTGTGTGTATGTGTGTATATATATGTGTGTGTGTATGTATGTATGTATGTATGTATGTATATGAGAGGTTCATGGGGCTGGGGAGTAGCTCAGTGTTAGAGTACTTACTTAGCACACATGAAGCTGTAGATTTGATAACCAGTACCAATTGCACTTACACACACACACGAGTAGTGCACATCTTCAGTCCTAGTACTTGTGATTTGAGGCAGACCAGCCTGTCTATATAGGCTGTCAGGGCTACAAGGCTACACAGTAAAACCTTGTCTCAAAAAAAAGAGAGTCCACCCAGGTGGTAGTGGCGCACACCTTTAATTCCAACAGTGGGGAGGCAGAGGCAGGCAGATCTCTGAGTTTGAGCCAGTTTGGTCTACGGAACAAGTTCCAAGACAGCCAAAACCACACAGGGAAACCCTGTTTCAAATAAACAAACAAACAAACAAATAAATAAATGGGAGTCAGGTGGGGGGGGGTCTCAACTCCTCAATTCTCCCATCTTGTCTAAAGCTGCCCCCTACTGTGAAGAGTCAGAACTGCCCTGACCTCTTGTGTCCCTCAGTGCTGACCTCCCATGATGTCCTAGTCACTCCCTGCCCTACATCATTTGTAACAAAAGCCAAGGGGAAAAAAGGAAAGCAGAGACTATCTGTCCCTAGAGCTTTAAAGAATAAGAAAGAGAGCTGCTTCCAGAGGAATCAGGCTGCCCCAACGCAGGTCATTCAACATGACCTCTCATCCCAAAGCAAATGCATTTCCCCGTACCAACCACTCTACTATAATACCATGCAGAACAGTTTTACTTTTATCTTTGGTAAGAGATGGAACGGAAGCCCAGTGTGTCAATATCCACCCTGATAAATACACTGCTGCATTCAGTGCTTCACATCTGGTCACCCTGTGCTCAGATCAGGGGGATCTAGTAAGTAAGGATGAGTGCAAGTACACCCAGCCAGATGAAACAAAGGTTCTTTCCTGCTTGTCTGTGTCATTACGGGGGGAATCTTTCCTGGTGATTAAGAACTCTATGTCTTAAGGCTCTGAACTACTCACTGACATTAGCAGCCCTCGGCTCCCTAACAGCTTTCTAAGGCTGACAGACTGTCCAGCACTGACACACAGCCCATATGTTACAATCTCTTCCTGCAGACTGTAGGAATGAGAAAGCACCAGGACAAATGGCACTAAATAATGCAGTGTTCCCATGCAGGGCTCTAACAAAGGACATCAGAGAGAGCTATATGGTGAGGGGCATGCAGAAAGGTTGCAGAGATCCTGCAATGGCCACCTACATGTCACTCCAGCCCACCTGAATCTGACACTGCTTAATAGATAACTGTACTCCCTTTCTGCCACGCTCAGAAATATCTCTGCTGCTGACTTCACACAAAGGCGGTGAGTGCCACATGGTTGGCTAGGCTTCACTACACTGCAGGTTGGCTCTGGGAGGCTTGCTCCAGCTACACTGTCAAGAGCACTCCCCTCTGCTGTCCTTCATGCTCACAGTACAAAGGAAAGAGCACCAACTGCTGGCAGAGTGAAATGAGGAGACAGGCTTCAGATAAAATTACGAAAGCCCCTCTCTTGAGAAGAGAGCAATAGGGGGTGTGCTGTGGGCAGTGAACAGCTCTCATCCATGGAATACACAAAGCTGGGCTGGAAGCCACCTGGCAGAATGCCCTAAAAAAGGATGATGCTGCCCTTGGCAACCCACAGCGCTTCTACCTCTGAGACACTGGGGTCTTTGATTTCACTGGAGCAGCCCGAAGCTGCATTCCTCATTGGACTGACAACAATCCTGTCCCTGACTAGCATGCTCTATGCAATAAATGACTAACAGAAGAAGCAACAAAGAAGGCTAAGACAGGCATTCAGAATGTGACAGTGTACTCAGAAAAGACCATGAAACTCAAGACACTGCAGACCTCTCCAGACTCCACTGTCATGCCCACACACATAAACACACAGGGATGACTTTCAGCAGTCATAAGTCAACATCAACAGATCCCGACTGGGTTCTTTTTAAAGGATCCTTATTTTTATTTATGTATGTTGAATGTGTCTGAGTGTATAGGTGACACATGTCTCTATACAGCCAAAAGTAAAGGCTAAGACATCTCTCTAGCCTCCTTCACTTAAATTCTTAAAATATCCTACATGTCTCACCTCTTACTTTATGTAGTCTTTACTGGAAGACTAAGGTAGAAACTTTTTACTGTCACTTTTCTCACACAGGGAGATGAGACCCGGAGAAATGATTTGACTACTCCCAGCATACATAGACACACACCCACACGCACACACACACACACACATATACACGTACACAGACATATGCACATACACACACTCACATACATACTTACACACACACACACACACACATAATATACATGCACACACACTCATATACATACTTACACACACACACACACATATATATACACATACACACACACACCCATACACACACACAAGCATGTCCCTTATCTGCCTGGCTTCCTGGCCAGAGCCCTTTGCTATGAGCTATAACACAGCTGCTCAGAACAGGATGAAAACAGTCACATTAAAGCCTTGGTATGCAGACAGCCTTCTGGTACTCAGCTTCCATCTGAGCTAGCCCTTCCCCAGGACTTGCAATGAGGCGACCTTCTCTGGTCTGAAAGTCTCCCTCTAGCAGTGCTTACTTTGGTGCTGAGACTAATTCTAGACAAAAAGCTGGCAGTTTTCTTGGATAGTTGGAGAGAATTTTCAAGCTCAAGGCCTCTCCTCCTCACCTCCCCGCACAGTGGTAGCTACACGATGCACCCAGGCTGCCTAACATCCTTCAGTGTTCCACATATCAGGGCACAAGCCAAGTGCCAAATCTACAACTTAAGGTTGGACTTGTGAATAACAGAGAGGGCACAGAGCCTAATGCATGACTTCAGCCTTTTTCTGAGAGAATCATTCACAGTATCCAATCAGTGAACAAATCTATTGAAGGACAGCATTCTCTAATTATTGTTTGAGATTTGTTGTTCTTGTCATTATTATTTTCTTCCTCCTCCTCTTCCTCCTCTTCTTCATCATCATCATCATCTTGTGCTGTGTGAGATGGAACCTGGGGCCTGGCCCACTAGACAAGTACTCTACTTGACAGATGTACTGCTGGCTGAATAACATTCTTTTTTTTTTTTCAAGGCTTGTTTTATTTTAATGACTGATCCATGGGAGGGCACAGCCGGGCCACTATGTACAGACTGAGGGAAGCTTATTTCTTGGTCTCTTCCTCCTTGGACAGAGTCTTGATGATCTCCTCCTTCTTGGCCTCCAGGCGCTCCTCCCTGCGCTTCCGTGCTTCCTTGGTCTTAGACCTGCGAGCCTCAGCCTGGTCAGCCAGTAGCTTCTTGCAGGCCTTGTCTGCCTTCAGTTTGTGGATATGTTCCATGAGAATCCGCTTGTTTTTGAATACATTGCCTTTGACCTTCAGGTACAGGCTGTGATACATATGGCGGTCAATCTTCTTAGATTCCGGGTATCTCCTGAGGAGCCGGCGTAGGATCCTCATTCTTCTCATCCAAGTGACCTTCTCGGGCATCTGAGCGTTGGCCGTACCCTTCCTCTTCCCTATGCCCGTGTGCCTGCCCTTCCGGCAGGCCAAGGTGTTCTTCCGGCAGCGAGCCGGGGAATGGACAGTCACGGGCTTCCGGATGATCAGCCCATCTTTGATCAGCTTCCTGATCTGCTGACGAGAGTTGGCGTTGGCGATTTCATTGGTCTCATTGGGGTCCAACCAGACCTTCTTTCTACCACAGCGGAGGACACTAGAGGCAAGCCTCTTCTGTAGCCTGAGCATACTCATGGCTGCGGACGCAGCAGCGAAAGGAAAAGCCTGAATAACATTCTTAATTACCAGTACTTACTGAGACTTTCTGGTCCTTAGCCCAGGGACAGGTACCATGAGAAACAGGCCCTCAAAATAATTAGGTTCAACTTAGAAACTGTGGTGGTTTGACAGAGAATAGGCTCATATGTTTGAATGTTTCATCCCTAGTTGATGAAATGTCTGGGAAGGATTAGGAGGCGTGGCCATGTTGGAGGAAGTGTGGCACTATGGTAGACTTTGAGGTTTCAAAAATCCACTCCAGGCCCAGTGTCTCTTTCTCTCTGCTTGGGGCCTACAGATCTGGATGTAAAAGCTAAGCTACTTCTTCAGTACCATGCCAGCATGCCACCATGTTTCCTGCCATGATGATAACAGACTAACTCCTGAAACTGTAAGTAAGCCTCTAATTAAATGCTTTCTCTCAGAAGTCGCCTTGGTCACAGTGTCTTTCCTCAGAAGCAGAACAGTAACTAAGACAGAAGCCATTTTACAGTCCCTATCAAATGAGTGTATATAGGCACTGATCACCAATGGCTGGCTGCTGACACTTCAAATGGAAAGACAATCCAACATTAAGAACCTCCTGAGAAAAAATGATTCAACCTCTGAAAAAGTTTTGCCAAACACTAGATCCAAAGCCAGACCTGGTAGCCTTGCACCTGTAATCCCAGTACTCAGAATGCTAAGACAAGGGGATCCAGAGTTCAGGGCCACCCTTGATTCAGGCCAGTCTGGGCTATGGGAGACGCTATTTCAAACAAAATCCCTGAACCTAAATCTGATCAACCTCTTCATTCAACTTCCAACTTGCGCAAACTATGGAGGACAGAGGGGAGTGTGAGCATGCTAAGTAACACCCTGGAGATGACCAGCAAAGGCTGCTTTACTCCACAAACTCATCCTGTGACCTCTACCTCTGTGTACTGCCAACCCCACCAGAGGAGAGATAGAAACAGAGACAGAGAGACATAGAGGGATAGAGAGGCAGAGAGAGAGGGAGAGAGAGAGAGAGAGAGTGAGACAGAGAGAGAGAGAGAGAGAGAGAGAGAGAGAGAGAGAGAGAGAGAGAGAGAGGCAGAGAGGCAGAGAGGCAGAGAGGCAGAGAGGCAGAGAGGCAGAGAGAGAGAATAAAACAAACACTAGACTGTGGCAAACACTACAGGACAGATGTCCTAGTTTCTACAGTAAGTAAATGATAATGAAAGCCATTTAGACAAAGGGCCCATAAATCAAGAGCGAGGAGACATAGCAATAAACTAATGTTGAACCTCAGTACATCTTAGTCAAACAAACAGAATCTTAAAATAGGTGACATTATAAGGCAACTAGAACTCTGTTTTTTTTTTTTTTGTTTTTTTTTTGTTTTTTTTTTGTTTTTTTTTGTTTTTCGAGACAGGGTTTCTCTATGTAGCCCTGGCTGTCCTGGAACTCACTCTGTAGACCAGGCTGGCCTCGAACTCAGAAATCCACCTGCCTCTGCCTCCCAAGTGCTGGGATTAAAGGCGTGCGCCACCACCGCCCGGCTGCAACTAGAACTCTGAACCTAACTGAATATACAGTACTAGAAAACTTCTGTTAAACTTTCAAAATATTTTATTTTTATAGTTAGGTATAGTTGCACACACCTTTA
Source organism: Grammomys surdaster (assembly GCF_004785775.1). Classification (NCBI taxonomy): domain Eukaryota; kingdom Metazoa; phylum Chordata; class Mammalia; order Rodentia; family Muridae; genus Grammomys; species Grammomys surdaster. Next base: position 2,131,394 of record NW_021604711.1, on the reverse strand, counting down.
ATTTTAGCATTGAGAGGCAGACGCAGTGGGATTACTGTAAGTTTCAGGCAAGTCTGGTCTACATAGTTCTAGGACAACCAGTGCTAGACAGAGAGACCCTGTCTCAAAAAAATAAATAAATAAAAGACTTTCTATTTGTGTGTGTGTGTGTGTGCATGTGTATGTGCATGTGTCTGTGTATGCAGTGAATTTGAGACCAGCTGAAGGTAAAAAGGAAAATAATGCATAAAAAAAATGAAGACTTTCCTGTGTGAAAGAAGGCTCAGTAGTTAAGAGCACATAGTACTCTCACAGATGGCTGGGGTTCATTCTTAGCATCTACCTGGTGGCTCATGCTACAGTTCCAGAGGATCCAACACCCACTTCAGATCCCCAAGGACACCAAGGATGCATGTGGTGCATACATATACATTCAGGAAAAACACTCACATACATAAGATAAACAAAAACAAATTTTAAACCAAGGAACTTCATTTGAGGCAGTTATTACTTAGATGAGGTTAGTTTATATGTGTTCTACAAAGTAACTGACACACAATAAAAGCTTTCAACAAATAGCTTTATGACCCCACTCCAGTAAATATTAGACCCATTTTATAAATGGGGAACAAAATCCAGTAAAAAGAGGTAACTTCTCCAAAAATCCAAACTCCTAGTAAGAGACAGAGCTTGGATTTCAGACCAGTCCCAGGGAAGGGAGAACTCTATGATTACTGAACAGGGAAGAGAAATTCATGAAGAGAAATGAGCTATGACTCAGAACAAGGAGCAGGAATAAGGTAAGGCCAAAAGATCTCCAGGAGAAAGGCACTCAAGACACTGAGAAATGCCATTCTTGTGAAGTTCAAGGGAGCTTCTCCTAATTACAGACTGGTCTCCACGGTTGTCATTGGAGTAACCTCACTAATTCAAATAAATAGCCAGAGGGTTTCAAAGGGAACAATTTTAACAGTATTCCATAATGATTTTGGATTACAGCCCAAGGAATTAGCTAGTTAAGTGTGGGGTCATCTCAAATTGTTTGCTTGGCTGGATCCCAAGAAAGCCAGGCTGTCATCTTGCAGTGAGGTACTGGTTTTGTTCTTCTACCCAAAAGGGAGGCTCTGCCATGAAACTTGTAAGTTACACTTGTGAGAGCTGCACTGTTGGGATTCGCAGTCTTTGTCTTAAGTCTGTTCTCCTGCCTAATTTGGGGAAAGCTGTACCATTGACGGTGGCTGTTCAGCATGGCATCAAAGGCACAGAGGAAGCCATCTCTGCAATTAACAGTCAGATAAAAGCCATTTCAGAAGCAAGCCTACTGTGTCTGGGTACCTTGGGGAGACTCTCTCAGCCCCATTCCAACTTGGCTATTCTGTTCTTCACACGATGGTCAGGATGCCACTGAAGAGCAAGTTCAAGAAGCTCCTGTGAGGCACAGGAAGAGAACGGGCTGCAACTGTCCTAGCTGCTTAGCAGCATCCCTGTTTATGTAACTAGGAACCTCACAGTTCTGTGAGAATGAGCACACAGGAAAAGGCAGCAGAACGCTCCACAGTGAGCCAGACCTTCCAGGACAGGGTGTCTAAGGCAGCAGGTTATAGTCACAGCTAGTTCTTGCACCTCCCTACGGGTCCCTAAGCTGCCCACTACAAGAGACATCACAGTAGAAAGAGAAATCTGGCACAGCAGGTGGGGGCCTGGGCTTCTGTGGAATCATCTTCACGTCTTCCATCCCTAGCAGATTTTTAATGTGAATGGAAAATCACTGGCAATCCCTCACAACCTAGACTGAATAGAAAGCAGAATTCCATTAGTTCTGCCTTCCTTCCTTAAAAACAGCAAAGAAAAACTGATGTTGAGTTTTTGCATTTGGCTTTTCTTCCACATTCTGCTCTCTTTACTTCTCTCCATTTCAGGTGCTAATGAGTCTGACAAGCTCCTAAAATGAAAGACAGAATGAAGGAAGGAGAGGAGGAGGGAGGAGTCAAAAGGAAAATTTGTCCCTGGAATCCCAGGCTTGTAACAAATTAGCACAAACTTAAACAGCAGATCTAGGCAAGGGCAGGACCATCCTGTTTGCCTGACCCAAGATCAGCATGTTCTTTCTCACAAGACCAAGCAACAAGGTTCAATAAATAACAGCAGTAATAAAGGCCTGGGACCTTCAGGTCAGTCAGACCTAGGCTCAAATGCCTGGCTTTGCAATTTATTAGCCCCAAGACCTCAGGCGTGTTCATTCACCTTGGCTTTATGCTTCAGTCATTTCACATATAAATTATGGGTAGCAACAGCTGTGTAGGGCTGCTAAGAGACTCAGAAATGACATACAGGCATTCAGAGCTTATCATGTGCCAATATATACACTGTTCATTGAAATCTTACCATAACACTGTCATGGAGCAGTTATGTGCCCAGGTTTACAGATTAAGATACCATGTTCCAAAAGACTGAGAATTGGTAGTATTGCTAAATGTCAGGGTTGAAAACAAGACTTGCCCTCATCTGTTCTGAAGATTTCGTTTGGTTTGGAGACTGGAATGAGCCTGGAGTCTTACATATGTTAAGCACACTCTCTACCACTGAGGCACATCCACTGCTCCATGGTTGTGCTTTTTTTGTGCCACAACAGAGCCTGCTGCAAACTGAGGCAACAAGATGGCCATCAGAATCCCAAAGTCGGGGCCAGCTCTACTCAGCCTAGGATGGGATGTGCCCTGTTGATGTAGCAAGATACCTGACCTCAACAACTTAGGAAAAGAAAGGTTTCTTTTGACTCACAATTTAAATGTATTCCATCATCTGGTCAGGTGGGAAGTACAACTCCCCTGTGGCAGCACAAGTGTGAGGTGACAGTTGGTCACTTACTGTCCAAGTCCTTCCTTCTTCCTCAGTCTGAGAACCCAGCCCACAGGATGGTGCTGCCAACATTCATGGAGTGTCCTCCCCCTTAATTAAACCTCAAAAGGTTTAATGCTCTCAAAGCCCAGAGTTATCTCCTGGAAACTCCAAATCTAGTCAGTTGACAGTTAAAATAACCATCACAGGTGAGAACCTGGGGCTCTGAGAGAAAGACCTCAGATGAAAAGCCCATACTTTTAAACATAGGTGAGCATTTGTGGGTAAAATTACATGCTGCCTGAAATTTGCCTCAAAATGATGTAGGTGGGAGGAAGGACGAGGGGAGCACGCTTGGCTACGTGAGAGCAGCTGGACAGACGCTCGGTCACACCACACCCTGTCTTCCCTGCTCATGCTGATGCCTGAAACGTTCCATAACAAGAACACAAAAAGCAGAAACAAAAAAATCATCTTAATGATAAGAAAAGCAAAAATTTTTTTATTGTTAGGAGCCTCAAAGTGGGTGAGTTCTGACCCGAACCCAAGTCCCCTCTGAGCTACTTCAAGAGTCACTTTAAGGTGTTCTTCCTTCTTTCTTGCCTTCCTGAATGGTCAATCCAGTGTGGCTAAGCTGAGCCAGGGGGCTGAGAACAGCAAGAGGTCTCCACTGAGAGCTGAGCAGAGGGGGCGCAGCTTGATGAGAAGGTGCAGAGGAGGCTGAGCCTTGCTGCCCAGAGAGCTGGGAGGCCTCCGGAGGATATGGGGATCTAGGCAGACTATAAGGCTGAGAGACTATAAGGCTGAGAAGAAATGGGGAAGGCATGAATGTGAATGTGCAGACAAGCAGGCTGAGCTGCCTCCAGGCCTCCCACTATCCACTGCCAAAAAAGAGAGGTGATGTCAGTCTTGCTCGTCTCTCTCCTTTTAGACTACCTTCTATATCATCCCTGAATGGTCACTCTCCAATAGAAGTTCTGGGCTGGGGAAGTGGACATCACTTGCTTGAAGTCCTAAGGACATTAAAAAAAGAAAGGAGAGGAGGGATTGGGGGAGGGTGGCTACAAGGAGGCGGACTGCAATCAGGGTGTAAAGTGAATAAATAAATCAATTAGTGGAGGGGATAAAAGAGAGAAAGAAAGAAAATGGAAGAAGAAATGGTTAAAAAACAAAAAAATCTTCCCAGGGAGGCCAAATAGCTCAACAGTTAAGAGCACTGGCTACTACTGAAAGAACCTGGGTTCGGTTTCCAGCATCTACATGGTTCCAGAGGATCTGATGCCCTCTATTGGCCTCTGTGGACATGAAGCCCACATGTGGTGCACAGACATACATGCAAGCAAAACATAATACACATATATAAAAAAAATTTAAAAACTGGGCATGGTAGCTTACTTCTTAAGGAGACTAGCTCAGATCACCCCTTTGTGTAGGCATCCTCCCTCTGTGGAGCTCAGTGCATGCCTGTTCTCAGAGCACTCCACACTGTACTTGTGGGTCTGTCTCCAGAAGAAAAAGCTGGTGCTTGGGAGTGGAGAGGCAGCAGACAAGGTGACTAACACCAGGTGGCTTTATCACTATTGAAGACATTAATAATGAGACCCCCTGGGCAGGCAAAACCGGTCTGTGCCCATCATCATGGTGTCTAGAAGCAGCTGCTTGGAAAGCTGCCAAGTAACTGGACAGGTGAGTCTGTAGAGCTGAGCAGAGGGCTCCTTCTTGACCTTGCCCAAGGCAGCCTTGCTATGGTGTCCTTCAGGTGTCCATAAAGTCTACTGTTACACGAGTCTGATTTAGTGCTGGAAAGTGTTCTAACAAGTGGGGAGTGACACCCACGGCTTGCTGCTCTCCGCATCTATATGGCTGCAAACTTAAAGAATATTTATGATCCCTGGGATCTGAAATTTGGTGTCTGAGAAGCAAAGAAAGGTCAGAAGATAAATGAACATGGACCATCTGCTCTTGGGTGGGAAGCAAGTCCCCTGTTATTCAGAGATATTCTCCCCAGTGCACAAAGCACCTGCTCTCTCTGAAATCTCCATGCCAACACAGCCATTTTTATTTAAATTGAAAAAGACCTACATCTACAAGGAGGATAAGAAGCTAAATACAAAGATGCCGACTCACAGGGAACTTAGGAAGACTCAGGGAATCAGAAAGCTGACCAACAGTCCTCTTAGGGAAAGGTCAACTTGTACTTTCCACATTAAATTCCTAGCAACATGGCTTAATGGAGGAGAACAAACACTCCTGGAGCCGTCTGCATGGCTGTGGATGAGGAAAACTCATGGGCTAGCATCAGAGGAGCAACACCTCCTTATGCTTCATAGGCCTGCTGCTCATCCAATTCCCAACACTGTGCTCTGACATTCCAGCAGATGCTGCCTGCCACCACCACACCAATCCTTCATCCTTGGGGACCAATGAGAATGCAAGATTTCCCATTAATCAGGGCCATGGACACCGAAATAGCTCATCTGACCTTTGCAAATACCAAAGGGTGGACTGAAAGCACAAACTGGCAAAGGTAACATGAAAGTCTTCAGCTTTCCTTTCTGAGATGACTTTATGTGGTCATTAGCCAGGAAACAGATTGCTATAAGGCTCTGCGAGGTTACACATTAGCCAGGAAACAGATTGCATAAGGCTCTGCGAGGTTAAAAATGAGGTAGAAACAGGCACATTGGAAGTGAGGTAAGCACGAACAACCTTAATGAATTATTTAGTGCACATTAAAAATATATAGGGCTCAGAAATCTCCTGGCATTGGACTGAAAACAAGTCACACACGGAACCAGCAATTCCCTAAATGAACACTCACATGGATTTCAAGGCATCTGTGGATTCTGTCAGTAACAAAGAGCTGCATCACTGCAGAGCGCAGGTCAACCACTGACAAGGAGACACTCTCTTAGGAGGAACATGGGTTGTGGAGCCAACCTGATTATGAGCAACATATGCATACTTGTTTCCTATTGATGGCCTGCGCATTTTAGTCATTTCCTCTAGTCAAGCAATTTTAAGAGCCAAAGAGACCTCTTAGTATTTTAAGGATTATTTTTTTGCATTCAAAACTGAATTCTAAGTAATCTTAGTGAAATGTAGAGCTCTGGTTTTCTCCCACTACAATAATTACTGAAAATTTGGGGAATACAAAAAGATCTTGAGCTTGAGAATATCCTGGGCTACAAGGAGTACTAGGCCAGCCTGGGCTATGTATCAAGACACTACCTCAACATTCTAAAAATGAAAACAAGTTAGGAAAGGAAGCCTGAGAACAAAGTTCAAAAACAGTGACACAGGCTCACTGTCCCACAGCCAATCTTATAACTGCTTGATTGAGATAGAATTCATATACTGTAAAGTTCACCCTCGTGAAGGGCACAAGTCCAAGAGATTTAGTGTATTTATATACTTGCACAAGTAGCTCTCCTGTGAACTCCAGGATATTTCTGTTTTGTTCCACAGTGCTAGGGAATTTCAAGCACACTCTACCAGAACTGTAAAAGCAATAGCAACTGAGAGGGACCCCAATCACAAACTCCAGGATGTTTTTATCACCCCAGGAGGAGGCCTGGACCCCAGCAGTGGTCACTTTGCAGTTCTCATTCTTCTCAGGCCCATAAGGCTTAACCCGCTATTTCTCTATATAGAGTTGTTTATTCTGAACTTTTATATAACTGCAGTCAGACAACATGTGGCCTTTTGTGTCTCGCTTCTTTTATTGAATATATGTTACTTGTGTAATTTTGTTTTGTTTTGTTTTTTTGAGACAGGGTCCCACTATGTAGTTCTGACTGGAACTTGTCTAACTGCCTCTGCCTCTTGAGTGCTGGGGTTAAAAGTGTGTACTACCATGCATGGCTCATCTGTGCAATTTTTAATCAGTTCTTTTGACTGGTTTCCCTCCTATCTTGAGCCTTACAAATTTAAAATATCTTGGGGCTAAAAATGTAGTTCAGTGGTAAAGTGTGTGCTTAGCATGTACAAGGCCCTGGGTTCAACCCTTAGTACCATAGTGAAAAACAAAAAAGAAGTATAATCCTTTGCAAAAATCAAGTCAAGCCTGGCCTTTGCAGCTGATGAATTATTGACCCTAAGCTGGAATTGTAGGCAGCAGCAGGCTGGTTTTGCTCTCTAAATGTCACCTTCCATGCTGGTCTAATTTTAACAGAAGTGCTTAGAAATTAGGAATGTACTTAGTAATGAATACTACTTCACCTCCATATAATCCAAACATTAAATCAGTCTTCAACAAGAAACAGAAAGAACTCAACACAGATTCAGGTATGAAGGATTGCCTCCCTCTATAGAGATCGCTATCTAGCTGTGAGGTGAAGAGTTAATCGTATCCCTACCCATTTGTGAGCATAACTCCTAGAACCTCACAATATGGTTATTCTTGGAGATAAGCAGTTAAGTTTAAAAGAGCTGTTAGAAGCTGGGCAATGGTGGATCACACCCTTAATTCCAGCACTCAGGAGACAGAGATAGGTGGATCTCTATGAGCTCAAGGCCAGCCTGGTCTACAGAGCAAGTTCCAGGACAGCCAAGGATACACCAAGAAACTCTGTCTCCAAAACACAAAAACAGAATAAAAGAGCTGTTAGAACAGAGTCCTCTTCAAACCTCAGAGGCCTAGAGGACAGGCTGTGTGAAGACAGAGCAAGAAGGGTGGCCTTCTGCAAGAGCCAGGGCATGAGGACCTTACACTCTGGGCCTCCAGAACTGTGAGAGAGTATGTGCTGCCAAAGCTGGCCAGTGTGTGGTACTGTTATGGCACTGTTAGCAGACATCTCATTTCACACTACTTTAAAAGATGTGTGTGGACAACAGATCTCCTGTAGCTGACTTATATATGGTTTAGAGTAACCTGAAAGGAACTAGGAGCTGAATTCCAGACCTCTGCAAGAACAGCAAGTGCTCTTAACCATTAACCTATTTCTCCAGACTCTCAACACTATTCTTAAAAATAGACTTTTATTTTCTTTTGTGAGACAGGATATCACGGAGCTCAAGATAGTTTCAAACTTGTGAAGTAGCAGAGGATGGCTTTAAACGTTGGTCCTTCTGTCTCTACCCTGAGTGCCAGAAGTACAGGCTTGTACACACAACAGGTTTTCTGCAGTGATGGGGACGGAACCAATGGGTTTGTGCAAGGGAAAATCTCTACCAACTGAGCTGCATCCCCAGTCCCAAAGTTGGACGTTCACCCCCATTTTACAGTTGGGGAATCTTAGGCTCAAACAGATTATTAGATCTAGGACTCAAAGATCATTTTTCTGAACTGGGATCGAGCTTAATGACAAAGTTCAGCCCAGGATTTGCAAGGCTATATACTGAAGTAAAAAATGTCTAATTTAAAAGCTTTTCTTCTTTCTAGAAAGTATAACTTATTATAATTTACCTTTCTTTTTAATTTTTTTAAAAAATTATTCTATATGTATCTGTATTCTGCCTGCATGTGTATCTGTGCACTACATGAACGCCTGGTGCCCACACAGACCAAAAGAGGGTGTCAGTTGCCTTATGAGTCACCATGTAGATGCCTGAAATTGAAGCAAGGTCCTCTGGAAGGGTAGCCAGTGCTCTTAACTGCTGGGTTGTCTCTTTAACCCTGTAATTTATCTTTTACTATTTTTGTAGCATGTAGGTCATACTGTTAGGAGAAGTGAAGACAACAACAAAAAAACCCTTTAAGCTGGGCATAGCACTGTGTGTCTATAATCCCAAGTCTTGGGAGACAGAGGCAGGAAGATTAGGAGTTCAAGGGCTGGTCTATACTGTGAGTTTGAGGGCTGCCTGAGCTATTTGAGACTCTGCCTCAAAAAAAATAATAAAATAAAACTGGGATTGAGGAGATGGTTCCATTGGTAAAATGCCTGCCGGGCAAGCATGAGGATCTCAGACCCCCAGTATCCATATAAGAAGCCAGACATATTACTGCATCTGTATAAGTCTAGCACTGAAGATGAAGACTCAGAAGGATCCCTGGGCTTGCTGGTCAGCCAGTCTAGCTACAGGTTCAGTAAGACCCTGTTTCAAAAAATAAGGTATAAAGCAACCAAAGAAGACACCTGTCTTGGTTAGTTTTGGTTCATTTGTTTGGTTTTGTTTATTTAAGTATTTTTGTCAACTGGATACAAGCTAGAGTCATTTGAAAAGAAAAAACCTTCATTGAGAAAATGCCCTACCAGACTGGCCTAAGGGCAAGCTTGTGGGACAGACATTTTCTTAATGATTAATGTAGGAGCCCAGTGCACTGTGAGCAGCACAAGCCCTGGGCAGGCGGTCCTGGATCTGTAAGAAATCAGGCTGAGCAAGCCTGGGGAGCAAGTCAGTAAGCAGTGCTCCTCCATGCCCTCTGCTTCAGCTCCTCCAGCATTCCTGCCCTGAGTTCCTGCTGACTTCCCTGGATGATGGACTACAAACTGAAATAAGCTCTTTCCTCCCCAAGCTGCTTTCAGTCATGGTGTTTTATCACAGCAACAGAAACCCTAAGACAGCATTGCATGTTGACCTTTGGCCTTCATATGAAATGTGAGCCCATATACTGTAGGCCTACACAATCACACATCTCAAGTTTGTTTTTTTTTTAAATTAATAGTATATTCTAGAATATACCTGGTACAGTCTAAATTTAGAATTAATTCATTTCAAAAACACTTTTGACATAAGAAAAAAAAAAACATGCAATGAGTTGGGTATTTTATACATATTATCCAATCTGAGTTTTAAATAATCCAGAGATATTATTAGTCATAATTGAGAAACATGAAACTCAAAGACATTAAGTAAATACACCATGACACTATATTCATTTTTCATTATCAACCCTAGTCTGAGCACTTCATTTTCAAAAACAAGTGAACTAAATTCCATTTGTCAGTCTTTCACTGAGACCTGGACTTTTTGGTGCTCTCTATACCTGGGTGAATGTGCCTTGGTTCCTACCTGGAATGAGTATAGAGCTCAGCTGATGCTCTCCAGTGCACTATGAGCATACATGGAGCTTCTAATGCAAACCAGAGAAAGTGCCCCCATCTCAGAGTAGAAGTAATGCAGGACACAGCCTGCTACACTGTCCTCTGCTCTGTCTTCAGTTCAAACCTCTGCTTGCTACTAGAGACAATACTCAGAGAAAAGGCAGGGAGTATGTACTTTTCCTTATTCATTGCCTGCTCTCCTGCATGCTCAAGCTCCCTTTACCCCTGTGGGCCAAGCAACCCATGCTTTGTGGTCATACTGATTCTATAGAAAGAAGGTATAGGACAGGACCACACCTATTCACAGTGGATGGTCAGTGGGGGTTGGGGGGGGAGTAAAAGGAAAACAGAGCAGGAACCAGAAAGCCAGGGAGGCCATGGGAGGAACAGACCATGTGAATGGGGAGCAGGGGCCTAGTAGCTAAAGCAAGTCAAAAAACCAAGGAACGCCAGCGGCCCTGAAGGACACTCTGCTTCATGTTCTCACAGAGCACCACTGTTTATACACACATGTCCCCTTCTGGCCCAGACAGCTGCTTCTAGAAGTTCAGAGTCTCCTGAAACACCCCACCCTCTCCTACCTTAATCTGATAGGCTGCGAAAAATAAAGTGCACAGGGAGTAATTGTGGCAGGGAAAGGCAGGGGGATGGGAAGGAGGGGTCACGGGATAACAACACTGGACCAGTGGCTCTGTTATAAGATGGCATTCTCCGTAAGTGCAGCAGTGAACCTTGCTTCCTCGGAAGAGCAGATCTCCTCACATGAACATCAGACAGAAAGAGAGCCATCCTGGCAGGAAGGAAGCAAAGGCCCAAAGCCTGGCGATATCCCCCTAAATGATGCCCACTCTAAGGTTATCGGAAGCTAGAAGAGGGTTCCCTCACAGTGGCAGCAGATCAGGTAAGGCTGGATGGGCCAGGGAGCAGTGATGAAGAACTCTGGACCTGTCTTTTTGCTTCTGCTCCAACTTAGTGCTGGGACACCAAGAAAACCACTTTTCTATCATTCAGCAAGCTTTCTCCTAGTTGGGAATAAGCCTCAGTTGGGGCCTCAGGAAGCAATGGGACCCAGCAAACATCACCCTTGTATGGTTTTACTTGTACGGTTTACTTTTATTTATTATTATTTTGTATGAATAGTAATGAACAAAGCCTAGGGCCTGGAACCAGACAAGTGAACACTAACACTTATCAGTACCTTCCTCTCCCCTTTTACATTTTCATAAATTAATTTATTTATTACTATTAGTATGTAAGTATGCATGCACAGGCATAGGCATGCATGGGCATGTGCTTGTGTTTGTTAGCACGCATGTGCCATAGCATGCATGTGAAGGTCAGAAAACAACCCTAGAGAATCAGTTCTCCTACCATGGCATCCAGAGACTGAACTCAGGTCGTCCAGTTGTGTGACAGGAGCTCTGAGCCTGCCTTTTTGCCTTTTCATTATATTAATGCTACTTTGCATTATTGCCAAGTGAAGATGGAAAAAAAATCTTTTGTAAATAAATTTTCCCAAACTAAAAAAAAAAAAAAAAAAAAAAAGAGTCCAGGCATAATGGTGCATGCTTTTAATCTCAGCACTTGGGAAGCAAAAGCAGATCTCTACGAGTTCAGGGCCAGCCTGGTCTACAGAGTGAGTTCCAGGACAATCAGGGCTATACAGAGAAACTCTGTCTTGGAAAAAAAAAAAAACAACTCATAATAGGAACTGAATATTAACCCGTGAAGCCTTGGGAGACACGTAACAACTGTATGCAAACCATAGCAGATGGAGTCTCTAGATCCTGGAGCCCTACTGAGCAAGGTACTGTCTTCAGCACAAGCCAGATGTAGATTCATGTCTGCTCCCTGACTGTCACCTGCTTTCTGGGAGGCCTATACACATAGCTCAAACCCATGTGTAAACCTGCCTTGGGGCACTGCAAGTAAATGACCCGCACCCCTCAACAGAAGGCAGTCACCTCACATACCCAGCTTTTATTTTCAACTGTCGCGAGGCCAAATCTGAAGTTTCCGACTCTGAGGTATTATTCCTCAGGGTTAGAGAAACAACATCCTGTCTCCTTGTCCTGACCCTAATTAAAGGATGCATGAGGCATTTGATTTCTCTTTATGCTAATGCTTACAATGGAGAGGAGCAACATTTACTTGGAACGACCCTGTGGTTCTGAAAAGCAGGATAGATGTGTCACAGTAAAGTGAAGGTAACTGGAGTCAGTATCTAAAAGGTTGTAACCATGGGGCAGCAACAGAAATTCAGTTTCCTCCTGACTAGCAGGACAGCACCAATCGCTACCCACTTGACACACTTCATATGAAAACCCGTGGGAAACGGCAAGTGAAGGGTCCTCTCTTATTTATGTGTGTGAATGGTTTGCCTGCGTATATCTTTGTGCACTATGGGGACGGCTCGTACTTGAAGAGGTTAGAAAAGGGTGACGGATTTCTTGGAACTGGAGTTAGAGGTAGTTGGGAGCTGACATGTGAGTTCTGGGAATTGAACCTGGGTCCTCTGTAAGAATGGCCAGTGACAGTCTTTACTCCTGTGCCATCTCTCCAGCCCCAATTAAAATGTTCTTAGGAGAAAGTTTTTTTTTGTTGTTGTTGTTTTTTGTTTGTTTGTTTTTTCGAGACAGGGTTTATCTGTGTAGTCCTGGCTGTCCTGGAACTCACTCTGTAGACCAGGCTGGCCTTGAACTCAGAAATCCGCCTGTCTCTGCCTCCCAAGTGCTGGGATTAAAGGCGCGCGCCACCACCACCCAGCTGAGAAAGTTTTCAAGAAAAATAAAGACTTGCTCAGAGGGAAGGCCAGGACTACAGTAGGACAGAGTCTCAACAGCCTCCCTTGATGCATGTCCCACCTCTACATTTCCAGGAAGAACCTGGAACTCTGGGAGAGATGTCCAGGCTTTAACAGAAGTGTCCGAAATAGTCTTCCATTAGATAGTATGACCCCAGAACCACTACATGCCACAGTGGTCCTCAGACCAGTGGACAAGTACATGGTACCCACACTGAAGAGCATATGAAGTGAATAGGCATTCTGGGGTTCAGTGACTCACAGGCTAATTCACAATAGCTAATTCACAATGTAGCCATGTCTGTATGAAATGCTCCCAGAGTCTCACACAGAATCTAAATAAATGTTAAAAGGGACAAAGGCATTTTACTTCAGGACCCAAAGCCACTGGCCAGTAGAAGAAGAACATCTGTGTGCCCGAATATCTAGTCTGTGGATTGACATGCGCATGACAGATGGAAACATGCTGCTACAACAAGCACAGGCTACATAGGCCCCCATTTATATAAAAGAAACCTCAGGGGAAACAACCAGTTGATAAGAAGTTGCCAGGCATTACCTCCTGGAGTACAGTGAAGGTGGTAATGGACTTACTCATAAAGAACAGAGGCTCCTATATTGCCTAATAGTTTAAAAACAAGAATGGGTCTATGTCATATGGTATTTGTATGTTACACAAATTGAATGAAGGACAAAGTGCTCTGGGGTGTCTGTCTGGCATAAAAGGCCAGAGACAGAGCCTCTGCATAGAAAACTACCATGGGAAGACCTCTTCAAGCCATCTAAGACATATCACATCCTTCCTCTTGCCAACCCAACAGGATGGTTGATATGCATGCCTTCCCCCAAAGCAGCCTTACAGCCCCATGACAGAGCTGATGGCTATACCCAACAGACCAAATCCCTCCCCACTGCAGCCTCTGTCCTTTCCCTCGAAAGAGCTCTGAGCCAGGGATCGTATCACAGCCAGTACCCCAAGCCTATCAAGACTTAAAGCAGAAGACTCCTAGAAACATTCTCTCACAAAAGAACCTCAATCAGTGATTTCAGTAAAAAACTGAAGGGCATCTTTTTCTGCCTCCAAACGCTTATCCCTCTCTGGTCAACAACCCCTGCTTATCCTTCAAAACTAGGTCCGGGCACCTCAGGAATGCTCTTCTCTCCACACCACACAGTAAATTAACCATCTCTCCCGAACCTCCCATTGGTTTTGTCTCTCTTCCATCACACAGGCTCATCCTGGATACTTGAAATAATGTGTGTCTGCATATCTCTCAGCAGAAACTCCTAAACTCAACAAGGTACTCAGGGCCCTGGGGAAGAGGCTCATCCCTCATCCTGTTTCCCAGGATAATACCTGCCAGACTGGGTATCCACGGCAGGGAGCTGCCCCGCTAGGAGGCATGAAATCACTGAAAGACAGAACAATGCTAACACTCTAACTAAGTGTTATAATTCTGTCACATAACCATGAGTAATCTCACAGACTAGGTTCTACCTTGACTCTAAACCTATAGCACCAGCTGACTAGAATCAACTTCAAGAAAAGACTTTTTTGTCACAATCACCATACTGTGCCATCCCAGGAAATATGGAATGCTGCAAAACAAAATATTTTACCCATGGCTCTTAGGCTCTGCCCTTTTCTAGAAACACATCTTAATTTTGGTTCTATGTAGGTACTTCATAAAATACCCCTAAAGATATGTAAACAGCCTTCACACTCATTAACATGGCTGTTATTAACAAAACCAGAAAAACAGTATCAGGGAAGGTACGGAGAAATATGATCCCTGGTGCACTTTTGGTACAAATGGAAAATGGAATGGCTGCTTTGAAAAACAGTATAGGTACCCCAAGAAATCAAAAGTTGGCTGGCAACCTGGGCATGGTGGTGCATTCCTTTAATCCCAGCACTTTGGAAGCAGAGGCAGCCTGGTCTAAAGAGCTTGTTCCAGGCCAGCCAGGGTTATGTAGAAAGACCCTGTCTCGAAAACAAACCAAACCAAACAAAAGGCAAAAAAGTTGGCTGGTTAGGGCTTTCTGTATAAGATAGCTTGTATGTTTAATATCTGAAAAGTTAATTCTACTTTTAAATGCATGGATCTTAAATGTAGGTGCCCGGTGGAACCTGCAAGGGAGCACAGTTAAGATGGAAGGGAGAAGAGTCTGAAGAACACCTCAGAGGGAAATACTTCAATGGTTACTGGAAATGTGAAATTCTCAGTTCTTCACTACTTATACTGGAAACATCACACAAAGCCTGTGCTGAGAGGTAGGAAAGAAGCTGTTCTTCACCACAAGACTCAGAAGGCCCGTGTTCTTACATGTTGACTTAGAACCCAAGTGCTTCAATACTAAGACATTCAGTTACTTCTTATAATTACCAATAGCATTAATATTGTTCATTATACTTGGTCTTAACCTCATGCACTTAAAAATAAGTTCTATTGAGCT
This sequence comes from Grammomys surdaster, assembly GCF_004785775.1. Lineage (NCBI taxonomy): Eukaryota > Metazoa > Chordata > Mammalia > Rodentia > Muridae > Grammomys > Grammomys surdaster. Next base: position 2,116,331 of record NW_021604711.1, on the reverse strand, counting down.
CTTTCCTGCTCTTTTCAGAGACTGTTGAAATATGGACATATTTATCATCTCATGATAATATGGTATACCTTCTCCTATTTCCAAAATGTGGTCTGTGTCTAAGATATTGATAATTCCTGGGAGGAAAAAAATAAAATGCTAATTTCTTTGTTAAAAAATTACACGTGCATGTGGTGCTCATTCAGACTAGCAGGCATGCACACACATACACATACATTTTTTTAAAATTAAGAAGAAATTAAAAAATTGGAGAAATAAATTAAAAGTTGGTTTACCATATTACCCAGCAATTCTATTTCTGGCTATGTGCCCAAATACATAAAAAGCAAGAATTCCAACAGACGTGTGCTGGATGGTTTTATGTCAACTTGATACAAACCAAAGTCATGTGAGAGGAGGGAGGTTCAACTAAGAAAATGCCTCCCTAAGATCGGGCTGAAGGTAAGCATGTAGGGAATTTTTAAAATTAGTGACTAATGGGGGAGGACCCAGCCCATTGTGAGTGGTTGCCATTCCTGGACTGGTACTTCTGGGTTCTGTAAGAAAACAGGCCAAGTAAACTAGAGGAAGCAATCCAGTAGGCAGCACCCCTCCATGACCTCTGCATCAGATCTTGCCTCCAGGTTCCTGCCTTGTTTGAGTTCCTGTCCTGACTTCCTTCACTGATGAAATACAATGTGGAAGTGTAACCGACATAAGCCCTTTCCGCCACAGCTTGCTTTGGGTCACGCTGTTTCGTCACAGCAATAGTAGTCCTAACTAGGAAAAGATGCTTATGCATCCCTATTCATAATGGTATTATTCAAAATAGTCAAAAGGCAGAATTAGCCTAAGTGTCCATCAGTAACGATCGAATTACAGGACATATAGTCTGGCCATAAAATGAAATATTATTCAGCATTTAAAAAGAAGAAAAGGTGCGTGTGGTGGCACACGATTTTAATTCCTACATTCAGAGGCAGAGGCAGGAGGATCTCTGTGAGTTTAAGGCCAGTCTGGTATACAAAGAGGTCCAAGCTAGCCAAGGATACATAGTGAGACCCTGCCTCAAAAAAAATCTGACATGTACTCTAACATGGATGAGCCCTGAAGATATAGCAAATGCGTCAAGCTGGCTTTTAAAAGACATATACTAGTTTCATTTATATGGAGCTTTTGAGCAGTCAGGTTCATAGATAGAATATAGAATGGCAGTTGCTTGGCAACATGAGGGAATGGAGAGTTAGAGTTTAATGGACACACAGTCCATTTGGGAAACATTTTAAACCATTCTGGAAATGATGGTTGCAGTGGGTGCACAAGGACATTAAATGTGAATGTACTTATTACCATTGAATTCTATATTTAGCATGGTGTGGTGACAAGTACTGTATTATTTGCATATATACTGTGCCAAAATAAAACCACAAGTCTAGAGAGTTGCTCTGTGCACTGGAGTGTGGCTCAATCAGGAAGACACAGTTGATTTTTTAACCATCTTTCTGAAAGGTTCTGGAGACAAGTCTCCCTTGTCACTTTCTCAGGACCACAGTTCCATAAAGCAACTAACTATTTTTTTTTGGAAGGGAGGCTTTGATTCACTTGTGTCCTGACCCAAGACAAAACCTGTGCTAGGTAGTATGCATATAGATGGGGCGGAACAGTCTACACTGGAGCTCACTGACGTGCCCCATACACAACTCCACAGGAAGCCAGGTGAGGGAGATGACACCAGCAGGCTGTGGTGTGGGCCACACTGGGCTTCGATCCTGCTGGGTTTTTACTCTAAGAAAGTCATATAAGAGAGGTAAAATTACATAGCTCACTTTTAGGACCACGTCCTTAAAACTTCCATAGAAAAGGCTACAAACAAGAAATAGACTTGGTTCCAAACACATAGCTTATGTGCTGCAGCCTACAGCCCACTGAGCACTGAAATGAAAGCAGCTTCCTCCAACACCAGAGGGATAAACATGATTCCTCTCTTCCTCCCACCAGTACACTGTCAGGGTAAATCCTATTCCTCCTCTCTGATGTATTTTTTCACATAGAAGATAGGAAGCCTGTAAGTACACTGACAGCTAGAGAGGCCACTCAACCCTATTCCAGAACCAAAGGCTAATGACCACACTTAAATAGTCAAATATTTATCAAATATGTATAAAATGCCATACCACTACAGATTAGGAATTTTTGTCAGCATAAAGCCTTAAACTAGACCTGGAAGGAGTTATGTATGGATCTAAACCACAAGCAAGTGAGACTACTACACAGGAGCCATAACATGCTATACACAACCAGGGAGAGCACAAGAACAGCAGAGCACTTGCATAAGGCCTGCAAGGAGGCAGGGAGGAGCCCAGCCAGTGCGGGCCTCCTACACCAGCAGCGCTTATAAGCAGTTCAGGAGATGCGGAGTCCCAGGAGGTTTCCAACAGGTTTGTCCCACATATAGGGTATACAATATAGAAAGGGAAGGAGAACAGGGAAGGAGGCCAGCTAAGAGCAACTGGTCAGGCAGATCAGGGCTAGACCAAGTCAGAGAAGGCAAAAAACCAAGATGAAACAAATGTTATGGACTCTGTGAAGACAAACAGAAGAAACAAACCCCAGCAGTGAAGCCTACAGACAAAGATTCTCTGCCTGCTAACTTCCCTTCTTCTCACACTGCTCACCCCTGGAGCCGTCTGTCCTATGTACATATGAAACTGAAAGGAATGTGTCCCATGGACACCTTTTTAGAAACATGCCATTGCAAGTGACATTTTCGGGTGTCAGAGTTAGTCTTCTCTGCTGGCGGATCAAATGTGCCCAGCTGACAAGAGAGACTGCGACACCAACAATTATAGAAACAAACTCAACCTAGAAACTGAAAATCAAACTGTTCTTTCCATCTCGTCCAGCACATTCAGCAGACAATATGGTGGGGCCCTGGCAGAGGGCCCTCACTTCTCAACCATAGCAGCTCAGGGAGACTGGAAGGAAGCCAAATTTCATGACCTTTCAGAGTAGCAAGTGGTGAAAATACCATACAGGTCTAGGATTTCTCAAGGCAAGAAGACAGCACAAAACAACACACGCCATGTAACTCCACTTAGCTGCACCTCCAGACAGGCAACAGTCACCTACAGAGACAGACAAGATCAGTGGCTGCCTCCGCAGGTATGCTGACAGGAAGCCTGCCTGAGGAGGGGCATCAAAACAAAACAAAACAAAACACAACCTGTCTTGTGTGAGGTTGGCTGTCCATGTTTTGGCAGGCTGCAGACTACAAATGCACACATTTGTCAAGAATGTATCAACTAAGATTTGTACATTGTATTTCCTATAGGAAAAGCATAAGACTCCATCTCAAAAAACAAAATAGGAAAACCATATCTCAGTGAAAACATCAGAAAGCAAATATACAATATTTATTATATATGAAGTATATAAATATGCGTACACACACATATAAGTTGGATTCTTAAGACTACTCCTATGAAAGGGTAAAAGTTTCAAGACAAAGTAAAAGCCACCTTTTGTCTTATAAAATTTGTCCTTACATTGCAGGACTGGGAATGAATCTGAAGAACCTGTAATTCACATACATAAACAAGTAGGGCACGACCTACCTGAAGTCACACAGCAAAGCAGTTTCAGAATGCTGACCAATCCCAGGCATCCCAGGTCCTTGCCTGAGACATATTTCTCTGTTTGAAATGAGTGCCAGAAAAAGCCAAGAAAACAGAAGCTAAAGGTGGTTTTAGGGACCAGTTTCATTAAGCCATCAAACCTGGGGCTAAGCCACACTGTTCTTCCTACCAAGCAGTCTGAATCAGGAGATTAACTTACAATAAAAGTATTTACCTCCATGAGTGAGTCAAGTGCCCCTCTACTAAATGGCATCTGGATACTGCCTCATTGAGCCTCTCTACCATAACAAATAGCCAAACAGAATGACTGGCAAGAAACTGTGGGTAAATAGAAAGCCCTGTGGGTGTCATGAAACTGACTCAGTGTGGGACCTTGGGAAAGCTCCTATGGTGACAGGAGAAGCACTTGTGGCCTTTGTTCAGATTCCTGGCACAAACTGGAGTGGTGTCTTTTGTTTTGCATTTTCTCTGTGGGAGGGTGTTTTGTTTTCTAAGACAGGGTTTTTCTGTGCAGTCCCAGTGGTCTGGAATTCACTAGGTAAACCAGGCTGGCCCCTGAACTCATAGAAATCTGACTGTCTCTGCCTTCCAAGTGCTAGAATTAAAGGTATGTGCCACCATGCTCAGCCTGGATGAGGTACTGGCAGTGGGGGACCCTGAGATAGCTTCAGCAGGAGAGCTAATTGCCACAAAGACCAAGGCAAGTTCAAAAGGTTGGAACTTTCAATCCATAACGACCCCACCCCACTGAAGGGTGTGGCTCTGAAGCCAAGCAAGCCCTGGACAATGGCATGTAATCAACCATAGCTACCCTGCTGATGCCTCCATAGACCCTAACAGATGGGCTGTAAGAGCTCAGACTGCAGCATGCAGAGGTGCTGGGAGATGGTGGACGGAAGCCTCATGCACATCTTCCTTTTCTTGTCCTATGCACTGTTCCACTTGGCTGTTCATGGGCTGAATCCTTTACATCAGCCAGAGTAGAGCGTGCTGAATTTTGTAAGCTGCTGTGGCAAATTATCAAGCAGGAGAAAGTGTCATAAGAGTTCCTACCTCGGAGCTGGCTACTCAGAAGCACAGAGGTAGTAACGAAGGCTCACTGATGCATGAAGTGAGACAGTGGGACAGTTGTGTAGGAGTCAACTCCTACCCAGTGGGGTCTGCACCCACTCCAAGCAGTGGTAGAACTGAACAGTATTATAGGACTCCCGTTGGTATCAGTTTTCACATTTTGGTGTCAAAAGTGTTTGTGAGGGTAAAAATAGCATAGGCCTACCCTCTCTGGGCCTGTTTTTTTCTGTACAAATGAGAGAGGCTAAAGGAAGCTAGGGCTATCTTATCTGGAACCCTGTGACTCTTTGAGTTGCTGGTTTAGGAATTTACAAAGTTGGGGCTGAAAGGGTAGTTTGGTGGTTAAGATCACTTGCTCTCAAAGGACACACATGGTGGCTCAGCTACCTGTAACTCCAGATCCAAGGGATTGAAGTCCTCATCTAACCTCGGCAGGCTTCAGGTAGGCTTGTGGTGCATACACACACATGCAGGCAAAATACCATACACATGAAGTAGGAAGAGGAGGAAGAGGAGGAGGAAGAAGAGGAAGAGGAGGAGGAGGAGGAAGAAGAAGAGGAGGAGGAAGAGGAGGAGGAAGAAGAGGAGGAGGAAGAGGAGAAGGAGGAGGAATAGAGGAGGAAGGAGGAGGAATAGAGGAGGAGGAGGAGGAGGAGGAGAAGGAGGAGGAGGAGGAGTGGAAGAGGAATTGTTTCAGAAGTTAACCTAAGAATCTGATTCTCTCTCTAGAAGGCATTAGCAAATTCAGCTTTCAAATTCCCCAGCAACACAATTTCTGAGGCCACATTTCCTTGCTTTGACTAATGATCTGCCAGAACTATAAGATTTATCCCTGGAGTAGCAGCAAAAGTAAAGGGGGTGCTTAACAGTATTTCTTTTAAGGGTCCCTGTTCTCGCCACCAGTTCTCAAAGATTCACAGCCCAATTTTCTGAGATGAAATCTGTCTCTGAAGCTGGATGTGGTGGCCCCTGGAATATGGGGCTGCTTCAGATTGTCCACAGCAGATAACTATGATTGTCCTGTGTGCTCGCTCGCTCTCTCTCTCTCTCTCTCTCTCTCTCTCTCTCTCTCTCTCTGTGTGTGTGTGTGTGTATGTGTGTGTGTGTGTGTGTGTGTGTTTTACCAGGTGCAGATAGTTTACCTCTGGGACTCTTGGGGAGAGTATAAATAGAGAACCCCAGAGGGCCAGGGGCATCGGGTGCTCCCCCTGCTGCCACTTCCTGCTATTGCATTTGTTATTGCTGGATTGCTGGTTGGAGATATTCTGACAACGAAAACGTTGGATATGCCCCAGGGAACTCAACACCCAAATCAGCAGACAGTAGTCTAAAGAGGTCTATGGCCCCTTTCCCCTCTAACCTTCTTTCTCTCTAACCTAGTGTTGAGAGATTAGAAGGGATTAGGGTGGAATAAAGGATAGAAGGATGGCAGATATAAGAGCCCAATAAATTAGCACAAAAAAAAGGTGTGCCTACAGTCAAGTAGGTCAAGTCCCCACTGTGGCACTTACAAACCATGAACCTTGAGGATGGTCCTTCAGTTCTAGGCATCTCAGCCCAATTTTCTGAGATGAAATCTGTCTCTGGAGCTGGATTTGGTGGCTCACATTTATAATCTCAGCACTCAGGAGTTTTAGGCAAAGATTATTGCATTACTTGAAGGCCAGCCTGGGCTACAGTGAGTTCCAGACTAGTTTGGGATAGAGTGAGTTGTTCTTTATTGCACTTAATTTAAAAAATAAAACCCCAAAGAAAATTTTTGACATGCCTCCCAGACTACCAAGACAGCACTTCACCGATGGTAAAAACAGCAGCTGGCAGCAAGGCGTGGTGGCTCGGACGTGGTGGCTCAGGCCTTTAATCCCAGCACTTTGGAGGCAGAGGCAATAACATATGAGTCATGCACTCATGCACATGAGTGATGTGCACTGTAGACTCTGCTGTGTGGGTGGCTGGGTTGAGGGCATCACTTGAGCCCAGGGGTTGAAGGTCACTCTGAGTAACATATCAAGTCCATGTCTCTTTAAGACAAACAATATCTATGTATATGAATGACATTACCTACCTGGAATTTTTGAGAATTAAAGAAAATTAAGTTTGCAAGATATTTGGCCAAGAAGAGCTGGGGACATAGCTCAGTGGTTCAGTGCCTGCAATTTTAACAGTGATGCCTATTCTTCCACCTTTGATGATGGTGCTGGCACTGCTCTCAAAAACAACTCTGTAAAGCTCATTCCCTGGTAAGACAATGAATACAGTTACAGCTAAAGGGTGGTGGACCTTATGGCCTACATGGCTTCCAAAGAGTAAGAAGCCCTGGACCACCCACCCCAGCAAGGACATGAGAGCAAGAGAGAGGCCCCCAGCTGCTGAGGAGTCCCTGTCCCAACTCAGCCCCCGACACTAAGCATCTCCCTCATAGGTTCCATCCCAGATGCCCACAATAACAGGAAGGGCCTAGGAAGTCCTACTCTCTTGAATATCATCAGTAAAATTTGCTGTGTAAACACATACACACACACACACACACACACACACACACACACACACTACCAAAAGGAGCACTGGGGAAGCAAAGACAGGAGGATTCTTGGGGCTCACTAGCCAGCTAGTCTAGCCTAACTTATAGGCCTCAAACCAATGAGAGACCTTGCCAGTTCCTAAGGAGGACACATGAGGTTGTCCTCTGGTCTCTATATACAAACCCGGGTATAAAAATGGTGTTGCATGCATATAAATGGTGTTATATGCATTTTACTAAGATGTTTTAGAGAGAGAAAATGACTGGACACAGATGCCCTCATGGAACAATACATACAGTGCATAGGTAAAACTAGGCGACAGTAGCACATTTTGCTTTCTATTGGCAATAACAACTGTGTGAGTTGGAAGGTAGACTATGCCACAAACAGAAGGAGGCTCTCTGAGGCAGCTTGAAGAATGGCGGTAACAGGCTTGATGTTCAGATGAAGAAAATCAAAGAGAATCTTTTGTCAGGAGAAAGGAACACAACATAGGGACAAAGTCTGAAACTAGCTTGTATAACCCTCTTTCTAAACATAGTAATGCCCAGAGAGATGGCTCAGTAGTGGGTAAAGGCACTCCCACACAGGCCTGATGACATGAGTTCAAGTCTGGATTTCATAAAATGACAGGAGATCACTGACTCCCTAGCAGTGTCCTCTGCCTTCTACCGGGCACTGTGGTACTGAGCACAGCCACACTTGTACACATACATAAGGTAAGTTAAAGAGTTAAACCAGCTGGGGGGCTAGAAAGGAGGCTCAGCAGTTAAGACCACTAGGATTCCAGACGACCTGTGTTCGGTTCCCAGCACCCTCACAGCAGCTCACAACCATCTAAAACTCCAGGTCCAGGGGATCTGACGACCCCTTCTGACTTCCCTGAACATGGACACACACACACACACACACACACAAATAAAAAAATTTCAAAAAGGAAAAACAAGCTGGCTCAGCCCCCAAAACTCAAATGCTATATCCTTCCAGACTTCTGGGTCAATCAAAACATTCTAGCTGATTTATCTGCCAGGCCAAGAGCAACATCACTACTGTGATTCTCCTCAAAGCACAGTGTTTATCACCCTTCCTCTAAGAATCTCAAATCTAAGTCAGAAAGTACATAACTAAGAAGTTATACAGGAATATGCTGAGAGGGTAGAGGATATTGCTTTCCATGAAATAAAACATAGACAAAAACAAGAAAAATCTCAAGGAACTTGTAAGGAAGTGTATGATGAGTATTTTATTCTCCTTTGAATCTTTCTGTTTTTTTTTCTGTTTTCTTTGTAGTTGTCACTGATTTTTTTTATATGAGAATGTGAACTATTCCAAATAGTGCCCTGGGTTGTGGCACTCCTAGAAGCCCTATGCTTGCAGATGTTAAGCATCGGAGGAGAAAAAAACAGCTGAGCCCTCCTGTGTCCTTCTAGTCTGGTGTTTTATAATCTGTCCAGGCAATGGCCTGCCCCTTTCATCTCCAATGGAGGTTCTTAGGAAGTGTCCCTATCCCTGACCTTGGAGCAAGTGTCACTATCTGTAACTAATTTCTGAGTAGGACCTGCCTTTTTCATTCTGCACGGGTGGAGCTTTGATGCTAAGAGAAAATGATCTTTCTGTAACTGCTATGGGCAGCCCAGTGCAACGCTAGGAGCAGGGTGCTCCCTCTCTACTAGTCATGAGACCCCAAAAAGGTTAGCACATCTTTGTGCTGCCTTGATGGTTCCCATCTGCAAATCAGAGATGATAACAGTATCTCCTTACACCAGTGCTGTGAAAACTAAATGATTCTAAGATTTAAGATTAAGAGCATCTTTTCTTTTTAATACTTTCTTATTAATACTGCCTCCTCTCCTTTATTATCTTATTTCATTAACTTGTCCAATCTTACCGAGTCACTTTCTGTCTTATATGATCTAGGGACCCTCCAAGTTCTTTGACTGAACAACCTGGTAAATGCTTAGCACAGGTGTGTGGGACTGCTTAAGGGTATTCTGGGTCATGGCTGGGCAGTTGCCTAGAACCCCGAGAATCTTCGTGAGAACCAGCAGGAGTTTGGTGCGTCCCCAGAACCCAGGATCCTGAAAATCAGTCTAGTCTCCATAGAATTACATTGTTCAGTCATGTAGGCCAGACAGCCCCTCCCAAAGTGCACAGGTAGAGGGTGTTACTAGAGGCCTCAGGCCCTAGGGATTTACATACTAATGAAGGCCAGAGGGCACAGCAAATTAAGCATACCTCCCCAGATCCTCCTCCGATCCTCCCCCTTTCTCCCTCCCTATATAACTCGGGACTGCCCTGAGTTTTTAGGGGGGTACACCCAGATCCATCCACCACCTACCATGACAATAAACCCTTTTGGAAACAAGGACTTCCTCGTGTCATTGGGGCCTGCCCCCGCCAAAGCCCCCAGCCTCTGGAACCTTAGACTTCCTCCTGCATGTGGGACTCCACAGCTGTGGCCAATATTTTCCCCACACAGGTGGGCATATAAAGCCACTGAATGTCTGAGGAAATGAATTTGAAATAGTTACCCTTTAGAGATAGTCTCCAAAAGTCCATATGTAATGTTTGAAGAAGGATAAAGAAAAGATACAAAGAAGTGAAACATTCTGTCTATAGCAATGATTCTCAAAGCGTTCCAGCAAGAGCAGCAGCATGGGTAGAAAGCTGATTAGAGATGCAAACTTCTAGAGCATGCCTCAGAAACCCTGAGTGGGGCCTTAGCAGGCCTCTGCCGTCTGATGCTGATGAATTATGCATTCTGAGTCCGAGAAGTGACATACGGGACAATGCCAAGTGGCCACTCACCAGGAGCAAATTCCAAGCTTCACTCTGTCACTGGCCTGCACAAGTCTCTTAGTTTCCCAAAGCTGGAATTTCTTTAAGTCAGCGGAAATTGTAAGTCTCAAATAATTCAGTGTTCTGAGGATTCAGTGATGTTCTGTGCACTGAGTCTGCATGTTGTTGCTTAGTAATGTTAAGTTCCAAAGTGAGACATTGTAAGTTCCTTTTAGCCTCTTTGTATGTGTCTTACACAGTTGTACTGAAAGAGAAAATGACAAGGCCAAAGGGCTTTGCACAACTGCCAACCATTACAGCACTCAGAAGGACAACTAATTATTCTTGATATAAATAGTCAGGCTAGAGTTCTTCCTTTCCCATTCATAGGACACTGGGAAGTACTTCATGTCCAACACCACAAACACTGTGCCTGATTATCTGCCTCCTGTCTATGGCTGAGATACTTTGAAGAAAAGAGACAATCTTTGAAGTGAAATGAATATCTGAAAACATGTCTAGCCAATGCAATGAAATGGCATGCATATACAGAACACCAGGGACCTGACCTGGGAACTCCTGATACATGGCATTCAACTTCATTCAACCCTGCTGAGTATAGAAGGTTGACATTGAACAGTCATACCTCAAATTTAATTTTTTTCTTCCACATTTCTTAGCCTCAAACTACACAGTCTAGTCATGAGCAACTTCCAGAACAAAGGTCAGGATCCCTATGTGAAATGCCAAATAGCTATGTCAGACTTCGTTCTTGGCTGCCAGTACTACATGAGCAGACTAAGTACTGAACCAAACACCACCACATTAGAAGTCTACAATTATTTCCTCGTCAGACACTCCAGCCCAGGAGATGTTTAGTAAGGATGTTTTCTCTCCTAAAGGCTCCTTGATGGTAGCTTTTAAATATCTGAATACCCACACTTGCCTACCACTCATGACCTGGGTCCAAGCATAACTCCACAAATATCTGTATTCCCAAGGCCTAGGACTTTACAGGTATTCAGAAGACCAAGACACAAGGTACAAGGTATGTGCAGCTAATAAGTACTTTATGGATGAGAAAATAAAGTCTAGAAACTAAAAGTTGAAGGCAGGGCTAGAGAGGTGGCTCAGTGGTTAAGAGTACTTCCAGAGGTCCTGAGTTCAATTCCCAGCAACCATATGGTGGCTCCCAACCATTTATAATGAGATCTGATGCCCTCTTCCGGTGTGACTGAAGGCAGTGTACTCACACACAGAAAATAAATAAATCTTAAAAAAAAAAAAAGTTGAAGCCAATTAGTGAAATCTACATTTAGCACTGGCTTCAAATCCTAGCACAGAAAAAAAAGTCATCTTCAATATTGCCCACCCAAAGTAGGGCTTCATCTTGTCATTGAACCTTACCTACCTCATTCCCCGCAGCCACCTCTCTCCTCACCAGACCCTCCTCTTGGCCTGCAGAGTACCTTAGATGACATACCTGCCCCTTCCTTTACTCTCTTCTGACATCAAATGCCTACCTCTCGTCACCAGCCCAGGCAGCTCTGTGTTTTCTCCCAAAGCCCTAAATCCCAAGTCCAAAGATCCTGGCTCTCGAACCTACTGGTGAAACAGTCGTTTCTCTTCTCAGAACCACAGTTTCCTCATCTCTAAAGTGGGAAGGACAACCAGTCACAAAACAGCTAGATGGAGCAAATGATCCTTGGAGAACTACTTTTAGCTACTGACTTAAATATCTACTTATTTTTATTTTATGTGCATGTGTATGCGTCTCTGAGTGCATGTATGTGTACAACAAGCATGTAGGAGCCCATGGAGATCAGAAAAGGATGTTGGGGCCCCTGGAATTAGAGTCATAGGCAATTGTGAGCCACCACATGGCCACTGGCAGCTGATCCTGGGTCATTTACAAGAGCAGTTGCTGCTGTTGACTTCTGAGCTATCTCCCCAGCCCTGTAGCTGCTATTACATTTTTTTTCGAATTTTATCTACTTATTATTTTTATGTGTATGGGTGGTTTGCCTACACATATGTCTGTGTGTCACATGCATACTTGATGCAGTCCACAAAGCCAGAAGAGTCTCAGAGTTCTGGAGACTGGAGTTAACAAATGGTTGTGAGCTGTCATGCGGGTGCTGGAAATCAAACCTGGGTTTTCAGGAAGGGCAGCCAGTGTTTTTAACTGATGAAACATCTCTTCACTCCCTCAGCCACTGTTTTAAGTATTAGTCTTGTGGTTGCTATTTCTGTATACTCTTTCCCCATGCCCAGAGCATACCATTTGTTGCTGATAATGGTTTCTTGGAATAGGGTCTCATATAACCTATGACAACCTCAAACTCTCAATGTAGCTGAGGCTGGCTTTGAACTCATGCTCCTACCGGCTCCATCTCCTCCTGGGATTACTATATTCACCACCATTCCCAGAATAAGTACATACTTTTGAAAAATTACAATACCAAAAATCACCTTTACTCTTTGCCACAATCCTACAGAACATCTATTAAAATTTCCATCTGTCAATTTATCAATTTTCTAGACTAAAATGACTAAGGCCTCACTGCTGACTAGTAACTGCCTACCAACAGGGTCTCTTGATTATCTTCACGATCAAATTTCTTTTTCTTACTATTTATTTTGTGTGTGCTTACCTGTATGTATGCATATGCATCATGTACATACCACAAAGGCTAAAAAAGAGTGTCAAATCCCCTGTGACTCCAGTTATAGATGGTTGTGAGCTGCCATGTGGATACTGGGAACTGAACTTGTGACCTCTGCAAGAGGAACAAATGCTCATAATAAAAACCACCTAAGTCTGGAGAGATGGCTCAGCAGTTAAGAGCACTGACTGCTCTTCCAGAGGTCCTGAGTTCAATTCCCAGCAACCACATGGTGGCTCACAACCATCTGTAATGGGATCTGATGCCCTCTTCTGCCATGCAGGTCTACATGTACATGCAGATAGAGCACTCATATACATAAAATAAATAAATATGTAAAAACTTAACCACCCCTTCAAATGCCCTTTATAAGCAATAGTGGATCTAAGGGGAGGGTACTTTCCTTCAAAGATCATAAACCAGTCAGAACACATAGCCTCTTCTGATAGAAAAAAAAAACCAACCCTGACTTAACTGTTCCGCTGTGAACAGAAAGATGGACCAACTTACTGAGTCTCTACAATGTTCCAGCTAAGAGACCAAGTACTAGCAGACATGAGCCCTTCAAAGCAAGCACTCTGAACACAAGCCTCTCCCCACCCTTCTCTCCTTTTGCTCAGCAGCCAGTCACCCTCCGGCTTGGAAGGTCAACACAACCTTCTGAGGTTCCATAGCCAAGGCCATTTGACTCAGGTCACATCTAACACATTTACTTATTTACATCCATTCAAATGGCCCTACAGCCCTTCTTTCTACATTCTGCCCTTCATACGCCCCAGCTTCCTTCCCCTAACCCTCCTACCCTCAAGTTCCCTGGCTTGAGCTCAACACTGGGTTGAGAAGTGAGTTTGGACTGCAGTGAGAGGACCCTTGAAGATGAGGGCAAACGGAAAGGGAACTGAGTAAGAAGAAAGGAGAGTGGGAAACACAGTCAGGGCTGCAGAGATGACTCGGTGATGAAGAGCACTTGCTGCCCAATCACGAGAGCTCAGGTTTGGATCCCAGCACCCATATCAGCCAGATCACAAATGCCTATAACTCTGCTCCATGGGACTCAATGCCGTCCTCTTCTTCCACACAGACCCTATACACATGTCTACATACTCCCACAGACACATGCACACACATACATAAATAAAATAAAATCTTTTCAAAAAGAGAGGGGAGGCTGGAGAGATGACCCAGTGGTTAAGAGCACTGGTGCTCTCCTAGACGACCCAGGTTTGACTCTCAGCACCCACATGGCAGCTCACAGCTGTCTGTAACGCCAGTTCCAGGGTTAACACCCTCTTCTGGCCTCTGTGTGCACAAGGAATGCAAGTGGTGTATAGACATACATGAAGGCAAAACAAACACATAAAATTGAAATATTTACATATACACACACACACACATATATATATGTTTATATATAAACAGATAAAATTGAAATATCTACATGCACACACATATACAGAGAAAGAGAGATACTTGAGTGAACATCAGAGAACAAAGTGTTATAGAAGTGGGAAAAGACTTTCAGGTTCCAGTATTCATGATCACTTATAAAGACACTTTATCAAAAAGGAACAGAATGCTCCTAAATGCCAATTAACCAACAGAAGAAGCTTCAGTAAGTTCACAGGCCTCTCTAACAACAGAAAAGTAGGCTGTAAATTCATATACAAAGTAGAAAATAAGCAAGTCTCTACTGCATGAACTAGTCAGACCCATAAGAATAGTACAGATCCCAGTTCATAAAAGATGAGTTCAATCAACCTGCAGACCCAACTTTAATTTTTAAAAATGATACGTATGTGGGCATTTTGTTTGCCTGTCTGTGCACCATTTACCTGCCATGTATATAAAAGATGCCAGAAGAGGGCAACCAATTCCCTGGAACTTAAGTTACAACCCAGTTGTGAGCCACTATGCAGGTGCCGGGACTTGAATCTGGATCAACAGCCACCGCCTTTAACCGGTGAGCCAGTTCTTCAGCCCCAAGACACAGTTTTGGTTTGGTTTGGTTTGGTTTGGTTTGGTTTTTAAGCTAGTCAGCACTTTTGACTGATCTGTTGGCATAAGCCTTGGGTGAAAGGCCAAATTGCTTTATTATTTATTACTTGCAGTGCCAGAGATCAAATCTAGGATTTTGTGTAGAGCTAATGCTCTACCACAGAACCAGTCCCCGGTCTGCAAGTGGCTTTTTCGGTAAGGAAACTTCACAGTGGCTACATGATTGTACCTTTGCCTGTGCTGTTCCTTATGCAGCATGCTGCCCATCTCTAACTCCTTATACTATTGACAGATGCTCCGACTACTCTACTACCATTTAACTATAGTGGGAGAACAAGAGTTAATGGAAGGAGACACTTAATATCAATAAGGAAGATTTAAAACTTTAGAACTTGAAGAGAGCCACCACATCTTATCAAATATCTCGTGTGGCAGACAAGAGAACTTCAAAACATAAAGAGCACAAGGTCAAGAGGAGAGTCCCTGGCAAAGTCACTACTGGAGTCCAAGTTTCCGGGTTCCAGTGGAATGCTTATCAAAAAGCAGCGCTGCCTGCCTCCTTTCCTGGGAGGCCTAGAAGAATCTGGGGCCATGCCATTCCCCTGCCAAGCCAGTCACTTTCCCGAGTGCCTCCCTCTTCTCTGTCCCTCCTACAGCCTGGCTAAGTTGCAGCTCAAATTAGAAGTCGTGCAGCATGGGCCATTTTCTGGGCAAGTGCCCAGCCTCAGAGCCATTGGTACCGATGAACAGGGACAAGGATGGAAGGAGTTACATTCCACAAAGGCTCTGGGAGACAGAGGCCCTGGGAGCAGATGTAGCGAGATGCCTGGAAAAGAGTACTCCCAGGGACATCTCCCAATACACGAGGGTAAGCAGACTAGCATGGACACTACTTCTGGGGAGAGACTTGAAAGGCTGGGCCCTATGGGTAAGGATGCAGGGAGCCTCTCTAAGTCCAATCTGCACCACAGGGGAGCCTCCTTGTAGGGTGAGGTGGCACCAGCGTCAGACAGAGGCCTCGTGACAAGGATACCCAGTCCACCTTTGAGATGACACCACTTATTGGCAGAGGCCCAACCCGCACGTGAGGTGTTATCAGTGCCGGGAGGAGGCCCGCAGACCTCACCAGCCCGGTCAGCCGCTGTGGCTCACTCGACGCCTGCCCCACGCGCGGCCTTACCAAGACACTGCCCTACAGGGGTGCTGAACGGATTCCCCAGCAGGAACTCCATCTCGGCGGGCCTCGTTCCAGCCCGGACGCCTGTGTGCCACGGGTCTCCGCTGCCCGCGCCGTGTTCTGCCCTGACTGACACTTGCCCCCGCCCCACCCTCGGGAACGCCGAGCGCCGGCCTGACCTCGCCCTCTGGGTGCATCTCTATTGGGTAGCGTCTAACCAGCCCACCTCCGATTGGACGACACTCCATTCTCAGTGAAGTCCCACCCACCCCGCGGCGTCCGATTGGACACGAGGCAAGCTAAGTCACTGGTGTCTCCGTCAGCCGTAGCGGCACAACCCCCGGACCCGCCTCCAGTGGAGTGGCTGTTCTTTTTGATTCATTAGCACGTTGGTCAGTCCAGAGAATCTTTACTATTATTGGATAAAAGATGTGTCATTCATGTAAATAGGCGGGCAGAAAGAAAGCGTAACTAGAAGTTGAAGCACTTTGACTGTGCTGATTGGAGAAACGTTTGTTTTCTTCAAGTCTGGTTGGTGTTAGAAACGTTTCCCCACCCAGAAATGTGGTTACGTGACAAATCAACTTTCACCCAGGATATTTATTGCCTGACTTCCCCTTAGCAACCAAGTGGTGGTGCTTGGTTCCCCAGCAACCAAGCGAAGCGTCTACTGTGAGCAGAGTCCTTAGGAAGGTAAGATGGAAGAGCTTAGGCTCCAAAATGATTCCATGATCAGAGGTTACATGACTGAAATCTCTCTTGTAACTCTTCTGTGAGGACTCCAACGTGGTCCTTCTCATCTGTAAAATGAGCACACATGTCATTTTACACTTGTACTGAGACTTAATAGGCTTTTGAAAAAGAAAATTGCTACAGCAAAAGCAAGTAGGAAGAAGGTCCATCAGCCAGTTTCCTGGCCTGATCTGATTCATTAAAAGAGAGGTACCCCATCCACTGATAACTCCTTCTAGAATTTGGCTATTATATCCATTCTCTTGATCTGCAATAAGTTATTTCATTTGGTGCTGTATGAAGTGTTTGGGATGAGAATATAGATATTAAGGTTCCATCTCAGTCTCTGTAGTAATTTACTCTATGACTTTGGACACATTCCCCCCAACCCCTCAAGCCTGTTTCTCTATCTGGGAAGTAGGGACACTAAGATGTCCCTTTTAAATAGCTCCCAGAGCTGACATGTAATTAAATAAGTTTTGTGTACTGAGAGTAAGACAAGGACTTGTTCTCATCAGTTATTTTTATTCTCATTATTTTCAGACCCATAGGGTCTATACAGTGTTTCCAGTCCGGCTGACCCAGGCTGTTGTTTCTCAGGAAAAACCGTGAAAAGGCTACCTGGTTGATTTGTTTTTAAAGCTTTGTGCTGCTTCTCCACATCCTACTTCTTGTTTTCACCAAGGACACTATCATCAGGCAGGTCAACCGGACCCCCATTTGGATAAATAATTGATCTCCCCCCCATAGGGAAGGATTCTTTGGGCCTTGTCCTGAGGGTGGGGAACATGTGACAATGTCTGTTCCTAGTATGCTGGTTACAATAGAGTTGTGAGTAAGAAAGTGGATTCTACGTTAGACAAGAGGTCATGCCTCTTGGTAAATCTTCATATTAGTCAATCTAGAAAAGTCTTTCTGTTACAAAGATTCCTACTGTGTGCTTTCATAGTCCATACACCCACCAACTTGTCAGTGTTTGTAAGTAAATATTGGGATAATTTATTTAGTTCAAGTGCGGTTCAGAAGTCAGGCCATGCCTCTTCAGTATTCTTCGTCAAGGCTGGTTATAGAGAGCCGTTCTGACCTTGTATCCCTCACAAAGTTCTCTCTTTCCCTCCTTACAGATGTGAGCAAACCCTGATCCCCTTGATACCTGGGCCAAGACAAACTTCAATCGCAACTTTACTCTCTAAGCCTGCCACCATGCCAGGAGACATATAGTCTAGATCAGGCCAGTTCACATGGTATAGAACTAAAAGCTACCACTGCTCCCCAATGCCCCCAAAACTGTATGGGTCAGAAACATCCTTTGTTCTCTGCATCTGAGGGAGCTAATGGAACTGGAAGGTTTGTCTTTCCCTTCTGGGTGCCTCGTGGCTGCCTCGATCATGATACCATCTCCTTTAGTGCTGTCCCACCTCAGGGCTCCTCATGGCTGTCTGTGGCCATGAACCTTTCAACTCTCCTAGCAAAGTTCTTCTGGAGGGCAATTGATTTCAGCTTCCACTTCTATTAAACTCTCCTACCGCTTCTCTTTTGAACACTATTATCGGGTCAATCAATCACTTTAGCTTAGGCATAGCCTTCTAAACTAGATTCTGTCTCAGAATGATCAGTCCTACATAGAAACTAAGTTCCTAGTGATGTCCCAGACCACTGTGTTACAGCCACTATGGTCTGGTCACTTACTCTCCTTCCTTCCTTCCTTCCTTCCTTCCTTCCTTCCTTCCTTCCTTCTCTTTCTTTTTTCTTTTTTTCTTTTTTCTTTTCTTTTTTTTTTTTGATACAGGGTCTCTCTGTGTAGCTCTAGCTAGCCTGGAACATACTATGTAGACCAGGCTGGCCACAAAGTCATAGAGACTGGCATATGCTTGCATCTGCCTCCCAAGTGCTAGGACTAAAGGCGTACACCACCACTCCTGGCTCACTCCTTTTGTAATTGTTGCCACAACAGCTATAATGAGCTTCTAAAAAAAACTAAAATCTGATCCATCTCTGCCTAACAAGCCCTAGGAGCTTGCCAGCCATCATGGAATACAAATGCAATGCAGGCCCTATATCCCTGCATCACTTCTGCTTTCCAGCTTGGGGTCCTCACTGTGTTATCGCCTCTTTCTGCTTTCTTTTCTTTTTATCCCTCATATTGTATCTGCCCTGCCAAGCCAACTGTCCCTACTCTGTGCTTTCACTGTTCCCCACACCTACTAACTTGTTTGTAAGTAAATATTGGTATGACAATTTAATTCAACTCTGAAACAGAAGACCTGTCCAAGGCTCACAGCATGTGGTAGTTAAGGATATGTGGACTAAAGGCAAGCTCTTACTTAGACAGAGGTAGGAGTGGGGAGTTATCTACCTCATAGGAAAAAGACTTAAGCTGGTGAAGTTACTTTTCAAAAGATACACAATCAGAGTCAAAGTCCTCTCTGGGTGTGAACATTTAGCATAGTTCTTGCACCAATCTTACACTGCATGGAACCTGCTGAGCTTGACTGGAAGCTAGCTTGCTTGACTGAAAGCTAGCTTGCTTGACTGAAAGCTAGCTTGCTTGACTGAAAGCTAGCTTGCTTGACTGAAAGCTAGCTTGACCTGTCACAGTTAATGGGCTTTGATGAAACAGAGATCAAAGTTTTGACACCGGAATTGAGTCATTTCCCAAAGCACAACACCTTAAAAAAAAAAGTTCCATGCACTTTTCAGATAACATCTGACAACTAAAACACTTTTAAAAAAATTTTCCCCAGAGGTAAATTTTGAGGTTGGTGGTAAATTATGAGAAACTTTAAGGGAAACTGTTTAGTTAAAATAGGAAAGTGATGAGCAGAAGGACTGCCTTGGGAGATTGAGTCTGTCAGTTGATCACCCTGAGGAGGAAGAGTCAGTCAGTCAGCCAGTCACCCTGAGAAGGAAGGGTCAGTCAGTCAGTCAGTCAGTCACTCAGTCACCCTGAGGAGGAAGAGTCAGTCATTCATCCTGAAAAGGAAGAGTCTGTCAGTCAGTCGGCCAGTCAGTTATCTTGAAGAGGAAGAGTTAGTCAGTCAGTCAACCTGAAGAGGAAGAGTTATATGGGAGAGAGTAGGAAAACAAGGCTGGAGTTTTGAAGGATCAGGGCACAGATGGAAAAAGAGCAGGAACCATGACAGCTTAGTCCTAGAGCTCTGAGCCTAACTTACAGGCCTCTCTTATCAAAGATACTCTTCTTCCTCAGAAATTGTTTACTCCTCATATATAATCTCTGTTGTTGTCTGGTTCATTTTTCTTTGTGTGGTTGATTTGGTTTGGTTTGATACAGGGTCTCTCTACATAGCCTTGGCTATCCTGGAACTCACTATATAGACTAAGCTGGCCTAAAACTCTCAGAGCTCTTCCTGCCTCTGCCCCTCCCAGGTGCTCCGATTAAAGGCATGCACCACCATGTGTGGCCTTATATCAACTCTTCAGCAACCTCCTAGTGTTGTAACTTTGTGAGCTTCCTGCATCCTATGAGTCACTCTCTCTCTCTCTTGGAAGGAACATTTTAATTCAGAGGAACTGGCCCTACAACATGGGGTGGGGGATGGAAGGGAAGAGCAGGTGAGAGTTATTGACATCAGAATTTTTGATCAGGGATAGTGGAGGAATAGAAATGAACACTTATATATGCTGCATTCAAATGGATGGTACCAGAGGGAAGAGAGGGGCACTCTTAGAGGGAAGACAGATTGTCAGGATTCATAGCAGAGCAGTCTTGGGAGTTGTTCCAGCCCTGTAGAATAAAAGGCAGAGGGAAAGGGGCACCTGGAATCAAGATGAGGAGGACCAGAGGTCCAGGGAGACCAGTGGTCAAAGGTCAGAGGTCAGAAGGGAGATGAGAAGCAAGTGGGAGCAGAGAGCAGGGTGGACTCCCAGAGTCTTCACAAGGCAGAATTCCAGAGGACTCAGGGGAACATATGGCCCTGTCTTTCTGGGGTTGGAAATGATCACAATGAGGTCTGAGCATCTAGTCCTCTGGGGTTGCGATCTACCCAGCCAAGCATGGCAGTCAAGTACAACTAACCCAACACACAGACCCTGCCTTCACCACAGTGCCTCAGCAGATCCCTTTGGGCTGTTAGCAACTGAACCTGATTTAGCTTTAAGTAACAGAGAAACTGATGTAAGAAATCCAAAATTACAGAAAGGGACACAAACGTGTACAGGGCTGGACTTAAGGAAGCCAGCAAGGAAACACAGGCTGTACGTGTTTGTCCTTATCTTTGTCCTGCTCTCTACCTAACCATGTGCCTAGCGAGCACTAGCTACATAAGTCCTCCCCAATCAAGCAGCCAGCTCATATGGTCACTCTCAGTCTGAGACCCCAAGGTTCCCATTTCTCAAGGGAGAACATGAATGGCCACCTTGGGTCAGTGTCTCCTCCATGCATGACTGTCTCCCTGGGGATGAGGTACTCTCAGAAGGGTCACGGGGTCTGGCACGTCCAAAGATCACTGTCATTGATTTGTACCAAGAGACTTAGGTAAAGACAGAAAACAGAAGGTCAGAGACTAGCCTTGAGGGGATTTGAGAACCACAGACTAAGGAAACCACTGTGGGCACCAGCCCTGTGGACCCATGTAGAGACCAGCTGTGGCTGTGAAGTCAAACGGTGAACCCTGATGAGGGCTCAGGTGGCTGCTGGGAAGGTCCAGGCTAGCCTTCCAGCAGTGCATTTGCCTCAAGGTACAGCAGGCAGGGGATGGGAGTGAAGAGCCTGTGGCCTCCTGGCAGGCCACGACACCATGTCAAACACAGCTAAATTCTGTTCTGTATGTGAAGGAGGAACCTGATTTCTCAGCGAAGATGAGCCGGCCGTATGACTCGATGGAGCCAAAAGTAATGGACGATAACATGCTCAAGGCAGCTGTTGGGGAGCAAGGGCCCCAGGAGGAGGCTGGGCAGCTAGCCAAGCAGGAGGGCATCCTCTTCAAAGATGTCCTGTCCCTGCAGCTGGATTTCCAGAGTATGTATCCTGGGGCTCGGAAATGTGGTCTGGGTGGAGCAGGGCCTCCCTGACTTTCTCTGCCCTATTTCAAGTCCCCAAATTCCACGCAGAGTCAGGGTCAGTGCACACCAGTGTGGGAGCCCACCAGGCACAGAAACAGAGGCATATTGTATCAGCTTCATCCAGCAGCTCCATCCTTTGTCCACAATATTCCTGATTCTGAATAACAGCAGCAGCAGCAGCAGCAGCAACAACAACAGATAGAATTTCCCTAGACCATGCTTTCCCCATTATATGACTTCACACTGACTTGGAATGGAGTCCTTCATATAGAAGGAAGTCCTTGGAATGGAAGGGTCCCTGGTGAACAGCACCAAGGAGATCCCCACATTACTGGAGCCAGGGTAGGAGTGCAGAGAGACAGAGGAGGAGCCAGCACTGGAGGGAGTGGCTTTAGGGGTAGTGTGTCCACAGAGGAAGAACATAGAGATCCCTGAAGCAGGGATGCACTTTGGGTGGGATGGGGCAGCCCTGTGGGAGATATGGCTCAAGACAGGCAGAGACTTATTGTCTCAATGTCTCCATCTGTGAAATAGGATGTTCCTACCACAAGTTCTGGTTGGGAAGAAGAGTGAGACAACTTGTATGCAGTGCTTGGATCATGCTGGGAAACTGAATGTGACCCAGTGAGCCTGGACAGAAAGCATGAGAGGGAGGAGGAGCTTAGCTTAGTACATATCTCAGAACTTGGGAGGCAGAAGTAGTTAGACCTCTAGTTCAAGGCCAGCCTGGGCTACATAGTGAAACCCTATCCCCAAAACACAAGGAGTGAGTAGGGGGTGATTGGAGAGATAGCTCATTGGTTAAGAGGAGTGGCTGCTCTTCCCAGAGGACCCAGGTTCAATTCCCAGCACCCACATGGCAGCTCACAACCATCTATAACTTCAGTTCCAGGGATTTGATGCCCTCTCCTGGCCTCCACAGGCACAGTATACATGTAATACACAGGCATATGCACAGGCAAAACACTCATGCATATCAAATAAGAACAAAAGAAAAATATATATGAACTGCGAAAATAGATGAGTGGTAGAGGACTTATTATGTACGGTGCTCCTAACTTAATCCCAGAACTGTCCAGAAAAGGAGCAGGAGAGAGAAGAAGGAGGTGGTGAGAACTCTGAGCCCTCTGCTTTCTGAGTAGTGAGGTCTTAGAAGGTGACCTGCTGTCTTGGGCCCCAGCTGTCTAGGCATTTGGTCAAGAACAAAGATGCAGGGCCCCATACCAAACACTGGAGGCAGCCATAAGCAGGCAGCCTGGCCTTGTGTAAGTCCACAGACCAGCCCTCCCCCCCACCCCCGGGTGTGGCCTCCAGGAATGACCCAGAGCTGCAGCTTTCTCAGAGGAGGAATGGATGAGGATCACGTCCTTCCCACCTCCCCCACCTAATGGGCGTTCCGCCAGTACTGAGCAGGTACCTGAGAGGTGCCAGATGCTCTTCCAGGCATTCAGCTTCAGCACAGTCCAAAAGACAAAGAGCCGCACCTTCACAGAGTTGACGTGAGGGAGACAAATAAGACAGAAGATTAGATTGTTCCAGGCAGTATGTGCTGGGGGGGGGGGGTGATAAAGCAAAAGAAGGAGAAAGGGGGGATTAGAGTTGGGGGAAGTGTTTTCTACAGTGGCCAGAGCCTTGCCAAGAAAGTGAGATGTGATGTGAGGAAGCACTTAAAGGAGATGAGGGAGGGAACTGTGTGGAGATCTGGGGCCCAGGTGGGGGGTGGGGGTGGGAAGGGGTATGTGAGATACAGAGGACAACCAATGAAAGGCCATGAGGAGCCTGAGAAGGCCTGCTGAGGAAGCCAGTGTGGGGACAGCAGGTGCTTGCCTCTGACAATGAAATAAATTTGGCTTTTGTAGTGAGTTGGGATCCCTAAGCGTCCTGAATAGACACAGGATAGGTGGGACTTGAGTTCTCACAGAGCCCTGCTGGCTACGTGCAAGGAGGGGGGAGGGGGAGGGGGAGGGGGAGGGGGAGGGGAACAGGGATCTGGTGAGATGGCTGCTGCTGTGTTCCAGGCAATAATGAGGATGCCTTTGCCAAGGTGGTGGTCACGGAAGTGGACTTGGTGGCTGTGTGAAAGATTAAACCAGCTTTTTGGCAGGAAGTTTATTTGGAGCTAACTCTCAGATACATCCTTGTTTGTTGACATAGTTTGGTATTGTCACATTGTCTGTTGTTGCCTGAGGTAAAGCCTGGTACAGGTGTGCCAGAGCCACCTACCTAAGGTGGCTCAGCTGGAAGCCACCATAGCCAAGGATGAATCAGGGCTGGGTTTCAGCCTGTCAGACTGCAGGGCCACAGTAGGTGCCAGAAAAATCCAGACCAGAAGTAGGAGGTGGCTAGGAGCCTTGGCCAGAACTGAGCACCACCCCAGAAACACGTAGAGACAGACAAAATCAGGTTGGGAAATCTGGCGGCAAACAGAGACCTAAACAACAGATTCTTGTGCTGCCTGGCTCTGACTACAGGGAGGAAATAGGTACCACTCCCTTCCCCAGGGAGAAGCAATGGATAGGTCAGAGAATCCTGCTTCCCTAAGACCCATGAGGGGGTCAGAGCACCTTTACACACTGAATCTCAGAATCTCAACAACAGGCCCCATCTCAGGGATAAATGTAAGCTGTCAGTAGAATTTTGTTTTGTACTGGGGATTGAAGCTACGGCTGGGCAGCAGACTACATGGGTGTTCTACCACTGAGCTACATCCCCGGGCTTGTAGCACTTTGACACCTGGTAACTGCTGCCTGCAGAGGTTGGAAGGTGGTGTTAATCTCCTGCAACTGGAGTCACAGATGGTTGTAAACTACCAGGCGGGTGCTGGGAGCCAAGTCCGGGTCCTCTGTAAGAGCAAGTGCTTTTCACCAGAGTCGCCTCCCCCCACCACACCTGCCCCATGTCCTTTTTTTCCTGTTCATCTTGAAACAGGCTCCCACTAAGCTAGCTGGTATTGACCTTGTTAGCCTCCTGACTTAGCCTCTTGAACAGTTAGGATTGTAGCTAGTAGCACTAGTCTCAGCTTGAGCTCACGACATATCCCAGGCTACACTTACAGTCTTGATGCTTCAGTCTCCTGACACAGGTGTGCCCCCCATGCCGGGCTCTTAATAGTGATTTTTTAAAAACCTCTCACTTCTATTTTATTTCATTTCTTTAAGTGAATATAGTCTAAGATTAAAGTTTCTGGCCGGGCAGTGGTGGCGCACGCCTTTAATCCCAGCACTTGGGAGGCAGAGGCAGGTGGATTTCTGAGTTCGAGGCCAGCCTGGTCTACAAAGTGAGGACAGCCAGGGCTACACAGAGAAACCCTATCTCGAAAAACGTAGAAAAAAAAAGATTAAAGTTTCTGGAACTGGTTGTGTAGATCAGGCTGGCTTCAAACTCACAGAGCCTCTCCTGAGTGTGACAGCCATTGTTGGACTAGCTGGACCACAGCCTGTAAGCCATTCTAATAAATCATGTATACACACACATACACACACACACACACACACACACACACACAGGAGCCAGTATTCTATCTCTAGGCCATACACAAAGTACCCTAAGTGGACATTTGAATATATAGACTTTGTGTATATTGTACGTATGCAGGTACACATGTATGCACATGTGCTTAGAGCCAAAACATGTATGTATGTATGTATGTATGTATGTATGTATGTTCTGATGTTCTGTTTCTCTCCATGACTAATACAGGGGGCTAGAGCAATAGCTCAGCAGTCCAGGGCACTGGCTGCTCTTCCAGAGGATCTGGGATTAATTCCTAGGTGGCTCACAACTGCTTGTAACTCTAGTTCCAGGGGATCTATACCGTCTTCCGTCTGCAGAAGTTCACACATGGAATATACACATACATATAGGCAAACATTTATACCTATTAAATAAAAATAAAGGAGGAATTTTTTTTTCAGTTTTGGAATAAGTATAACACAAATATATTTTAAAGGAGCACGCAACAGCAGAGCTATGCGGAGCTGACGGGGAAGCTGGGAGGCCCTGAACTGGTTCCACTGACCTCAAAGTTTTACATTCTCAATGTGGGGTTATTTATACTTAAGTACTATTCAGAAGGTTTCTTGCTTCCAGTGACAGAAACCAAACTCTAGCCACACAACACACCCAGGGAACAAGAGCTACACAGCCAGGACTGGGCCTCATGACTGCAGGGTCTCTGCTGCCAAACTGTCTGGGCCCCACCTTCCTGTTTCAAGAATGATTGTCCCAGTGGCTGCTCTTTACTGCTCTTACACACCTATGGATTGCAGGTCTAGCTGGTGTGGTGATGCATGTGTTAATCTTAGCACCTGAAAGGCAGAGGCAGGTGGATCTCTGTGAAGTTTGAAGCCAGCCTAGTCTGCATAGTGAGCTCCAGGACAGTCAGGACTACATAGTCCTGACTCAAGAAAAGGGGGGGGGGG